>NW_018745281.1:2542003-3142003 GCF_001683475.1 Chenopodium quinoa
AAGTAGACAAAGGATATTGGCATGCTTTTGTTCAGATCAAATTCAAGACCTCCTCTCCTACCTTTAAAGAAATCTTGGCACTCTTCACATCAATGAGAGCACCAGAGGTAGCTAGGAAAGGTCGCCCAAGAATAATAGGTATATGATTATCTTCATCCATTTCCAAAACTACAAAATCCACGGGTATCACAAATTTCCCAACTCGTAGGGGAACATCTTCTACCTTACCCTTAGGAAATTTGATCGAACGATCAGCTAACTGTAGGGTAATGTTGGTAGGAAGAAGTTCTCCTACCCCTAATCTTTGATATACAGAATATGGCATAAGACTAACACTAGCCCCAAGATCAACATAATGCATTATCAATTTTCATTTTATTAATAGCACAAGGGATTGAGAAATTACCTGGGTCTCCCAATTTGGGAGGCATCTTGTTCATGATGATTTGCACTACAATTCGCGGTGAGGTTAACAGTTTCCACCCCATCACAATTCCTCCTGCCACTCAAAATATCTTTCAAAAACCTAGCATAGTTAGGCATTTGTTTTATAGCGTCGGTGAATGGTATGGAAAGGTGAATTTGCTTCAAAGTATCTAAAAACTTACCGAATTGAACATCCAACTTATGTCTCACAAACTTATGGGGGTAAGGAAGTTTTTGCAATAGATTGGGCTCTTTGACTTGTGTTACTTCCTTTTCATTTAAGACCTCTACAGTTTTATCATTCTCTCCGGTCCTCTCCTCCTCACTCTCTATAACAGTATCAGTGGTAGGTGTAGTCACAGATTGACTCATAGGGGGTACTACTTCATCGCTCCCCCTCAATGTCTTTCCACTCCTAGTGGTGATAGCATTTACAGAGTTTTTAGGGTCAATACCTTGAGGTGGGAGTTTTGACACTCCAACCCCATCCTTTATAGCACTAGCCAACTGAGAAATCTGGGTTTCAAGCATTTTATTATGTGTCATCACTTCATTAAACTTTTTGTCACTGGTGGCCATGAAAGTGTTGAACATTTTGGTCTGTGCTTCCATCATCTCCTCCAAACTAGTCCTTTGCGATGGTCCTTGAGCATTGTAGTTGTCATTAGAGGCTCGGGAGCCACGCGCATTAGACTGTTGGGGATTTTGATTTTGGAAGTTGTTCCTGTTACCATTGTTATTCCAATTTCCCCTGTTATTGGCATTCATGCTCTGATTGTATTGCCCTTGATTACCTGCATTTTGTTGGTAATTATTCTGATTACCAAAATTACCATGTTGATTATAAGACCCTTGGGGATTTTGGTCCCTTTGGTTCCTGTTTCCCCACTGGTTTTGCTGTTGGTAGTCAGAATTATTACCCTGTTGATTATAATTGTTCCCTCTTTGATTAGGTGGTAAATATCTGTTATTGTCATTCCTAGGTCTATTATCATAAGACAAGGCATTGACTTGTTCATTATCACACTCATTACCATCATTATAGTTGGATTGAAATTGGGAATCTACGTTACAGGCAGAGGTATCATGGTCATAAGACCCACAGTTTTCACAGAATATACATCCAACAGGCATATTATTAGAGTTAGAGTGCATACCTGCTCCCTTAGAATAGGATGGAAGATTTTGATGCGGTGGATCGTTGAGCTTCTCTTTGATAATTGACATTTCCTTACCTAGATTTACAATTTGCGATGTCAAATTCTCGATTGCATTAAGATGGTCTACCGAATAGACCGCTCCTCCACTCTTGCTCATGGCCTCTCGCTCTCCATCTTGCCAATCCATGTGGTGTCGTACCACATCTTCTATGATATCAATGACTTCTTCTTCGGTTTTGTTCATAATGGGGCCACCTGCTCCCGCATCCAAACTGGTCTTCCCTTGAGGACTCAATCCTCCATAGAAAATCTGTAAAACTTGATATGTTGGGATTCCGTGGTGTGGGCACTCTCTTTGATACTCCTTGTACCTTTCCCAGGCTTCGTAGATTGACTCCCCACTCCTTTGCCGAAATCCCTGGATCAAAGCTCTAGCATCGGCCGTCTTCTTTTGGGAATAAAATCTTCCCAAGAATGTTGTCGTGACATCATCCCAAGTGTGTAGAGAGTTCGGCTTCACCTCCTTCTCTAACCATTCGAGAGCTCTCCCAATAAGTGAAAAGGGGAAAAGCTTCAATCTCACGAACTCTTGATTCACCCCATTAACCTTGATGGTATTGCAGTACTTCTCAAATTCGTTCAAATGAGCCAAAGGGCTCTCATGCTTTGCACCACTAAACTGCCTTCTCTCGATGAGGGTGATCATAGCCGGCCGGATCTCGAAATCATTGGCCTCAGTAGTGGGTGGAGCAATCCCACTTGAAGCTCTATACGCCCCAGGAGTTCCCAACTCCTTAAGGGGTCGTGGTGCTGGCCGATTGGGTTGGCGCGGTATGTCTGCCATTGGAACCTGTTGTGTGTTGTGTTCCTTTCCTTGAGAGTTTGATGACGTCAATCGAGATTTACGATTGCTCTTCAAAGTTCTTTCGATTTCTGGATCAAAGGGTATTAATTCTCTCTGTTTAGACCTGCGCATACACACTAACCAAACCAATTAAATAGCAGGGCTACAAGTGTAGCCAAAAGGGAAAAATCTTTTTGTGCTTTTTTTATGATGAACTAGACTCAAGAAATCAAAAAGCAATTAACAAACACCGTTCCCCGGCAACGGCGCCATTTTGACAAGGGTTAAATCGGTCGCTACAATCTAACTCTCAATCAAACAATACTTATACGAACACCCTATAACCAAGTACAATGGCAAATAAAGGTTCGGTCCACAAGGAACGAGAGTAATTGCAAATCAATCTTAAACCTAAGCTAGTTCGAAATCAATGGAAAATGGTGTTCTAAAATAATACTAATAAGATGGAATAAATCAATAAACTAAGACACTAGGGAGAACGGGAATTCACCAAACCATCGGTAACTACGCAACAAGGAATCACAGAGACAAACGGGATATGCAAAGACTATATGTCTGATCAATATCATGTGATAGGAAGACAACGGGCAATACTAAGCTTGGATTTCTCATGCACTTAACATTACTCGATACATAATCAAACCACATTCAATAATGAAATACTCAATTCACAATCTCTTGTTCAAATCAAGGATATCATGCAATCAAATTCAAGATTCTAGGTTAGCTACTCCTATTATAATGAATTAACATGCAATCGCATATAATCAATTTAATCACAATCCGTTTATCAAAATCAATCCTCAATTACATAGATTACCTAGGCCGGGTTTCATCCCGAAACCCTAGCTAGGAGACTACTCACACATATTCATAATCAAAGCAATAATGAATTCCAAAAGCATAATAGATATAAACATGAATTCTGATTAAGGAAATAATAAAGCTTGATTAATAAACAAGAATGAATAATACCAATTGTATTGATGCGAATCAATGGAAAAGTTCAGAACTTTGATATCCGTCGTCAATGAATAATACAAAGAACCTTCGCAAATCTTGCTTCAAATCAATCTAAGAAAACTAAAATCTCTAGGAAATTCTCTAAGAAAACTAATGAATCTCTAATACTAAGAACGTTCTCCAATAACTCTCTACAAAGGCTCTCAAAACTATCTCTAAAACTGTCTCTGAATCCTCTTAAAGTCGGGCCTTATATACGTCTTCTAATTCGGAGAAGTCAAGCGCGCAGTTAACCCTGGATCAGCACGGCCGTGCTAGCTTGTCAGTAAGTAAACCGGGTTTCTTCTTCAAATTGGCACGACCGTGCTATATATGGCACGACCGTGCAGCTTCCTGGCACGGCCGTGCTAAAAATGACACGGCCGTGCTAAAAATGACACAGCCGTGCTGAATATGCTCTAGCACGGGGCTCATACTGAAGCTGACACGGGCACGAGCAACATCTGGCACGGTCGTGCTAATGGCCTGCACGGCCGTGCGGGTGCGTGGATACTGACACGGCCGTGCTATTGGCTTGCACGGTCGTGCTGCCTTGCCTGGGGTTGCTTGCTTATAGGCCAGCACGGGTGTGCCTATGGTAACACGGTCGTGCTGCCTGTGCTATGTAATCAATGCACGGCACTTGAACTTCCTTAACTCCTCGGACTCCGGTCAAGGCTAGCTCGGTTACGCATCAAGGGCTCGGGATCCGATTAAACTCGGTTGATATTACCTGAAAACACATCAAAAGCAAACCGAAAACCCGTGAAGCACGTAATATGGGGAACGTAAGCATAACAAGGTAATAATCGGCCAAAGCGGCCCCAAATACATCCAAAATCATCCTAAAATATGCTCTAAAGCGCGCCCTAAAGTGCGCTTGTCAGTTCCCTCCTTTCGGTATGACGGGTACGTCGGGCCCTTAGGGTCCCGTCTGAAGCTGTGTGAGCTTCAACTTCAAATTCATTCTCAGTATCGTGGTCCGACTGAACTAGAGGGTCGTCCAGGGGACGTCTCTCTTCAGGAGCCGGTACAAACGTGGATGCCATCTCAGAAGTACTCTCCCCACAGACGGCGCCAAAAATGTTTCGGGGTTTTCTGATGTCCTGCGGGAGAGTTACAATTCCGAGACTGGAACCGGACGCCTGTACCTGCAAAACAAACGGATGCTCCGGATGATTGGAGATCCGCCTCCGACGGTCAGGTTAGTACTTGATTAAGGAGTAATTAATGCAGAAATTAAAGTGATTGAGTCTCTCTAGGTGAGAGTGTTTAATGTGTGTAATCTGCGTAATCCCCCTTAATGAGGATTAAGGGAGGTATTTATAACCTCGGGAAACGTGCCAATCCCTCAGAAGTTGGGCCTAGTTGGCCGACTTCTCTATTAGGCATGGAGTATGCCACGTGTCATGACATAATAGGTCCAGGGTGGACGAATAAGCGTGTGTCACGTGGCAAGCCCTGAGAGGTCCAACTGGGGGACACTTGGCAGGACCTGATTGGCCCACGTGGCGCATTCCGATTGGTGGGAGCAAAATCCCCTAATCAGTACCCACAGCTATAGGACGAATACCACCACTAGGCTTGACCGGTGGTGTAAGAGGAGCACTAGCAATATACTCTCCTAGTTCCGGAGGACACTTTCCAACTAGAAAGAGATTAACCACCCCGGAAATAGAGTCAACTAACTCATCTGATACCGCCACAGCAGCACCACTCAAACAATCCATAAGGTGCTAAGCACGTAAACCGTCCCTACCACAACATGTGCCACGTGGAAAACTCTTAATCCGATCCAAAACAACATCAGAAGTAGTAACGAG
This sequence comes from Chenopodium quinoa, assembly GCF_001683475.1. NCBI lineage: Eukaryota > Viridiplantae > Streptophyta > Magnoliopsida > Caryophyllales > Amaranthaceae > Chenopodium > Chenopodium quinoa. The sequence continues at coordinate 2,547,280 of NW_018745281.1, forward strand.
ATGAAGGCCATCGACAGGTATATCAGGCAAGGATGGAGCTGGAGAAGTAGGGTGTTTAGATTGTAAATCCGCGAGAGTGGCGTCATTATAAGGAGCTACGCCTGAAGAAGAAAGAACCCGACTGCAGCAGTGTAATGGCCGTCACAAATCTTCCTACGACACTGCTTGATATTACGCTCTTCCAAATCAAGGTCCTCATCACCAACCACTGATAAAGTAGGAGAATCCTCTGCCAAAGTATTCCTCACAAGCTGCAAATTACCACCTGGTGCACTCTAAGAACAAATAGCACGGGAAATACTCTCTTCTTGATGCCGACGTTTTACCGAAGACCTAGACTCAGAGCTGCTCCGCGGGCGAAAGGTTTTAAGGGTGTAAAGAGGTAACACCAACAAAGAGAACCAACTAGAAATGTCATCAGGCCTAGAGATCACCTTATCAAGGGCACCTTTCAGAACCCGAGAAAACCCCAAACGATACTTGGGAGGTATAGACTTCACAGTACGAAACCCCTTGGAGAATAAACAATCAAGAAGAGCCACATCAAAACCACAATGTTGGTCTTGCACCAAACCACCTATTCGCCCAAGCTGAGCCGGAGAAGAGGGAGCTTGCGGCTTGGAGAAACCATGAAGCACAAAACGAACAATACCATCTCCTTCATCCAGGGGTGCCACAATCTCACTCGAACTATGACGAAACTTAGTACGAGGCATATACGTTTTGTAACAAACCCCACATAACCAAATCCCCATACGTGAAAAAGTAACTTCAGCCTCAGTATAAACAGCCAAATTAGAAGTAAGAGAATGTCGTGTAATATCCCCCGCACCAATATAAAAATGACGATCACAAAGATGCTTGATAAGAGAACTTTTAGTAAGACCATTGTCACTTCAATCTTGACAACCACTAAGACCCACAAAGGGGCAATGAAACTTCACCCGAGCAGCCGGCATAGCTCGGAAACACGCTGCCACCACGCACCTGCTGCCTTAACCTTTGAAAGCAACATGAAAACTGATCCCAAAAAACCAGAATAACGAGCCAAAAACTGACCATAAAAACTAGAACAAAAACGAACCTTCACCCAAGCCAAAACACCCAGCAACTGGCTCAATTATGCCGGAAAACTGACCCAGAAGAAACCCCCGCTGGAACCTGCTATAAGCCACCTGAAACCAGCCCTTAAACCACCTATACAACCGCCCACAAACAGGGACGATTACGCCTGAAAACAGCCCTATAAGACCTAGAATAACGCACTGTAATTCGCCCAAAAAGCCGCCTGAAATTCGCCCAGAAACAGGGATGATTGCACCGGAAAACCGCCTGCAATTCGCCCAGAAACAGGGATGATTGCACCTGATCAGACCTTACACCGGAGAACCGCCTGTAATCCGCCCAAAAAGCCGCCTGAAATTCGCCCAAAAACAGGGATGATTTCACAGGAGATGTTGCCGGACATAGACGCGGAACTGAACCAAATTCAGCCCGAAACTGCACCAAATCCAGCCCGAAACTGCACCAAAAAAACCGAGAACCCGCACCTTACCAGAATTTTTGGATCGGATTCAAATAACCAAATTTTAATTTGAATTGGATCGGATTGGATTTGGTGAATAATTCGGATCGGATTGGATTTATAAATTCAAAACCGAATTTTGTTTCGGATCGGATTGGATTAGGCCTAAATCCAAATAAAAAATCGAATGAACACCCCTAATTATTATCATTGACTTTGTTATATCAAGGTCAAGCAATCGAGCATATAAAATTAGGATTGTCGGCTATAATTAAGAGGGTCGAGCATAGTTACGACTAACGACCCTATTTTTCAGGAAATATCTTAATAAACAATTTGAGAAAATAAAAGGAATAAAAGGTATAATAATCATTAGATTACAAAAACGTTACAGCTTTAAAAGTTAGAAGTTGCGCTCAAAACAAAAAAATAAAAAAAAAAGTAAAAAAAGTTAGAAGTTGCTGTGGCATGGACATCAAGTCTTAGATAAAAAACACTCAATAGACAAAAAATTTAATCCAGTATATTAAGATGTAAACAACATATTGGGATGGTACATAATAAAAATTACAAGTACACCACAATATGTCAATATATATGCATATACTACAAGTTATGTACGTATTGACTTTGTACTAGGCAGCCGCAATGGCACGAATAATGCTAGGGTGTTCTAACGAGCAACGACCAATGGCATGTACCACTAAACCAATTGTTGCATTGATGGCCCTGGCAACACGAACTTAACTCCCATAGTCCGCACGGTTCACCCTCTCCTGAGCACCATCCTCCATAGGAATCAAGCTCGCTTGTGGCCACCAACACAACAATGGCAAGCATAAGTAATAGCACCATAACACATTTGTTCGTCTTCATCATTTTTACCATGGATTATTCTACATATAAATAATTACATATATACTTGGTGTAAGAGAGCTGCAAGAACAATGATGTACACAATATTTGATCCCCAGCACCTCCACGACTTTGATCAATTAATCTAGCTGATATCCACAACATTTAATGTCAACGGATGTACAAATGCATATGGCTATGAGATGACGATAATGAATGTATGGTTATTACTTATGACTTTAAAATCAGGGTCAAACATATAAATTATTACGAGGTTGGAGTATATTATAAGTTGTTCAGTGCTCCCAAAATTGCAGGAAGTAGTTCCTAGAATATTTCTGATTAGTTCCTATTCTTAGTAACAAATAAAAAGTTGGTGAAATTGTCAATTAACATGTTTATTATTCTGTTGATTACTTAGCTTGTTATTGTTAACGAAATATATATAGGAATTAATGTGTGACGTTCCTAGTTTTAGTTAAGAGTATTTTTGTTTGTTATCTATTTGTATATATATAGCCCTTTGTTGTAGCTTTTGAGTTACAATTAAGTAAGAGCATTTACTTTTCTATTATTATATTCCTCTCTTCTAATTTTCTCCTTAATTCCTCAACATTTTCGGAAGAATTATAATGAACACTTACAAGTTGTTGAGGCATGGATATTAAGTCATCAACGCAATGAAAGCGGAAGGAAATATTATTAGATTTTCTCTATTATATAGTATGATAAAAGGTAAAAAAAACTGACAACAAAAAAGCACAAACCACTTTTTAAGGATTATTCCTTTAATATGTTTTTAGTCTTGAGATAAACAAAAAAAATAAAAATAAATAAATAAATAAAGGCAATGAAACCCTTACTTGATTCTTTGTGTTCATCAATTATTTATTAATTTATTTATTATTATTATTATTTTTTCTGCTATAATAATCAAATAAAGTAATAATTATATTTTTATATATATATATAAACTTGAAAATTATCAAGGACTTTTGGTGAGAAACTACCTAATAAAACCTAAATTTTGTGAGAAACTACCTAACAAAAAAAATGTTGTAAAAAACTACCTAATAAAAGGTAAAATATTGTAAGATACTACCTTTAACCGAATTTCTACCATTGACTTAATTTTACGACGTTGATCCACCTTAAAACACCCCCAAAACCACCGTGGAGGTTTGTTTTCAAGGTGGTAAGGTTATTTTCGGGGGGTTGGAGGATATTCCGAGTTGGTGAGGGTAGATTAGTGCTTCGAGATGATGGTATTTGGGGTTAGAAGTGGTGGTTTTGGGGTTAGTTGAAAGGTGGTTTAGGTGTGGTGGAGGCGATTTCAAGCAAGTTGTGTTAGTTTTGGGAATGAAAGCAGTGGTTTCGAGAGTGTTTTGAGGTCGGTTAACGGTGGAAATCCGGTATAAGTAGTTTTTTTTAATAGCATTTTACCTTTATTAGGTAGTTTATTATAACGTATTTTTTATTAAGTAATTTCTCAAAAAATCTAAGTTTTATTAGGTAGTTTTTCACAAAAAATCCAATTATCAATGTGTGCTCTGCTACGGTGCTGTATACTAAACGTAACACAGTGACGCATATATGTAAACTACAAGAAAATGTAGCAAATAGTGACGCAATTGCTATGACGCTTTTGATAAGCGTCACAATTTATTTTGTACGCAAGCCTAGTAGTACGTATTACTATTGCAAATTTACAATTAAAGTCAATGCATCCAGCTGATTACTTCATGAGGTGGTGTTTAAAACAAAGTTGCCTCTAATCATATTATTCGATTATGATTAATTATTACTTCATGAGGATCTGATTTATAAATCCTTTTTTAGATTTAGTCTTCGATCGGTAGCTTAATTAATTATTATTACTTAATTCGAGCATGATTTTCTCTTCAGATAATTAAAGCTTACTATATTTTGTATGGTTTATTTTAGGGAATATTCTTTATCTGTTTTTCTTTGTTTGTTTGTTTTTTTTTCTTTAAATATATAGGAAACCGATATAAAAAAGTATTAAGATTTTAGTTATCGACCTGGCTATCATAATATTCATAATTAGTAAAATTATTACTAATTTTATTTTTCTTATCATATAAATACGGATTATATCATACTAGTAGTACGTATTACGTTTAAATCTAATTAATATGAAAGTATATAATTTTGAAATTCGACAGTAATACCAAAAACCATCTAGTCAAAATATATACTACACACTCCAACGTATTTTGTATGTTAGATATCTTTTTGTGAGATAAAAAAGTTAAAATGGAATAACAAAAATGATTGGAGAAAAAATACTTGATATATACTCGTATAGTTTTAAAGTTACGTCTAACATTTTCTTATTGTAAGTAAAAGTTGTTATAGTTGAGGATAGATTTAGAGCATGAGATGTAAAAATGATCGAGCTTGGGACACCATGGAGTGCTCTTATTCCAAACACCAAAGTAACTCCTTTCTGTGCATGTCTTAAAAAAATTAAAGTAACTCATTTCTATTTAATTTTTATTGAGTAATGAAATTACTTTGTTTTAATAGTATTGATGGTCAATCTAATTAATTTATAAAAATCTACAAAATGAAGATCACTTATCTTTATGAGTAACTTTGCCTATTGAGGATCAATCTTGTCATGTATTTCTAATTTTTTTACAATCTAAGAAATAATGTATTAAATGCATACGTTAAATGGAAATCGACACAATACAACACTTCATTTAATATAATCAAACATGACATAATACAATAATGGTACAAGCAATGACAATATTAAACCACAACATGTTGTAACAATTAAAACTTAAAAGTAGCAATCCCAATATATAGTTTGTATACAACATACTAAGCTAGTATGCAGTATATCCAAGTATATATGGTAGGAGTAGCTTAATTTTTGTTTAGTTAGAGAAACTCAATAAGCTACGTACGCAGGTATAAATATATACGTAGCTGAAGAAGGCGGTTCAATCCCCTGGCTGGGGTGATACGTATTAAGATGGTTATTGCTTATTTTAGATTTTTGCCTAGAGTTTTTACCTTTCACTTGAAAGGGCCTTTCTTGTTTTAGGCCTTAGGAGTTTATTTTAATTATTAGGATATATTTGTTAGTTTAATTCGGTTAGTAGAAGATAGCTTAACTTTAAAGATTATATTTGTAAAGTATTATTTCTACAAGTTAGGGTTAGTTTTCTAGTTAGATTAGAATTTATTCTACACGATTTTAGGCTAATTGTTTAGCTTATAAATACGTGGTTAAAAATTAATAAAAATCATATTTGAGTTTTGATTATTATATGAAAAACGTGAACCGAGCCTTCAAGTATCACCTCTCAACCAAGCCTTGGGAGTTCTATCCTTGCTTCATTAAAATTCATTAACTCATTTTTCCTCAAGAAAAACGAATACATACAACCATAATCTTATATTAAACATATCAAAATCCAAGAAAGGTTTAAAGATTGATTCTTTTATTCAAGAAATTCAAAATAGATGCGTAAATATGCATCATCTTGGTGTGGCTGCTACTACTGCTATTTGACGAGGGAAAAGTTGCAGACTCGTACAAAATCTTGGCAGAAATCGGGCCTAAAAAAGACAGTTTTGTAGGGAAGATTGTTTGGCTTCGTTCTCCTTCGTTACGAACTCCTTTTGGGCGATTCTTCTTTTAAATTGGATATATTTTTGTCTAGTTTTCACCTTCAAAATTTCAGAATTTTTGGAATTGGGTAACTATTAAACTGGGTTCGTTTTTGGCAACTAGTCAAAAATCGGGCAATTTCTGACTCTTCTGAGGAAATTAAAACTACAACCTATTGACTGGGAATCTATAGCTGAAATTTTGGTCGAGTGTTGGAGACATATAGTTCTAGATTTCCACAAGTTTTTAGCAATTTTTGACATGTTTTGCTTGGGTTGTGGTCTGAAGTCCATCAAACATGGTTAATCAAGGCGAATTTGCAGCTTTGTTGGATGAATTTAAGAAGATTAATGCTTGTATGGATAAGACAGAAGAACGCCTTCAATAAAGGGACGATGAATCGGCGTCCATTAGGACCATTCTAGCATCAATGGCAAGAACTCAAGGAACGTGAGTCTTCTCCATAGCCACGTGGTGACAAGAAAGAAGACGACCTTAAACTTGCGGACTTACCCTCCTTTGAAGGTAATGATGATGCTGATGCTTATCTTGATTGGGAGCGACGCAAGGACAGGGTGTTTGACTATAAGAAGGTTAGTTATTCACGACGCTTTGATTATGCTATTTTCTTAAACTCGCAAGATATGCATCTCTTTTGTATGAAAGTATGCAACAAGAAAAAGAGAACAAGATAGGAAAGCAAGAACTGATGTTTGGAGTGAATTAAAATTAAAGACGCGTAAACGTTTTGTCCCACGTTCATACAAGCAAGACTTATATTTGAAGTTGCAATCTTTTAAGCAAAACGAATTGAGGGTAGAACAATATATTAAGGAGTTTGAAATGTTGTATATGGCATGTGAGTCACATGAAAATGAGGATCACAAGATTGCTAAGTTTCTCTTTGGCTTGAATCCTTATATCGCACATACCCTTGAATTACAACAATTTACTACTACTTTTGATGAAGTATGCAATCTGGCTAGTAAAATTGAAAGGGAACGGGAGTCCAAACCACGATTTTCTAAACCAAATTTCTCAAGTAAACAAGACCTACCTACTGCTACAGCTAGTGAGGATTCTATTGATGATGTTAACACTAAGAAAATGGAAGAAACAGTCCAAGAGAAGCTGAAAAACAGGCAGCAACTTAAGGAGGGTTTCATCAATAGCGAGAAGATGCGAAAAATTGTGTGCTTTATTTAAATGCCAAGGGCAGGGGCACTTGTCTTGAAATTGTCCTAATAATTTGATCATCACACGTGAGGAGCATATTGCTTTGATGGTTGAACGAGCGGAGGAAAATCAGGGAGTTCTTGATGAAGGCAACCAAGCTCTTATTTCTTTACAGGATAAGGAAGTTGGCCATGATTAAGCACTACTTGGGGGACCATCTTATGGACTGGAGGAAGGACCTAGCTTGATGATTCTACGACGTTCTTTGATTGCACAACCTTTGGACAAAATTGAACATGAACAACGATCCAATCTTTTTCATACTAAGTGTTTGATCAAAGGTCGAGCTTGTAATTTGATTGTTGATTCGGGTTCTTGCACTAACGCTTGTTCACTTTCTTTAGCTAATTCTTTGAAATTGCCATGTCGTGACCACCCAACTCCTTATAAGTTATCGTGCATCACTAGTAGAAAAATGTTCATTTGCGTCGCCTTATTTGCGTTGCTCATAGAAATAAATGACGCAAATGAGATATTTTGGCTACATTATATGTAATTTGCGTCAGACATTAGCGTTAAAGCGAAGCAAAAGTCTGAAATATTTCCGCTTACTTATATTTGCGTCGCTTTTACGACGCATATAATATTGTTATTTGCGTCACTCATTTATCGACAAATGACGCAAATAACTTTGTGGACTAAATTGCGTCACTTCTTTCTCTATTGGGGTGACGCAAATATCAAGAGTATACAAAAAAACATAAAATAAAAACTCACTGCTGCATGTCGTTCGAACTCCAAAACCTAAGCAAGTTCAACCCCAAAATCCCAAGAAATTTGACCAGCAAAACCCCAGAAATCCTCGGCGCTGCCGTTCAACCCCCCAAACACCAGCGAATTCAACAGCAATACCTTGAGAAATTCGACCCCAAAACTTACAAATCGACCACTAATCGAAAACCCCAGCAAATGTGAGGCAAAACCCCCTATAATCGAGCAAATCCGAGCCAAAACCCCCTATTTTTCGAGCAAAAGATCGACCCTAAACCCCCACGAAGTTCGAACAATAAACACCCTAGAAATTTTGACCAAAAATCCGAACAAAATTGTGAGAGAATTTAAGTTTTTGTTTCGAATTTAGGGTTCATTTAATTTTTCGCACAGATCTAAGCAAGGAGGTTGGATTTTTGTTCAAATTAGTAGCAATTTGTTTTGATTTATTTGAAAGTTAGGGTTATTTGTACTCGATTCTATGGAATGTTGGCTCCACTTTTGCTGAAGTTGCAAGCTCGATTTCAACAAATGTAAGACCTCTTCATCTCTTTTTCTTATTGTTCAATCTATATAGATATTTGGAGTTCAATTGTAAATGAACTTAGTTTAATTTACTATTTTGTTGCTATTTTTTGCACGAATTTTAGAATTACAAGCAAATTTCTTTATAACAGATTTTTGGAGTTCTTTTTCGAATTTAGGGTTCATCAGTTGCAGTATATATTGCACACAAATCCAAAGAAATTAAGGGGTTTATACACGATTCTAAGGAATTTTGGTTCTGTTTTGGTGAAATTTATGTAGTTGATTTCAACGAAGGTAAGATCTGTTCTTTTTTTTACTGTTTTCATACTAGATGGAATTTAGGTTTCAATTTTGCATGAATTTAGTTTAATTTTACTATTTTGTTGTGATTTTTTGCACGAATTTTAGAATTTTATTTTACAGATTATCTGCTTTATGCTTAGTATATAGATGTCTATTAACCTACTTTTGAGCTGCTGAAGTGAAAAGGATTAAGATGTAATAAGGTGTTCTTGAAATGCAACCTGCCTATCAAAATGTTGTTCATCATTGTTAAGGTCGACAGTCTCAGCACTGACCTATAATTAGGAAATAGGATATGTTCATTCCCTCAGCTTAAGGCCTTTACGGAGTTTTTGCTGTCATTTTGTGCTTCTGATGATTTGGATTAATCAATATTGGCACCCAGTAGTAGATATGCTCTCTATATTATTCATGGAATTGGTCATAGTGGCTCCTCACTTTTCTTTGCCAATCTTTACTAGTTCTAGGTGTTTGGTCTTGTTCTCACTGTGCTTCATAGGCCTTCCTGTTTTAAACCAAAGCATTTGTGCAGTTCAATGAAACTTAAAGTTCTGTGCTATCAAAATAAAGCCTTGAGTATCTGATTTAGTAGATACAGATGAAGCCAAAGTAGAACAAAATTTAAACCCTATTCACCTTCTTCTTCCTTTTCGACCTCCTATATATTATTGCCTACTTGAAAAGATGTAGTTATGGAGAGTTAAACATGCCAAGGGGATCCCTCTTTCAATTGACTGACTTTGGGATTGAGTGGTATTCGCTAGCTTCCGTTAAACATGTGATTAAATTTGTATTTGCATACAACTTCCATTTGGGATTTAAAAATATGGGCTACAATGTACTCTGCCGTTTTGAGGATTCTTTATCAATCTAAACCTGTAACCTACATCTTTAAATGTGCAAAATTTTCCTAGCTCTATGCTAGGCACTAACAGACATTTTGTTTTTTGTTTTATATATATATATATATATATATATATATATATATATGTTTTGCTACTCATTTTACTGTTTTTTACAGGGTTAAAAATTAGTTCTAGTGAACATTGAATATATAGGATGGCCATGTATGCTTTTTTTGTAGCTCTTTGTTCCCCTGCTACTTACTAAGAGAAGCTCTTTCCCATAGTTTTTGTTGCTCGAAAATGTTCCATGATATACTTAGTTGTGAATAGATAAACTATGATACAGTGTTTGTATTCAAATAATTTTACCAGGTCGTTCTGTATTTATTTTAGTTGTTTAAATAATTGTAGAATTTTATTTTGCTGCTTTGATGCTTAATTCTCATCTCTGATTGTTTATTGATCCATTATATTTTATTTCAGGAGTTGGTGACTTTAAACTATTTGCAAGAGAAAAAGGAAGTAGACTTCCATTATGGACTTGTTCATGTTAGGGAAAATGCAGATTCTGTTTCTGTTAGCTTTAAACTTATCATTTCCATATATTTATAGGATTATTTTGTTAGTTCTTAGGCTTGAGATGAACGCATTTGGTTTACCAACATTTGGGTTGGTTGTGGTGCTTGTGTTAGTTGTTGATGATGAAGATGTCAATATTGTAGAGTTGTAAACTTATTTGATAGGTTGTTAATACAAGGCGCCATCATTCCCAAATTAATGGGTAGGCCAAAATACAAAGGAAATTTTGTCAAAATTTGTACTTGATCTTATTATTTTAATTTTTTGTCTTGCGTTATTGTATTATACAAAGGGATACTATTTTAATGTCTGGTATTTTAAATAAAATTGTCATTTGAATCTCTCTTTAAAAAAGAAGCGACGTAAATAGCCCATTTTCTCTTCCTCAAACCAGTCATTTGTGTCACTCGTTTATTAAAGAAGTGACGCAAATAACAAAATATATGTTATTCAAAAGAGTCATTTGCGTCACTCGTTTGTTAAAGAAGTGACACAAATAATAGAATACATGTTATCAATAAGATTCATTTGCGTCACTCATTTAACAAACGAGTGACACAAATAGCTCTTATTTGTGTCGCTCATTTGTAAACGAGCGACGAAAATAACACTTATTTGCGTCGCTCATAGGAGCGACTCAAATGACTTTGGGTCATTTGTGTCACGAGCTGTTGCGTCGCTCATACAAGCGATGCAAATATACCTTAAATGAGCGACGCAAATGAATGTTTTTGTACTAGTGGTGGTTCAATAATGATGGTAGTGTGTGGTTCAAGAAGCAAGCCTTGGTGGGATTTCACATTGGTGGCTATCAAGATGAACTTTGGTGTAATGCAATACCTATGACTGCTTGTGATGTACTCCTTGGAAGACCTTGGCAAAGTGATCGGAATGTTATGCATGACGGGAGAGAGATCATCTATTCGGTGTTGGTTAATCAAAAACGCATTTGCTTGAAACATCTTCCCTCTAATCGTCTACAAAAGGCGCCTAATGTTGTCCAAAGTGACCAACATGTTTGCTACTCTTCTTGTCACGAGAAGCTTCTAGAAATCGCTACTAACAAGAAGGAAAGGCGAGATCAAGTTTTACATATGCATCGTGACACTAATTTGCGTGAAGGGTCTAAGGTATGGTTGTCCTTAGGTGCTCAACAGTTGCATATTGATCACAAGAATGGTGAGCCAATGGATGAGGGACCATTTGACATTGTTGAGAATATAGGTTATGAAACATTCAAGGTTCTTCTAGGGAATGGTGTTTGTGCTATTCTTACATCTCCCGATTTAATTCCTTGCTTTGAGGACGAAACTTGAGAACAATTTTTTTTTTTTTTTTTTTAAAGAGGGGGAGTATGATACATATTGAGATGGTTATTGCTTATTTTAGATTTTCACCTACGAGTTTTTACTTTTCACTTGAAAGCTAGGGTTTTTCTTGTTTTAGGCCTTAGGAGTTTATTTTAATTATTAGGGTACATTTGTTAGTTTGATTCGGTTAGTAGAAGATAGCTTAACTTTAAAGAATATATTTGCAAAATATTATCTTTACAAGTTAGGGTAAGTTTTCTAGTGTTTAGCTTATAAATACGTGGTTAAGAATTAATAAAAATCATATTTGAGTTTTGATTATTGTATGAATAGAGCTTACCTTGTGTTTATGCATATGGTTTGTTAAACCTTGCCGTTGTGCTAAACTTTGATTCTTGAACCGAGCCTTCAAGTATTACCTCTTAACCGAGCCTTGTGAGTTCTATCCTTGCTTCATTAAAATTCATTAACTCGTTTTTCCTCAAGAAAAACGAATACATACAACCATAATCGTATATTAAACATATCAAAATCCAAGAAAGGTTTAAAGATTGAGTCTTTTATTCAAGAAATTCAAAATATCTGCGTAAATACGCATCACGGGGCATTATCTGCAAAGGCCAACAGGGTAATGGAAGACGCTGAGGCACTCATAACCCGGGCAACACACCACTAGAAAAAGGTCAAATTCCAACGGATGTGTTCTGACAAACACGAAAATCCAGGAAACTAAGTATTTTCTTATGGATTTAAATTCCATCGGGAATTTCCGACGAGTTTAGATTTTCCGTCAGAAATTTCCGACGGAATTTAAATCCATCGAAAAATACTTAGTTTCCGTCGAAAAATAATTAGTTTTTGACAAATTTAAATTCCGTCGGAAAATTCCGACGGAATTTACAACCTTTCCGACTGAATTATGGCTTTTTTTTTCAAAAAAAAAAAACCAAACCCTAAAAAATCCGGAACACCCCCTCCCCCTTTTAGTTCTCATTTCTCTCTCCTCTCCTATTCTCTTTCTCTACGCTTCTCTTCTCTTTCTCTTTCCTTTCCTCTTTCCTCTTCTCTTCCTCTCTGAACTCCTCTCCTCTTTCCTTCTCTCTCCTCCGCCCCCTCTTTCTCTCTCTTCTCCTTCTCCTTCCTTCATTTCTCTTCACACCTCGCAACACTTCACGCATGAAACATCAAAGAACAAAAAAGGTTTTTCATGTCAAATTCGACCATGAAAACCCTAGATCTAGAGTTTTCATGGTCGAATTTGACCTTTAAAACCTAAATTCAAGCCAATTTCGGGGTTTTGATGGAATTCAAGGTAAGTTCTCTTTTCTCTTTCTCTTATTTTGTTTCGGGTTTTGCTGAAAAATCAAAGAACAAGCCCTTATTTATGGGTTTTGATTTGAAATTCTGGGTGTTAATTTGGAATTTTGGGTTTTTGTACGATGAGATTTGGAATTTGGAACAAGCCCTCTCTTTGTACGGTGTTGATCTAGAGTTTATTTTTGTTGATTTCTTTATTTTTTTGTTTAATTTTTATAGATTGATTTCGTTATTTTTTGCTTGGTTTTTTTGTGGGGGTTTTTTTTTATGTGATTATTGTGGGGTTTTTTTTTCAAATTACTTCGTTTTTTTTTTTGTGGTTTTTGACGGTTGGTGGTGATGGGTGTTTCACGGTGGTAGGTGGTTTACGGGGTGGAGGTGGGTGGTTTATGGTGGAGGTGGGTTAGTATGGGGGTAGGGGGGTATGGGTGGGTAGGGGGGCAGGGGGTGGGTACCGTGGGCTGGTGGTGTAGGTGGGGGTGGTGGGAGGCTTTTTTTTTTTTTGTTTTTTTAAAGCATTTTCCGACGGAAAATTCGTTGGAATTTTCCGACGGAATAGTATCCGTCGGAAATTTCCGAAGGATTTTCCGGTGCCGGAAATCCTCTTCCGACGAAACAATTCCGACGGAAATTCCATCGAAAAAGTTTTTCCGACGAAATTTCCGTCGAAAAGGGTCGTTTTTCCTACAAAAGGGTTTCCTACAACCGGTTCCAAATTCCGTCGGAAACGTGTTTTTCGACGGAATTCAGGGTGATTCCTACGGAATTTTTCCGTCGAAAATGACCGATTTTCTAGTAGTGACACTGTCCACTGGTGCAATATTGGCCAAATCCTACGCATTCCTGCGCAGCCACACTGGTGGGCCATGGTCAAAAGTATGGCAATGGCAAGCAACAACAAGAGAACATCTACAACATATTTCTTTGTATTCATCTTCTTTATAATAAAAATGAGTGTTTTTGTTTTAATTTGTGCTGATGCTCTTTAATTAGTCCATATTCTGGTTACCTTTTATAAACTTCAAAGTTGATGCCCTACTAAATATTATGACGTTTCATCCTATTATTATTGAGATTGAAAAGAAAAAAATAAAAAAAAAAGTCAATGGGCGGCTCTCACCTTCGGGGTTGCTTCGTTTCAGATTGAATAATTATTATTAATGACTTTAATTGTCTAATTAATGGATAGGGTCTAGTATATAAATGGGAGTAACTTCCCATTTTGTTATGTATATTGGTATTATTTTTTATGTCATGTTGATCACTTGATCATGTATTTTTTATTATGCTAATAATTCCACTTTAGATTTGTATATGCAGAGTTTATTGTAATAGGTACAAGAAAGATTAACGAAGAACATAACAAACAAGAACACACAGATCAGATTTACATGATACGCTAACTATGATTTAGCCACACGTTCACGGGCATGTGAGAGGAAGTTCTATTGATCTTGAGAAAGAGACTCTTGCTGGGTCATTAAAGGGGTAAACACTCTCAAGGCATATTCTAACAAAATCTCTTTTAGGATTGTGTTTGTGAATTAGCAACTATAAATAATTGTGTTCGAGTGCTAGTAGTTTATTGATGGTCTCAACTTATTAAGACCTCTTGTTGTATGATTGATTGTTTTTTGTTTTGCAATAAATTTTACTTACCAAAAAAAAGAAAATATTTAAAATAAATAAAATAGTGAAATTTGAATGATTAAAAAAGCATGTCAGCTACATACTATACAAAAAAACAGAGGAATGAAATACTACAAATCAAGATGAATGAAACATAAAATCCCATATAAGAGTAATGTTTTTTCTTTTATATTTTTCACTAGAACATGCATATAATTCCATTTATGTTGAAATTTATGAACATTCAAATCCATACCAGACTAAATAAATAATACTACCTCCGTTTCATATTTTGTGCAATTAAGGATATGACAAGGGTTCCTAGCTGGGGCTTTATTTTTATTTTTTTGGTGATTGTTGCAATGGAGAGAAAAAAAAATATTAAAATGCATGTTATGAGGAGTGAGCAAGATGAAGAGAAAAGACAACTTAAAAATGAAAGCAAATATTTGTTGCATATAATGTATGTAGCAACTATATTTACTAAATGTTGCACATAATATAAAATAAAGGTCGCACAAAATATGAAACAAAGGGAGTAAAAAGAAAAAATATAGAGCATCAAATTTTATTCAAAATTTATAATTGATTTACTTTTATAAAATATGCTCATAAATTAAAGGTACAGTAATTTTGTTTCAAAAAAACAAAAAAAAAAAGGTACATTAATTTGACATCATATATGAGGCAGCTAGGCAGATGCAACGGTAGAGGCCAGCGGACGGTGGCGGTTCTAATCATAGCCCGCATGAACCGGAAAACATACTGTCGCAGGAGCCGGTGCAACACGAACTCAGGTTGAGGATTCCACAAGGTTCCCCGAAAGCCGCACACGACGGCTCATAGCAACACGCTGGCGCACCACTAATCTCCATCACAATGGTGGCAAGAATTATCAAAAGAACCGCAAGACAGTAGATGTTATTGATCTTCATAACCTTAATTAGCTATGACTCTATGAGTTAGCTTAGTTATTGAATAATAGGTACTCTTGTGTTTTTTTACTTTATCTTTGGAAATATACTTTCGATTTGTTCCTAGATCTGTTCGTCTTATAGCACTTTCAAAGTCAATGCATCCACATATTATATACTAGCTATACGTAGTAAGAACGTGCATATTAATCCATTAACTAAGCGGCTTTAATGACTATCAATGGCATTTACCACTAAACACCTCATTGCATTGATGACTTTCTACATAATGCACGTTAGTTAGTGCCTATAGTCATCCAATATCCCGAGAATGCACACAATTTTAGTCATCCACATAATGCACGCAATGCGCAAGCCATAGCTAGTCATGTCCGGGAGATCTTTCATTTTGGCCTTATGTCACAGTTTTAATTGTTGGCAACATTATTTATGAGAATAAATTATGTTAACAGATATTTTTAGGGTACAAATATCCGCATAATATTCTTAAAAGTTCAAAAAAGAGACAATTGATATTAATGAGTGCATATAAGTAAATAAATATTTCAAAGGGTATAATTGTTTAAGCATATTCATTAGAGTTATCTCAAACTTTTTTTTAAATATAAAGAAGGAGAAAATTTTTCTATAATAAGAAACTTGATCATTTAAAAGCTAGTGACGGATCCAAGAATAAGGCAGTTCCATATATATTTGAAATCAGAAATTTTATCAGCAAATTCAGCAACGACAACCGTTGCAACGATATACACCAACACTATACGAAGTAATAGCAATGCCATGGCGCCAAGCAAGTGAACCTCAACATTATTATTTTTGGTGGAATAATGATTAGATAGTTTTTGTTGAATATGCTTCAATAAATAAGTATGCTTTTGTCAAATTGATTACATCCCTTCCTAATTTAGTTACTATATTTTAGCTTTAGTAATGCAACACATTATTAGTGGCATCAACAACTACTATATGATTTACTTACCGGCAATAATTTAGTTCCTATTATAATGGCACTACCACACTGATCAATAGAATTTACTCCATGATTATTATTTATTAGTTGGTTTCTTAAGGAGTTTGCTTTATTTTGTAGCCATTTTAAAGGCACTTTCTTCTTATTTCATTTGATGAGTAGGAATGTAGTAATATTTTCTTAGTAAATTTCAACCTTTTGCTTTCTTATTTCCAATAGTTTTTTCGGCACTATATTTAAGGAAACTGATTTTGGCACACCTCCATATGAGAGGAGCATAGAAAACTATTATCTTACAATGGGTGTGTCGAATCACTTTTTGGTATGTAACATGCTATGTTTAAGTAAAAATTCATGGCTAATTTTGTGGTACACGTAATTTATAAGCATGGTGTAATCAGGTTGCACATTCTCACGGTATGAAAATTTTATAGTGGTCATTTGAAATATGACTATCATAATGTTTTAATGATTATATAGTTCATAATTGACGTATTTTTCTCCAAGTAATTAATTATTTTACTTTATTTTTGCTATAAAATATTATTATCAACCTTTTTTTTAATTTGTCAAATTTTTAAGTTTCATTTATGTAATTTTTATTCTCATTTTATAGTTTCTTGATAAATATTTATTTTATGTTGGATTAAAATTTTCAAAAATTATATTTGCATTGTAGATATTAGAATACTAATTGGGTTCAATTTATAGTGTGAAAAAATAAATCACTCATATTGTTTATCATTAAAATAATATAATAGTCATATTTCAAACGACCATGGTAGAAACCTCACGGTCTCATGGACTCACCCACGCTTACAAAAAAATTTATCCAATACGCTCTATAATTAAAACAAACAGAAAATAGGTAAGGTTTATAATCGAAATCACAATTACAAACCATCATAAATAATATTGCATTACATACTAACGTAAGTACTACGCAGCAAGCCGCAATGGCACGAATAATGCTAGGGTGCTCTAACGAGCAATGACCAATGGCATGTACGTTACCACTAAACCAATTGTTGCATTGATGGCCTTGGAAACACGAACTTAACTCCCATAGTCCGCACGGTTCACCGTCTCTTGAGCACCATCCTACATAGGTATCGAGCTCACCTGTTGCCACTAACACAAGGATGGCAAGGATAGATAATAGAACCGTAATATATTTGTTTACCATGAATTATTCTCTATTTATATATGTATACTTTTTGTTTAGAGATTATAAAGACAATGATATAGGCAGGATTCGATCCCACCACCACTAAGACTATAATTTGCTAATCGAGCTAGCATCTATAACCTTTAATGTCAACGGATATACAGATGCATGGTTATGATCGATATGATAATATATGAATGATTATTACTTATGACTTTGAGATTAGGTCAGCATTTATAATTGAGAAGGTTTAGTATATCAGTGCTCCCAAAATCGCAGGAAGCAGTTCCTAGAATATTTCGGATTTGTTCCTATTTTAAGTAACGAAAAATAATAAACAAGTGTAATTGTCAGTTAACATATTTATTCTATTGATTGATAGTTGGAAGTAATATGTCACGTTCCTAGTTTTAGTTAAGCGTAGTTTTGTTTGTTACCTATTTGTATATATATAGCCTTTTCGTGTAGCAATTGAATTGCAATGAAGTAAGAGCATTTTACTTTTCTATTGTTAGAGTAACTCCAATCGTTGTGATTAGTGACTTGATTGTGATTCTATAAATTATACGAGTAATTAGCCTTTCTCCTTATACACATAATTACATGCAACCCCATTTTTTCGGAAGAATTACATTTGCACACTTGCCAGTTGTGGCATGGCAACGTAAGCATATACTCCCTCCGTCACAATGATGTTTTCATTTGTAATCTTTTGACTTTTAAAAATAAGAGAGAATCTTCTTAATTTCTCTCAATCTATAAGAATAAATATAGTCATATGGGGTCTAGTTTGATTCGTCTTGTGAGTGCTTTTATAATTTTTGCTAATGTGTGATTAAAGATATTTGCTGTCAAAATTAACAAAAACTTGCATCAATTTATTAAACAGGGACATCATTATGAAACAGAGGGAGTACCTTGTATGTAAAGCAATACTACTGCATAATTTCTCCTTTTTTTTATTGCATTACCAGTCTTTGGGTTGGGCACGAGATTTAAGAAAAAGTGTAAAGCATGTCAAAAGTGTCTGTGTAAAAACAAAAGAGATAGAAAAAGTGGGGTAATAAAGATTGTTATTACATGTGAACAGTGTGAACAAATTAAGGGTAATACTTCGTATGTAAGTAGGGAATTTTGTGTGTGAACACAACCAAAAAATGGAAAAAAACATACGAAGTACTACATAAGAAAATTTTACAATTAATATGCAACTTTTCAAAAATAATAGTGTAATAAAAAAAATATATAGAAGAAGTATATTTTATCAATTTTTCTATAATATACGTGCAGTGGTATAAAAAGAAAGGTGATCTGACGTAAATGATGTCCACATGAAAAAGTTTATAATGCTTGTACCCTTATCATTTAAATTGTAAAAATTCTAGTATATATTATCTCTGTTAAAATAATTGAATCATTTTGTCTTTTACGTGTACCAACTCATATATTTAGTCATTAATAGTTGTATATATCTACGTGGTAATTCCGTATTTGTAAAAATTATTCATAAATAAAAAAAAAAGGATTTCCTCACCATATAGATTGTTACAAGTCAATAATAAAATTTATTTTAATTTATTTTAAGGTGAGGAAAAGCATTCTAATCAGACCTCAACCATCATGGATTTTTTGGTCTAATAGATAAGAGTTAGACCCTCACCCTCAAAGTGTTTCTAGTGGTAAGTAAACCTTAACCAGAAGATTAGAAGGTGCTAATTTTTCCGCTAGACCAAGTTATTAGCTTGGTTAACATAGCTAGGGAGTATATGATTACATCAAACAACACATAATACAAGTAATTAGTAAAATAATACAACACAGTACGATCTCCTACATAGACGCAGGAGTAGCTTATAAACTTTGGCGAAGATAAACTGCTCGAGCAAGCGGGCAGGCAAATGTAATAGACGGCGTGCAGCTTCAGATTTCGTGTCTTAACGGAAAGGTTCGCACGTACCACCTAACCAGCCGGAGCAGGATAATACTTGGTAGCCACAGCAGTAACCCGCCACACAAGATTCCCCGAGTTCGGCGCACAAAAATCCAGCATTAACCGAAGTTGCTACCATCATGAAAACAATGGTAACGATGAGCAAAAGTACGTAAATCTTTGTGTTCATCATATATTTTTGTTGCTATAATAATTACTTCGTATAATTTTTAATGGCCTTTTTATTTTTATTTAGTGATATGATGCTCCATTGTTTTCCTGTATATAACATTTGATAATATTGATGTACCTTTTACTACTGCAAGGAATAACAAAGTCAATGAATCGAGCTGGATGCTCACTTCTTCATGAGGTGGAGTTCTTAGAAGATGCCTCTAATTATGCATATATGTTTTTAATATTACGATTAATTATTACTTAATGACTTTCAAATGATGGTCTAATTTATATATCCTTATCTGAAATTTAGTCTTCGATCTGATCGTAGCTTCTGACTTCTTAGAGAGAATAAATAGGAGATATTACAGATGAATACTTCGTTCACATATTTATTATTTACTATGTTAGGCATGTGCGTTGCACGATTTTATGAATTAAAAGGATTAAAAACCAAGGAGTGAATGTTGAAATCCAATGATTCCGCAATAGGGGTGCTAATCGGGCGAGTCGAGCCCGAATTATGATCCGCTCGGCTCGTATTCGTTTAAGTTTATTCAAACTAGAGTCGAGCTCGAAACTTTACAATTCGAGTTTGATCGAGCCAAGCTTTGATCAAGCATTGACCGAGCCGAACTCAAACAACTCACAAACAAACTTGACTTATTATTATCCTTATGTTTTTACTTGTCTTCTTTATTTTTCATTATTAAAATTTTAATTTTGCGATGAGTTTATTCAGTGGCGGAGTCAAGAATTTCAAACCGGGGGGACAAATGAACATCGCTTAGTTTGACAAAAATATTGGAGCAAAAAAATACTTAAATAGTTAAAATTTTATAACTCAAAAATATAAAATGCAGTGCACTTAGTCAAAAAATCAACATCATATACCAAATTTTCCTCCATAAACATATTTGATTAGGGGTTCATAATTTTTGAAAATTTCAAACAATAAATAATATAACTATTTATTAAATATAGTACTTGTAGTCATAATTAGCTATAACAATCGTAATTTGGGGTAATGTTCATGCAAAACTACAATTACAATAATTTCAAATATGTATATGGAGTAATTGTTAAGAAATAATTTGAAGTAATACTATCTTATACATTAAAACTACGATTACAATTATTTAAATAAGTAAATGGAGTAATTGTTAAGAAATAAATTGAAGTAATACTATCTTATAAAGATTTTAAAAAAGGGAACTACAATTAAAATTATTCAAATAAGTAAATGGAGTAATTAAAGTAATACTATCTTATAAAGATTTATAAGAAAAGGAAACAAAAGGGGGGGGGGGTGGAAGTAAAATGCATGCAGGAAGCATCAAACTCTAGTCCCTAGATCACAAGCTCATGCATCTCACTTTGACTGCTAGGCCAACTCCTTTGGTCTAACATATTATGCGCAAAATATTGTATTAAACCTATTTTATTTTATTTTTGGAAGCGAGGGGACAACTTGTCCCACACTTGCTCCGCTAGAGAGTTTATTTTTATAAAAACCTTCAAATTGTGTCATATCTATGAAGAATACATTTATGTTTATATAAATAGCTCTTTTTATATGGAAAATAATAATAATCGAGCTTATTCACAAACTTTTCGAGCCGAACTTGGGATAATTCAGCTCAACTCGTTAAGGTTTCAAGCCAAACTCAAACCCAAGTTTAGCCACCACGAATCGAGCTTAAACTGAACTTTGATCGAGCCGATCGAGCTCGAACTGTACTGTTTACAAACATGCTCGGCTCATTATCACCCCTACTCCACACCCCTTCATTTTTTTAATTACAATAATTTTTTACAACGACTATTTTTTAATTGCAATACTTCCTCGATTGGAAATTTATTATACACTATTTATAATATGTCTCTCTCCTCACATGGTCTCATTCATACCGCACTTACACCTTTTCAATATTTTCCTTTCTCACGTCTCTTACTTTTACGTCTACTATTCAACTACTATCATTTTTTTTTTCTCATTTTTTAACTCCCCAATAATTTTTACTTATTACATTCTATTTTAACAAATTCAAATCAACCCCATAAAATTTGGTCGTTCAAAGTGTTGTAATTAAACTAAAAACGAATGGAGTAAAATCTACTTATAAATGAAAAAATGATTTTTATACCGGCCTTTAGATTTGCTTTTTTAAAAGCCATGAGAATTTGAGTACTCATACTCCTTCTGTCCCATAATGTCGTGCCCATTTGCCATTTCCCTTTTATACAAGAATAAATAAAGAAAGTGTTTGCCAACTATGGCTATTTTTTATTTTTTTTCCTATTAATAAACAATAACTATTAATAATTAATTAATGTTATCAATTATTAAGCAAAGCAGGATTCAACAGAGCAAAACAAATTTCAACAAAGCAAAGCAAAAAGATACAACTCAAAAGAACAGGGCCTAATAGTCTAATACCTGTCCAACGCTTTACCAGGTTTTATTTTAAATCAATTACACTACAATTTACAAAAAGTATTAAATACTTACAAAAACATAATTCGACACAAAAATAAACACTTCATTATATAGAATCAAACAACACATATTTAATTTTAAGGTAAGGATGGAGAAGCACCCTAAGTCCCTTGCTAGATCGACCTCAATCATCACGGAATTTTTGGTCTAATATATAAGCTAAGTTAATTCTGACGCTTTGAAAGTGAGGGGATGGTAAGGGATCTTCACCCTCAGTGAATAAACTGGTAATCAAACTCTAACCTTAAGATTAGAAAGTGCTATATTTTTCACTAAACCAATTTTAGCTTGGTTAACATACCTAGGGAGAGTATTAATTGCATGATTTGGATCAAACAACACACAATACAAGTATTAGTACAAATTTAATACTATATAATACGATCTCCTATACATATATAGATGTAGGGCTAGCTTATTGACTTAAGGCAAAGATAAACTGATTGATGGAAGACGATGAGGCACTCGGAACCCGGGCAACACTGTCCAATGCTGCAATGTTGGCCTAATTCTAAGCATTCCTGCGCTGCCACACCGGTGCCGGCCACAGTCAAAATTACGGTAATGGCCAGCAACAGCAAGAGTACATCAACAGCATATTTCTTTGTGTTCATCTTTGCTATGAATGAAAATTCAATTAAATGTTTTTTGTTTTGTTTTGTGTTGTGTTGGTGCTCTATAGTTCATATTTCGGTTATCTTTTATAAACTCTAAAGTCAATACCCTACTAAACATTATGACGTTTCAACCAATTATTGCAATTAAGTCAACGGGCAGTTCTCATCTTCGGAGTTGCTTCGTTTCAGATAATGACTTTTGATTTTGTTAATTAAGAGAGTCTAGTATATTTATCGGAGTAATTGACAACTTCCCATCTTGTTATATATATTGGTATTATTTTTAATGTTGGTTGTGTATTTATGCTTAAAAATTCTACTTATATGCAATTTGTTGTAATAGGCGCAAGCAAAATTAATAAAGGATAAATAAGAAAACACAGATTTATGTGATTTGTGATTTACGAGAAGGTGAGAGGAAGTTTTATTGAACTTGATGAAGCGACGTACCCTTGTTATGGGTCATTCATTAGATTGCAATTATTCTTGAGGCAGCATATGCTATAAACCGTTGCTCCCTAAAATGACAAGCATAATAATGCAAAAATATAAGTATAAGAAAACACTAAAGTACACAAATTGTGATCGTAAAGTTCAAAATGTTACCCCAGCTATCCAATCTCTTATAAAAATTTCATTAAAATCATACGAAGTATGTTTTTAGGAACGAAGAAAAAGTAGTATTAAGACAATGGTTAGTGGATTAATAGTGTTTTTTTAAAAAAAAAAAAAAAGAAAAAAAGAAAAGAAAGAAAGAAAAGTAGTGGTGTTTACATGTTTATTGAAAGTGAATAAAAAAAATAAGATTTTGCGATTTGGTTGAATAGAATAAAGAAATTGATAGTTTTTTTTTTTTCCTTTTTTACAACGGGCAAAAAAGAAGACTAGCTCCCAACAGATTCGAAACTACCAAATGCGTAAAGAGAAAGACTAGGGGAGAGTTTTACTCTCTTAACAGAACTAATACAAGAACATAAACGACGGATGGGGGTACAATTCTCAAAACATGCTAAGCAGTACAAATATGAGGGTTGCCAAGCTTCATCACAGTACAGATCATAGTCCTCAGTTGCCCAAGGCTTGTTCCTCTTTGCGCTTCTTAGACTTGCAAAGCCAATACATGGAAAACAATTTACCTTTCTTATTCTTCATTTTTGACTTGTGAGACCTTCCATACTTCTTTTTCGTGGCGGAGAACTCGAAGGTAGTACAGTGTGTGTGGGGATAATCTGAACTGAATTGAATTCAAGAATCATGGGGTCATCTTCATTCGAACCTACGGATTCCAAGATAACCCCCATAGAGGATACTCCCCTCGATCAGTTCTTTATTTTCTTAATTTCCATTTTGATATATTCTTTTTTTATTCCTTTTATAATTAAAAAGAAAATTTATCACTCTTTACCGCACCAAATGGTTCACATAAAAAATTACTTCATATGATAATATCAATATTTCTACATCACTTTCTCTCTCCGTCCTAATAATTAAAAAAGGACGAAGTTTTCACTTTTTAGTTTAATATATATTAACAATAAATAAAGAAAATTAAAAAAAAAACATGGAGAAAGTAATTTTATTTAGGTCAAACACCACTCGGAGGGAGTACAACAAATTATTTTGCGCAAATGGGTTACTGTAATAATATCAAAATTGGTGAGGCGGGTCCAATTAAATGCACACCCATGTAGCGAAGGATCAAAGGAGCATCTGCGCAGGCTCCTGGTGGGTTGGTTACGTAGGGGCGTTTGGCACGTCTGCGCAGCCATTGCACGCATTTGTGCATTATGGTGAGTATGTTACAGGTACTTAGGATTCATCTTAAGATTATAACAACCGTGGTATATATTAGGTAAGTTATTATGATAACTATATAGCAGAATATTGTTTAGCTGGAATATTTACTTCAAGTTGTTAGTGGTTAGTTTACTCCTAATATATAATATTATACTTTTCTAAGTGATTAGTCTGTGTTAGTGGAGATATAGAGTTTAGTGGGTTTATGCTAGGCATGATCTAATGATTATGGGATTATGATTCTTACTTCTAACTTAGTTTTGCACTATTTGTATGTTGCTATGTTGTTCGTTTTCAATGGCTTGAATTCATGTTTGGTTTTTTTTTCTCCTCTCTTATATCGATATACAATCTCAACATGTTTTTGGAGAATATAAGGCAAAACAAAAATTAATGCATTAAAGCTCAGCCGATGTGCATAGAATCGGAAATTAACCGAAATAATTTATTAATTAAATCAAACAACACATAATACATTATGCATGGTACACAACCATAATAAACAGCGACACAAGGAAAATGCGATAAGTAAAAGTAACGTAACAGAACATTTCAATACGACATACATATACTAACATACGAATATACGAACTCTTACATGCTACTAGCTTAGGAGTAGCTAGCTT
The DNA here is from genome assembly GCF_001683475.1 of Chenopodium quinoa. Classification (NCBI taxonomy): domain Eukaryota; kingdom Viridiplantae; phylum Streptophyta; class Magnoliopsida; order Caryophyllales; family Amaranthaceae; genus Chenopodium; species Chenopodium quinoa. The sequence continues at coordinate 2,572,487 of NW_018745281.1, forward strand.
ATTGATGTATGAAAAGAAAAATCGATCGAGCAATTCGAGCAAGCGGGCATGTAGATGCAATAATCGGGTTACCAATCGACGGGTATGCACGTACCGCTAGTCCAGCCACTGCATTTTAATGTGAAGAAACCACAACAAGCACCAGCCACACAAGACTCACCAAATTCTTGGCAGAAAATAGCATCAACACCACTTCCTACCATCATGAAAATAATGGCAACAATCACTAGCAAAACCTTAACATTTTTCTTGGTCATCATCATATTTTTTGATGCTATAATTATAAAGGATAATAATACTAGCTCTTTACGTTTATTTTGTTTATGTTTGGGTTTTAAGATGCTCCTTTGGTTTCCTTTTTAAAACCCTTAAAACCAATAAATAATACCCTATATAACAAAATATTATACTGTCGTTTAAATAAAATAATAATAATAATGTAAAATCATAGTCAATATATATCTTGGATGTATGCTGGCAAAGTGGCAATGTCATGTGGTGTTCGTTAAAGTTGGATCTAATCACAAATGACAAATCACATACCTAGCTATACAGTATATATATTAGAACATTATTAATGTTAGTTATTGATAATTTATGATTTTGTTGTGAGGGTCAAATTTATTAATAGGGCTCAATAGTAATAGTGTTATCACTAATAATATGGTATATGTCAAGAAAATTAATAATATTCGCTATGAATTGATTAATTATACTCCATTGGTTTTCTTTATGACTTTGTTGTGATGGTCAAATTTATTAATAGGGCTCAATAATAATAGTGTTATCACTAATAATGGTATGTCAAGAAAATCAATAATACCCACTTTGATTAAACCATTATCGTGAACTACCGTGTGTTTAGTTAAAAGATTTAGCTAGGTAAAGTAATAATGGTTTCCTATGTTACCACTCTAAAACCTAAGGTAACATTTACATACTTACAACACCCTCTCGCTACCCCAAAAAAAATGTTATAAGTTTAAGTGATTCGTTCCTTTCATAGTTATTAAACTAATAAACGAATAAAAGTGCACTCCATAAGAGTTTAATGATTCATTTTTCCCCTCTTATTGTTTCATATCCATTCTATTTCTAATTTTCAAACCAAACGCCCCCTAAATTGTTTCCATATATGATGTATAAGAAAAAAAAAGTCATGTTGTGGGTTCTTATTTGATTTAATTGTCTAAATGGTAAGTAAATCGTATCAAAAAAATTAAACTTTTTTTTTTAATTATTACCAACATATAATTATTTATGAACGGTTAAAATATGAACTGGCATACATTCCCTACTAGATTAGTGCCCGTGCGATGTACGGTAGTAATAATCTTTTTTCCCATAATTTATCTGTGATATAATATAAAAATGAGGCAACTCATGTGGAATAAACAAATGTAATGCATATAAGAAAAATGAAATAATAAGGCAAAAATCATTAAAACTAAATTTGAGAAAAAAAAAACTTTTGATTAGTTGTGTTGAAAATATTTTAAAATAATGTATATTATATTATATGAATGATGCATGTTATTCCCAATAAAACTTTACAATGTAGATGTCGTATGGCTTTTTATAAATGAATTAATGTAGTCCCAAAAAAAATACAATACAATGTACATCAAAAAAATATGCTAAGTAGAATATTTTTTGTTAAAAAAATTTAAAGTTGACATCATATATTTTATGGCGGGAAATTTTTTAATAATAGCTTGACATATGTCCAAAATGATTGATGTAAGCATGACCTGTTTTAGTAATAGTTAATAGATTTTTTTGAAGGGAAAAAAATGTTATAAGTTGGTAAAATTATTACAGAAATATTTAACAGTAAACTCAATCACTCAATTGTTATTATTTCATAAGATTTCAAATCAACACCATGAATAAAAAAGTTTTTTTTTTCCCATTGAACCCCTTTATTGTACAACTATATAATGGTAATTTAAATGTTGATATTGTAATTTTGGCCCTGTTATTTTATACTCTCCATCATATTTCAACCTTCTAAATTGTAGCTTATTCTCCCTTAATTAAAAGGTCTCAAAATCTTGTGTAACTATTTTAAGTATATAGAATACGAAATAAAAAGGAATACAATAATTATTATAAATATAATATACGAAGTATAAGATTAGGAACAATATATCAATAACTATAACTATATACTAAAAGACACACCAAAAATGACACGTGTCATTTTCTGGTGTGTCCCAATGTGTTTTTGTTTTTTGTTTTTTGTTTTTTTTTTGTTTTAAATATCTATTTAGAAAACAAATATTATACACAAATAAAATATTATAAAGATTTAATGTATCCTTCCACAGTATATATTGATACTATAAAATAAAAATAAAAAAAAAAATCAAATTCTTAACATAATTTGTGACATGTACAGTATTATGTACTACATTACCATTAATAAAACAAGGAATTTTTCTTAAAAAAATTATCTTTAATTATGTATGAAAAGCTTGCCAAGAAAGATATGAAAAAATACTTTAAGTTGATTGATTATTGAGGAAAAAAAATACTACATAAGAGAGAATGAATAATAGTATGCAAAAAAAAAAAAAAAAAAATCTATTTACGGGTTAAATACATATTGTTAAGATATTCTTTTGGTTAACAAGAAAGAAATTATATAAATTTGTTGGGGAAATATATATAAATATACATACATACGTATTTTAAAATATCTATTTTGCTAATAATAGACTCCTGCACAATAAATTCCTTTTACGAATTAATAACTCAGCCAGATTTTTTTATTATTATTAAATATTGTGTAAATTAAAACAGTTATTGAAAGTTATCGTGCATGGCACGAACCTAGTTATTATAGTTGTATTATTTAAATATTCCGAAAATAAAAGATTTTGCTAAAAAGGAAGAAGAGTTTTGAAGGCAAAAAACAGCACCAGGAAGTGACACGTGTCATTCCTTGTGTCTGTTTTAGTATTATGTTATTGATTGATCGATGGAAATGAGAAAATTTTATGGGAATAGGAGTAACTTTGATCATTTTCATTTAACACAATTCATTGATCAATTTTTTTTTTTTCTATGGTGACTTGTTATTCATTTGTTTTTCTTATCCTTTTGGTGTTTTGTCTATATGTCATGTCCCTTTTTATATAACCTCCAAAATAATGTCTTACGTTATTATAATGACGTAAATTTTTAAGTAATAATTAGTAAAGTCAATACACCTATCCCTCTTACAAAATTATAATTAGTGTCTAATTAATTAACTACGAGGCGTGATCTGAGCTAGCAATGTCATGAACTCATGAGCTGAGGCCGGCGGTGCCCTTCTTTGAAGTTGCCTCTAATCATATTCAATAATTATTTTATATTTTTTTGAACGGGAAATAATAATATCATTAAATAATAACCATACGACATCTACAACAATAAAGATTTGTAAATCACAGGTTTAGAAAAACTACCATAACTTTTACAATCAAATTCATAACTAATTTGCATATTTGGCATAGCTCATACCCCACCGCTTCAAGTTTGACGCGGACAATGATTTTCAATGTCTTTGCATCTTTCCAATTAGAGACCTTCGCAATTTGCGCTAATGTTTTGATCGAAAAGTTGATGATAAACCCTAGACCCATAGGAATCCAAATCACCTTTCCAATTATTATAAGATCCCTAAAAATAAAATTCTCATCCATGAATGAGAATCAAAATCCCAAAGAATTGGGAAAAAGCCAGAAAATTGGGATAGACTCTCATAGATGGAGAGAACAAAACAAATAAAAACAAACCAAAACGTAAATCAAAGCAAAAAAAACAAAATTGAATTAAAGATAAAGGGTCGAAAATAGTCTTATTTCCAAAGAAATTAGATTATTTTCGGCCAAATGGCCAAGAAATCTAAAACCTTAGAAGAGATAGAAGAGATAAGGGGGGGGGGGGCGTGTATAAAGGAATTTATATTCAATAATTATTTGATTATCAATTCAAAATAGAATAATAAAAATTCAAGTCTTTGTTATGAGGGTTACAGATATAAGTTAATAAATAATTGGTTTATATGGTTGAAGTCCATAATTGATTTTCATTAATAAAAAAAATAAAAATAAAAAAACCAAAGTAGCACATACTTTATTTTGTGATAGAGTATAAATGTCAAATTTGGGTAAAGATATAATAGAATGGTTTGATTATTATTGATTACCAATAGGCTATTTATATAATAGCAACATATCATTCGTAAATAGTTAAATACTCTAAATCTTAAACTCCCTAATTAGATAATATATCAATATCAATACTTAACCTAATCTTATCTTAAAATATCACAAAGATATATTAATTTGATAATATATTTTCCTATATTCCTAACAATAAAACATATTATTGGGCCTCAACCATTAGTTTAAGCTTTTGGTTGACTTGGCCCATTAACATGATACCAGAGCCAACATGACACAAAGGTTATTGGTTCAAATCTCATCCACCCCCACATTCAAGTGGAATATTTCGCGCTGGTATGAGGAGGGTCCATGCTATATCCACACTTCCAGCTCGACGGGCTCTCGTGTTAGAGAGCGTGCCTATAAAATGAACATATAGTCTAAAATATGAACACGTAAAAAAAAATGAACATTCAATACTAAAAAATGAACACATAAAAAAATGAACATTTTGTATTTAAAAAGTGAACATGTTAAAAAAAATGATCATTTAGTATATTAAAAATGAACATGATAATCATAAATTGCTGGACCACGACCTTAAAAATGAACATTTAGTAAAAATAATTATGAATACGTAAAAATAAAAAGAACATTTAGTAATAAAAAAATGAGCACTTCAAAAATAACTATGAACATTAGTATATTAAAAATGAACATTTATAACACAATCATAGAATAGATGGACCACACCTAATAAAATGAAAATTATAAAAATAATGAACACATTAAATGAACATTAGTATAAAAAAATGAACACGTCAAAAAAAAAATTATGAACATTTAGTATATTAAAAATGAACATATTTTTCCTATATTCATATAAATTTAAATTCATTGTATATAATTACTAACGGAAAATAAAGATTAGATAAATCATTAAAAAATGTTCAGTTTTTACGTACTAAATGTTCATTTTTAATGTACTAAATGTTCAATTTTAAAGTACACCGTGTTCATTTTTTTTTCCTGAAAACTATACACAAATATTAGCAACTTAATTAAAAAAAAAATCAAAAATCGTAATAACAACCGAATTCAAGATGCAGCAATTCATTAATTTATCACAAACTCATCAATTAAATTAATATTCATAAGAAATTCAAAAATTCAATTGAAATATTCTAATTCGCCAGATTCATCAAAAAGTCAATTGAAATTCATCAAACTCGTCAAATTGAAATTCAACAAATTATAAAATGAGAAAATCAATTACAAATTCAGCCAAAATCTGACTTAATTAAAACTAATTAAAAATCAACGAACAACATAGAAACTAACATCCATTGATGATATATTTCTTCTGAATATCAACCAAATCAGTGATGCAGAAAACGAAGGAAAGAGAAAATGTTGAATAAAAGAGAGGAAAATGGAGAGAGAAAATTGCAATCAAAATTATTATGAAAGTGAAGAAAGAATCATAAAAAAAAAGCAAGGAAAAAACTAAGAAAAAAGAAAGAAGAACACTGCAGGAAGAACATAAAGAAAGAAGGAAGAAGAAGGTAGCTTGCGTTTTGTTAATATATTGTTGCGTTTAAGCGTGATGCAGCTAAGAATTTGTGGGGGGCGTGATAGATTATAAAACATATTCTTTGGACCTCAACTATTAATTTAAGCTTTTGATTAAGTTGGTTCATTAACATTTTGTGTTCTTGTTTTTGGTTTCTAAAAACTAGGGCTTGTTTACAATATATGCATATTATGTAAACTTAATAAAAGAAAATTTAAAGGCACACTTCTTTGAATCAAACAACACATGATACATATTACTATAGTACGTAGTAGTCTCATTTCAGGAGTATATATTACGTACATATACGCGACCATCTACTCGTAAACTCACTCATATTCTTTTTGTTCTTTCTTCTTTGACTTGGGCAAACTCGATCATCAAAACCAACTTAGGCATGCACAGAGATGAATCACGCGGATCTATAAGCAGGTACCCCAATCCTCATTGTCACACGAGTAATCGGGGCAACAGGGAAAATCGATACCACAAGCCTCCCCGGCTCCTTGGCATGGTGCATCATCGCTTACACCTAAGCCTAAGCGCGTAAGCAACTGCCTTCTATCGGAATGCAGGGCGGCCACGTTAGTTGATACAACCATGATAATAATGCAGGCAACGACGAAAAGGAGAGCCTTATTATATTTCTTCATCTTCATCATTTTTGCCCTTGTAACAAATTAGCAATATTTTTATACGAAGTAATTAATTTCTTTGGCCTTTTTGGTGGTACTTGGATTTAATCTATTTATACAAGCTTCAAAATTATGTAAAATTACAGATGTAACCTTTACTAAACTAATAAAAGTCAACGCATCCATCACCCGTGTCCAACATGGAGATGAGTTGGCAACGTCATGAAGTGCACTTCTATGAAGTTGGGTCTAATCACGTTGCAATTATTTTATTCTGTTTAATTAACGTCATGAGGCCAGGGCAAGTGGGCAACATTGATTAAAAAAGCTACAAGATTGGCCAGGTGATGGGCACGGCTCGTAAAAACCCAAAAACCAGCCACTGCAACTAAGTAGGTTTCCACAACACGACTTGTAGAGTTTTGCACAACCCTGGCCACTATCTTGGCACGTAGCGGCCACTTCATGAGTGGCCGCCATCAGAATGATTGCAACAATAAGAAGCGGGAGAACGTTAACATGTCTCTTTGCCATTATCAATCATATAGTCTATGTTGCTTAAGCTAAATATAGACACTCTTTTTCTCAGTTTTCTTTTTTTGATGTGTTCCAATCTACTTATTCACCGCCTTTTTATAGCCTTAAGATTAAGATTCCTTGTTTAATTATATAGTCAAATTCCACTTTTCCACATGGTATCCTACATTTTAGGGATGGCAAATGTTTCATTTTATTGAAACACGAGAGCAATTATTTCTATTTAAAAAGACTTTTAAATTCCATTTAATTTATTAAGTCCTAAAAAATTAGTCCGGCCACTTATTAAGTTTTCCTTGGTAAATAGTATGGAATTCCGATGCAAAATTATTTGATTACATACATCATTACTTATATAATCAAATTAAAACACAATATTTTGCTTATTTAATTTCATACATATATATGGAGTATTTGAAAATACTAGCTAGAATGAACTCCAATAAGGCAAACACATACAAGAAGCTAATCCACAACTCTAATATCACATACATTAAGTCATTAATATCAAAGTCGAATTTATTATAAGTACATTGTGCAAAAGATAATTAAATATACTTAGATTTTCTCGATGGGAATTACTAATTATCCCTTTCTAGTAAGGGATATCGTAACGTTGATGAACACATTGTTTTCTAATGCCATTGCATTTTGAATGAGGTCCTTGTATCTCTTGAAAATCTCTTCAATGATGGTTTCGCCGAAATGACTTGTTAGTAAGGGCTCAACCACAGATCTCATGCACTTATAGAAGTCGTAATGATCGGACTCCTTTGATGATGAATACTTATAGCATTCGTTTGCTTCCCAACTAACTTCACAAACATGAACTTGATCGAAACTAAAAGATCCTTGTTTATCCACCAAATTTCTCAACTCTGCTGCTGATGGAGGGTATTGAGGGATGTTGTATGTATTTAACTTCTCTTCGTCTATTAAACCCTGCAAACATACGTACATTGCAATGATCAATTTTTTTTTTTTAATCAAATAGTTCTAATAAATTCTTTGATTCATCGTGAGGAAGATCATCCTAGCCTTTATCACATAATTTAACGTTAATTAATCGATCTATTAATAATTAGTTATATCTAAGTATATGTACATTTGAAAATGCTATTGTGTACAACACATTGCACCTTAGTCATTTTTGTAATGCTTCTAATCAATATTTATCTTTTGCTTACAATTACCTCTATTTTGATCGAGAAAATTGCTTGTAAGTACAATCTTACCGTACATTAGCATATACATACTTCGTATTACCATTGAATCTATCACGTGCCATTTACATTTTTACTTTTCATCAATATAGTTTAAAGAATTCTATCAAGTAATCAAAATACTAGCATCATATAATTTCAATCAATCTTTATCTTTTACGTGCAATAATCACTTCTATTATATATGGGAGGATTTTTTTTTTTTTTTTTTGATAATTTACTTATAATGGCTTACTAAACTTTAGCATTATTACAATTGAATCACCAATAAATTTACACTTTTATTGTAAAATCAAATTTAAATTATTCTATTTCATATACTTCGTATATCAAATACTAGCATTATATAACAACTAATACGTTTATCATGTTAGGAAAAAAGAAAAGAAAAGGTGTATCATGCATGAGTACCTCAAACACCATACTATTGAGAGCTGTAGCAAGAAGGTCATACATGTAGCATGATTCCTTGCTATATAACTCTTCAGTTTTTCTTCCCAACATTGTTAGCACCATCATCCCTCCTGCTACTACTTCTTCAGAACGACGCCTTAAAAACGTCGTAAAATCATTTTCAAATTGGTCAGAGTAAGCTTTAACCACATTGGAGGGGCTTGTCCTTGATATATAAACATTTTCCTTGTTGTTCTCTATCCCTTTTGGTATCTGTTTCAAAATCATCAAACACCAAATTAAACTTTGTCGGATCAAATTAAAATGATTAAACTCCAAACTATCAACATCATAAATGTAACTAGTATAATTGATCTTAGTTGGATTTGAACGCCGCCGTGATTTACATTGATTAAATATAGACTATACGATGAGATTGATATTATTAGACACGATTATGACTTTATGACCTACATGTTTTTGTTCTTTTTTAGTTGACCCTTCTAACTTTCGTCACTATTCATAATCTTTAGTTAGACTAGCATTTGTCATTCACAATTACGATAAAACATTTGATTATTAGCATTTGTTATTTATAATCACAATAAAAATTGTCATACATATACGTAGAATTTTGTTAGAATTATCGTTCTCTTTATATATATATATATAGAAAAATGAAAAATGTCAAGGCATGGTTGAGTCAGAACTAATGCTTACTCGACCTAAATATGCATGATTGAACATTATTTCGTATGACTTTTTTTAAATTGTAACAAGTTAACTTAATCTACACGACCTGTTTTCTTTATAATATTTTTCATTTTTAAATTTATATGTTATTCAATTCCTCTAGGAAATACAATCATATGTGTCTTGCAAAAATCCATTTTTTTTTTATCAATGTACAATTGGCTTAGTCACATATCATTATTATGTGTAAGAAAGTGATTATACAATGGAATGGACAAGGGTTGTTTACCTTTTCTTTTTTATGGACAGATTTATACAATATAATTGATGGACAGAATTAAAGTTGTTAGAGCAATAATACAAAAGAAAACAAAAAAAAAAAAAAAAAAATAGAGACATCACCTGAGACAACCAATGGATACTGTATGAGTGCACAAAATGTAGGTGGTTTGATGGGAAAAGTCTACCATAGAAAGAGCCAGGTACACCACTCACAAAACAATGTCCAAAATCATCTCCCATTTTTTTCTTAAGCTTATCTTCAAATTTTCCCAATGACCTAAAGATTGTGTTGAAATCATTCCCTGGAAGATCATTCAAGTAGACTTGATACTCTTGGGGCTCGTTCCCGTGCTCTCGATGAGCCTTTTCGATGGTGTCTAAAAGCTCAGTGATCAAACTCAAGGTATTCGACTCGGCGGAGGAACAACCCAAGTCAGCTATGCACATGGTTTTTGGGAGATTCTTGCAATATGAATCCCTTATAGCTTGTTCTTTCAATGGTTTTGTTAATGTTAATAACTGCTTCTGTCGCATCAAAATTCAAATTCATGATTAGGACTCCGTTACCACGAAAAAAAGTGATGGTTGTTGTTGTGCGACAGCGGAAGCAAAGGTCGAAAACAAACAAGAAAACAATAAAGAAATTCAATGCAAACAATAAGAACAACACCAAGAATTTACGTGGTTCACTATCGATGTGATAGCTACGTCCACGGGCACCGAGATCGAATGATTTCACTATAAACTGCAAAGATTACAAAGATGATTCTTGTATTTCTCAAGAACGGCTCTCACTCTCTCTCTCTTAACCCTTATACTAATATTAGGGAGGTTTTATATTAATCCCTAAAATAAAAGATACTTGGGCAAAAAGATAACATAAAAGATAACTTTAAATCGTAAAATCCGCGTCTCCGCATTTTTCCTTCTCCGCCCGGTCAGACCGGGCAAGGTCTGCCCGATCGGGCGCGAGAAGAAAACTCCATACGAATGCTTCAACGTATCCAACCCCCACCGCCCGGTCAGACCGGGCAATGTCCGCCCGATCGGGCGGACAAAGCTACGAAGTACGAGTCACCTAATACTTATCAACAATCTCCACCTTGACGAGAACTCGTAGTCAGCAAACGACCCCATCAAGACATAGTGGAAAAACATCTCAAGCCAAACCCGATGCAAGACTCATGCATAAGCCATACATCCCGATAAGTCTTCAACCAAGACCCATCACATACTCGTCTCCAAGTATAACAACTCATAATGCTCCACCTGCATCACAAGCCCCGGGCAAGCTCCACCTTAAGGCCAACACACCTACACCAGGAGCTCCCCAACTTCGCCCCTCAGGGCCTACTACATCACGTAGTAATCAATATTTAGCAAGTCTAAGCAATGTTTAAACTTGCTAAACGGAACAGGCTTAGTGAAGAAATCAGCCGGGTTGTCAGCAGTCCCAATCTTCTTCACCTTAATCCTCTTGTCAGTACGCAAGAAATGATACCTGACATCAATGTGCTTCGTCCGATCATGGTGTACTTGATCTTTAGCTAAGCAAATCGCACTTAGACTATCACAATACACTGTAGCAAAATCCTGTGCAATACCCAGTTCACCTACTAGGCCTTTGAGCCAAATAGACTCCTTAGCTGCAGAAGTTAAAGCCATATACTCAGCTTCAGTAGTTGACAACGTAACTGATGACTGCAATGTAGACTTCCAACTAACCACAGAACCACCCAAAGTGAACACATAACCAGTCACAGACCTCCTGGTATCCACATCAGCTGCATAATCAGAATCACTGTACCCAGTGACCAAGCATTCCCTACCATTCCCGTACACAAGACCAATATCAGTTGTCCCTCTCAGGTAGCGAAAAATCCTTTTCACCCCTTGCCAGTGTTCCCTCCCAGGTCGAGCCATAAACCTGCTTACAACACTAACAGCATGCGCAATATCCGGCCTAGTACAGACCATAGCATACATCAAACAACCAACCGCGTTTGCATATGGAACTCTAGACATATAAGACAACTCCTCCTCTGATTGAGGTGACATAGACAAAGACAACTTACAACTAACAGTAGTTGGCGTACTTATAGGCTTCGATTTTTCCATCCCAAAACGAGACAAAATCTTTTCAATGTAGCTTTTCTGAGTCAAGAAAAGCTTACCTCTAGCCCGATCCCTGTAGATCTCCATACCCAAAATCTTCCTAGCTGCACCCAAGTCTTTCATGTCAAACTCCGAGTTAAGCATCTCCTTTAATCTAGCAATATCAGATTTATTCTTTGTGGCAACCAACATGTCATCAACATATAACAAAAGATAAATCATGGAACCATTATCCAGCTTACTATGATACACACAGCAATCATATGAATTCCTGTCAAAACCTTGTGAAACCATAAAAGAATCAAACCTTTTGTACCACTGTCGGGGGGATTGCTTAAGTCCATACAATGACTTTAGCAATCTGCAGGCATAGTGTTCCTTTCCAGGAACTTCGAATCCTTCGGGCTGCTTCATCAGAATCTCCTCCTCCAAATCGCCATGAAGGAAAGCCGTTTTAACATCCAACTGCTCCAGCTCAAGATCAAAATGTGCTACAATTGACAATAACACACGGATAGAAGTATGTCGAACCACAGGTGAGAATATCTCAACAAAATCAACCCCTTCTACCTGACTGAACCCCTTAGCAACTAGCCTAGCCTTAAAACGTATTTGCTCAGTTTCCGACAACCCTTCTTTCTTCTTGTAAATCCATTTACAACCCACAAGCTTCCTCCCTTCCGGTACCTTTACCAGTTCCCACACTCTGTTCTTGTAAAGAGACTGCATCTCTTCACCCATTGCGGCAAGCCATTGCGCAGACTCACTACAACTAATTGCTTGTTTATATGTGGCAGGTTCAAATGACTCTACATCATCAGCTACACTCAATGCATAACCTGTCATCGCATCAACACAGCAATTTCTTCCCTCCATCTCTTCAATCAATCTAACAGGCTTCTTGATAACTCGTTTAGGCATCTCAAGAATGGTGTCAGGTTGACTAGATGACCCCTGATTAGATTGCTCCACCTCATCCCCAGAGTTAGAATGAGTAGGAGTAATCTCAGGTTCAGGAGTACCCGGCACTGGAACATCAGCATCATCATCAATATATTGTACCCGAGGTAAATCAGCAATGGTAGACTGATGTACCTCAAGTACCCCATCTGTCTGTAATAAATTGTCTCCTTCCCTTCTCAAATCTGAAATCTCTGCATTTTTAATTGAATACATGGTGTTTTCATCGAAAGTAACATCCCTACTAAGAATGACCCGACCTCCGAAGGTGAAAAAATTCTAAACCCCTTCACACCATCCCCGTACCCAACAAAACACCCCTTCTTGGCTCGTGGATCCAGCTTACCCTCAATAACATGATAATAAGCAACACAACCAAAAATCTTCAAATTCGAAAAATTAGGCAACTTACCACTCCAGATCTCAAACGGAATTTTGGAATCAATTCCAGAATGAGGACCCCTATTAATGACATAACAAGCTGTTAACACAGCTTCACTCCAGTACCTCCTCCCAAGCCCTGCATTAGAGAGCATGCATCGAACTCTCTCTAGCAGTGTCTGATTAACCCGTTCTGCTACACCGTTCTGCTGTGGTGTCTTCCTGACAGTATGATGCCGACCTATACCCTCATCTGCACAGAACTGATTAAACTCGTCTTTGCAAAACTCTAGCCCATTGTCCGTTCGTAGCTTCTTGATCTTCCTTCCTTGTCGATTTTCCACCAAAGCTTTCCATTGCTTGAAAACTTTGAAGGCCTCATCCTTTGACTTAAGCAACCTAAGCCATGTGTATCGGGACTTGTCATCAACAAATGACACAAAATAGTGGTAACCTCCCATACCTTCAACTCTAGATGGACCCCAGCAATCTGAATGGATGTAATCGAGCACTGCATCAGTAATGTGAGCACCCTTGCTGAACTTTGACCTGTGTTTCTTACCAAACACACAATGCTCACAAAATTCAAGGTTGGCAACCTTGACCCCGGATAGAAGACCCCTCTTGGACAATAGCTGCATCCCCTTCTCCCCCATATGACCAAGCCTCATGTGCCAAATCTTAGTCATCTCCTGGTGAGATACAGATGCGCAAACCGCAGAACTAGGCAGTGTAACACCCTCAAAAACATAGAGGGTGTTCCTTTTGATACCCTTAAGTACCAACTCAGAACCTCTGAAAATACACAACTCCCCATCTGAAAACACACCATTGTACCCCAAGTCATCCAGGGTACCCAATGAAATCAGATTCTTTCCTAAAGCAGGAACATGCCGTACATTAGTCAAAGTTAACCTCCGCCCATCAACAGTCCTCAACCTCATGGAACCAATACCTGTGACCTTACATGGAGCATTGTTACCGACTATAACCATACCCCCATTGCGAGGTTCATATGTATCAAACCAATCTCGACGTGGACACATATGGAACGAACACCCCGAATCTAGAACCCAGTTATCAGATAAATCATCAGACCTAGCAGAACTGACTAATGCTAAATCTTCCTCTGAATTATAGCTCTCATTCGGTTTCTCTTCAACTACAGCAGCCTGGGACTTGTTTTTCCTCACCGGACAATTATTCCTAAAGTGACCCGGTTCTTTACAGTAATAACATGTTTTAGTAGTAGTTTTACTAGATCCATCCTTGCCGTTTCCAGCACCCGACCCAGCATTGTTCCCCTTGTTAAACCCCTTATTCTTTTTAGACTTTCCGGACTTAACAAACAACCCACTACCATTATCCCCATTATCACTCGTAGCTTTCATTCTGAGTTCCCTAGTATGAAGTGCTGCCTTCACTTCTTCTAAGGTTATAGAATCCTTACCAACAACAAAAGACTCTACAAAATTCTCAAAGCTAGACGGTAGAGATACAAGTAAAATCAACGCAGCATCCTCATCATCAATTTTAACATCTAAATTACGTAAATCAAGCAAAATAGAGTTAAGTTTTTCTAGATGTTCCCGTAAGGAAGTACCTGACTGCATCCGGAGGCTAAACAACCGCTGTTTCAGTAATAATTTGTTGGTCAACGACTTAGTCATATACAATGACTCCAGCTTCAGCCACAATCCAGCCGCCGTTTCCTGATCAGCCACCTCCGTGATGATTTGATCATCAAGACTAAGTAATATGGTAGAGTGTGCCTTCTCTTCCATAACTTCTAACTGCGGGTCAGTCGGTCCATCTTCTGACTCCGAAGTAGTACTCTTTGGAGCCAACGGACGCCATATCTGCTGTTGTTTTAACAGAGCCTTCATCTTAATTTGCCATAGCCCGAAACTATTTTTCCCGGTAAACTTCTCAATTCTTATTGTTGAATCTCCTGCCATTGTTATCTTCAAGAAACTCTCCAAGGATTGAACCTGAGCTCTTGATACCAATTGTTGTGCGACAGCGGAAGCAAAGGTCGAAAACAAACAAGAAAACAATAAAGAAATTCAATGCAAACAATAAGAACAACACCAAGAATTTACGTGGTTCACTATCGATGTGATAGCTACGTCCACGGGCACCGAGATCGAATGATTTCACTATAAACTGCAAAGATTACAAAGATGATTCTTGTATTTCTCAAGAACAGCTCTCACTCTCTCTCTCTTAACCCTTATACTAATATTAGGGAGGTTTTATATTAATCCCTAAAATAAAAGATACTTGGGCAAAAAGATAACATAAAAGATAACTTTAAATCGTAAAATCCGCGTCTCCGCATTTTTCCTTCTCCGCCCGGTCAGACCGGGCAAGGTCTGCCCGATCGGGCGCGAGAAGAAAACTCCATACGAATGCTTCAACGTATCCAACCCCCACCGCCCGGTCAGACCGGGCAATGTCCGCCCGATCGGGCGGACAAAGCTACGAAGTACGAGTCACCTAATACTTATCAACAGTTGTCATCCCTAAAAAATACATTTTTAGTTCAAAAATTGAGTCCGGTTCAAAAACCTCAAAAGCTTATTTGGCCCGACAAGGCGACAAGTCCAACATTATATATATGTTATGGACTTGGTCATGGAATTTTATGCTTAGGCTTGGCCCGACCTTATTTTTCACCACCTCAATGACAATTCCAAGAGAATTATAACTTGCTTGGCCATTAGCACTCACTCTGTGAAATTTGTAAATCTCACGTGGTACAAAAAACATATGTAATTTTTGTACCATAATTCTCGCCCTACTCGTATAGTCGTTCTCAATCTATCCAGCCAAAATAAACAACCCGTCTTGACTCTATTTTTCAAAGAAACCAAATATAAAATTGTTGTATTAATTGTATGGTGCCATTTAAGTCATGTAGAATACTTCTCTTCTTTGTTCTTTTTTAATTGATAAGCGTTCTGAACTTTACGTGTATCAACACAAATTTTATACCATCAATATCTTTAAATATTTTAGTAAAAAAAAATATATATAAAATATTTTTTTTACGGATTTTTTTTTTTTTGAAAGTTATTTATTAAGTAAAATATTATAAAATCACACCTGGCCTAATTACTTTTTTCCCAATATACAAATTACAAAAGATAGTCAAAAGAATGTAGGTAAACAATGTAAACTTCCCAATATGTTGCAATATAAAAAATAAAAAAGGTGGAAGCATGTTGTAAGCAAAATTAAAATTAAATTACCATTGTAGAAGATTACAACTGAAAAGTAAGGTGTAGCTTGAATCTTTAATATGACACGTATTTAATTATTTGTATAATATTAATCATTTAATTAAGATACCTTAGCTCAACAGCACTCTAAGTTAGCTTGGAAAGAGGTTGGTAGATCACTAGATCTCAAGAGTTTAATGCTAAGATAATGGATAAAAAGGTTTTTATGTATCATTATGCGTGATCAAGGTCTTAATCCTTACTCTATTTTTTGTTTAATTGATGCAAACTTTAATTTTTTTATTCAAAAGCTTTGATTTACTTTTTTTTTAATATATCAATACTAAACGCCATTGCATGATATGTTGTAGGATTAATTTGTCACTGTATATTTTCATAGTACAATTTTTTAAAATTTTACTAATAGGTAATTTAAAACATGAATTTAAAGCATGGTCAAACACATGCATGTATCAGCTTGCATGAAACTATTAGTGTCACTTAAAAAATTGACGAGAGACTAGATAACAATGAATTTAGTTTTAAGTTTTGCATTGAATTGCATACATAATTGCGTCTAACCCTCTCAACTGTGATGAAGTTTAGTATTAAACCATCTATAATTTAATACTTTAATCGTAGCCTCGTAGGAGGACAACTACAAGTAAACCCCATGAATCAAAGTGGAGTGTAAAATTTACGTGTTTATGATTCAAATGATAAAATTTTTATGGTAGCATTAGAGATATGAGATAATCAATATTATCGGAAAATATAAACCTCAATATATTGTTCTCCTAATAAGATCAATACGGTAAATATATCACACATATATTTTCCGATAATATTGATTATCTCATATCTCTAACAGGTAGTCATTCGTCATCCTTAAAATGACTATCATTATCCTAATTTTTTATTGGCTAATTTTTTATTTAATTTTTATGTCAAAATTAATTATAATTTTTTTTTTCTTATGTTTTTATATTTTCATAATTAATTTATAAATTATGTTTTAATTTCATTAATTATAAAAACTGAATTTTGTAAATTAATTAGGAAAATTATAAAAAAAAAAATTAAATTAGATAAATAATTTTGACATTAAAAAATAGGAAAATTGTTTCGTGTACCCCTGAGGTTTTAAAAAATGCACCGTGTACCCTTGAAACCTTTCAAGTGTATCGTGTACCCCTAAGGTTGCAAAAAAAATACACCAAATACCCCTACACTCATAAGAAATGGTAATTTTGTAAGATTGAGACCCCCTAAGCATCAAATTCTATTAAATTATTACAGTGTTATGCTAAACCATTTAATTATCAAGTAAACTTATTTTATAAATCAAATTCTAACATCCAAAAGTTTAGGATTTAGAATGATCGATGGAGTTTAAATTTAGATGTAATTTTTGCTTTTAGACGGTTTTACTGCATAAATATAAAGTACTATAAGAGAGTCAGTGTGCGAGCATGATTTAAGTTTGATAAGTCAATAATATGTGCATTTGTTAGATGATTAAGGTATTTGGTGCATTTTTTTTTTACAAACATTAAGGGTACACGGTGCATTTGAAAGTTTTCAAGGGTACACGGTGCATTTTTTAAAATCTCAAAAATACACGGAACAATTTTTCTAAAAAAATAAATCAAAATCAACTAATAAAAATTAGTATAATGGTAGTCATTTTGAGGATGACTACCATAGAATCATTTGAAAATGAAGGATTATCTTGTAAAGTACAAGATGTAAATGTATAATTATTTCGTGACATGCAATGACGTAATCGGGGATTCCGTATGGTACTATGTAAAGATTTTAAAACGCGTTTATAATTAGACACGTGTATAGATATGATAAAAACATGCATTTGTTGTTGTTATCAACTGACATGATAAAATAAAACTAGCTAACTACCTGAATGTACGACGATTTTGCGTAACTGGTATCATCAGACCCTCCATTCATGTGAAATACATGCTTCAACTCAGTTGCCATAACCATTCTTGCTCTATTTCTCTTCTCTTTTTCTTCCTTACTCTTAACTCTTAAGTGATTATGTCGCTTTTTAACGTATTAAGAACTATCACAATATCTCTAAATGAGCTATGCAAAAAATTATGTGCTATAACTTTGTAAATTTGATCATTATTTATAGTAAACGTTCTTCATTATTTTAGCCTTGGGACATAAATATTCAGTACCACAATAAACATAAGTAAGATATGACAATAGTTATTATTTGCGTCCCCATCTACCAAATAATTTAGATCATTCTTATCATATGATAAAAGTTTTGTAGTTTTGTGCATGTTGTTAGTCACTATATAATTGAGGAGCACTGTGTCACGTTTTTTCTATTTTAGCAAATTAAGAGTTCGTTTGGCATCATTGTGATTTTCTGTTTTTTCGTTTTTCTGGTTTTTTTAAATTCATATAATATACATCATATAATGAATAAAAAAATTAGTCAAATTTATTAAACTCATGATAATTTTGAAAACTGACAACAGAAAAGTGAAAACACTTTTTTTCTTATTTCCTATTTTTGGATTTTTATTTAAAAATAAAACAAAAAATGATGCCAAACAAGCCCTTAATTTTTTGTTGTTGGAAATGTCATACTTATGTGAAAAATTAAACCAGGAGTGTTTTTATAATTTTTAACTTTTAAAACATGGCAACAGTATATATGTGTTAGTTGAAACAATCATTGTACTATATGTGATTTTTGAGGAGAGACACCAATTCAACTAAAAATAGGAAATTTAATAAATGATCAATACGTACATGAGCATACAATTGTACGCGGTTCACTAATAACATGTACTTCGTATATATTAGCAACATTTACGAGTAAAATTAATAAATCTTAAGATAAAATACTCCCTCTGTTTTTTTATACTTGTAATACATACGGTATTTAGGCACTTTTTTGGGAGTTGATTAGAATAGGTAAGCGAATGATGACTTTTTTATCAATATAATTCTAACACCAAGCTAAGAATAGAGAAGGGTTAGGTACAATATGTATAGTTATTTTGATAAATTTTTCCATTTACATTACCAAATCTCTTCCACAAAGTATATGTCATGAAGGTGTGTCGCAAATAAAAGAAAATGTAGGAAATACAAATTACATACAAACAGAAAAATGGAGTAACTCTCGAAAATAATTTCATAGTTGCCCACGAACCCCCATTGGGAACCACATTATTGTGCCCTGAACCTGCAACTAGCTTATATTAGGGTGCATCGCCCTTGAACTTCAACCCCGAGCCCATGTTGGGTCGTTTGTATGAGGCAAATAGATTCAAGAAACAATCTAATAGTAGAGTTGATCATAAGTAAGGCAAGGTTAATTAAATAGTTGGAACAAAATAGGGCCATAGAAGTTAGCGTGTCATAATGTTTTTAACTAATTTTTATTAATTGGTCCATTAAATCATTAATCTTTTCAAACTAACTTGTTAAATAACGTGTTAAAACAAGTGCATTATTTATATATATCTACTCAAAAATATAATAAAATAAATATAAAGAGGTCATATTTATGTTGTATACATAGTGTATATAAGATGAGACAAGATAAACTAAAGAAGAGGAAATTGACGTGCACAATTTATAAAAACAAACAAGTGAAAAGCTCAAGGATAACATCAAATAATACTAGTAACAACAATAACATGTTCACCACGTCCCTTTTTATTAATGCAACCAATTATTCAAAAGCTACCACAAGTAAAAGAGTTCCTTAGCCATCAACCTCGTTCCCTTCTTGTCAAGGATATAGTAACATTAGTTAAAACAGTCTTCTCTTTGGCCAATAAGGCAAGCACAATTTCTTTATATCTTCGGAATACCTCGTCGATGATTGCTTCCCCAAAATGGCTACTGATTAAGGATTCAGCCACGGCTCTCATACATGATGCTTGTAAATTCATAGTATCATCGCGATTTGTACCGTCAATTGAGCAACCAAACTTATGATCGTCATTTGAATCCCAACTACTCACTTTGAAGGTATGAACATCATTGAGAGCAAAAGATCCTTCCTTAGCCACCAGATACTCAAGTTCCGAGGGTGATGGTGTATAAATGGGGATGTTGAATGTGTTTAGCTTCTCTTCTTCTACGTAACCCTGCACAAAATGTTCATAATACACCCATCCTCGGTAATTACTAAATGTTTTCGAGCTAAGGGTAACACTGGACATTTGTACTCATATGCATGTAAATAAAAATTAATTGCATGTTACGGTGAATAATTAAACTACGTACAATGACACGGGACTAAATGTATCGATATAATAATATACTACGTACTAATATATGTTAGAATACTAAAGATATACATCATCCACAATATATTTATATCTATCAATGTGATCTACCTCAGAAACCATATCATTTAGAACCTTAGCAAGATACTCCCACATGTAAGCAGAGTCCTTGCTATAACATGGGTCGTTGTTTTGTCTTCCTGGTAAGGTTAGCACCATTTTTCCTCCAGCTACCACTTCCTTGGAACGACAACGTAGGAACATCGAAAAGTCCTTCGTAAACTGCTCATAGTAACTATTTATCACTTTTGTAGGGCTTGTTTTAGCCATGTAAATGTTCCTCTTATTCTCTTCTATCTCTTCAGGTACCTGCAAATAACATCGAAGTTTGAGGCTTTAAGTACAAGTATAGCAATCAAATCAAACAGTACACTTCTTTCTTCTCTTAGACAATGTGCATAATCTAATATGGCTTTAATTCGAAGGGGAGTACTTGCATCCTCATTTTGCAAAAGAATAATGTACTTCGTATTCTAATAGTTTTTGCTCTCCCATTTTCAAAAGTTGATTTCCTAAAAGACAAAACCAAACAATAGAAATTCTAGATAATTAGTAAGTTCTTAAGAAAATCAGACATTTTATCCATATAAAATATGAAACGGTATATTATCTTTGTTTTATAAAAATTGCAACGTTTGCACTTTAGACACTATTAACACACGTACTCTTTTGCAACCACATATTGTAATTTACATAAATAAAAATATAGTCATTTAGGGTTTTGTTAGATTCGTAATAATAATAATAATAATAATAATAATAATAATAATAATAATAAAAACAAAAACAAAATAATAATAATAATAATAATAATAATAATAATAATAATAATAATAATAAAATCCCACTTAGCATGGCATTTTTGTAAATAATTCAATATTTGTGGGACCGACAATTAATAAAAATTGTTGATTTATTTACAACAATGACACTAGATAAACTTTATTTGTTTATATAGACTTGACATACAACATAATTCAAAAGAATTTATAGTGATATGTTATTGGTAATAATTAATAAGTTGTTAAAAAAGACAAATAATCATGACCTGAGATAGCCAGTGAAGGCTAGCGGAGGAGTGCACAAAATGCAAACTATTGGTAGGAAAAAGTCTACCATAGAAAGAGCCAGGAACACCATTAACAAAGCAATGTCCATAATCATCTCCCATTTCTTGCTTAAGCTTTTCCTTAAAACTTGTTACCGACCTAAACACAGTGTTGAAGTCATTCCCTGGAAGATCATTCAAGCAAATATGGTACTCTTGAGGGCCGCCATGGCCGAACTCTCGACGAGCCTTATCAATGGTTTCTATGAGCCCATAGAGTACGCCGCTCAAGCAGTTTTGATCGGAAGAAGAACATCCCAAGTCTGCTATGCATAAGGTTGTTGGATGTTCCATGCGATAGAATTCCCTTATGACATTTTCTCTTAAGGATTTTGACATTGATAGTATCTGCCTCTGCTTCATTAAAAAAATTACAATCATTGAGTAGAGATACTTGGCTAAGTAACATTTTGTGCTACATAAATCATATATTCATATTTATGCAGTAATGCTCGTTGAAATTTGTTAGGAAAATTTGCCAAAAAAGTCTTTAAATTTAACATATATTATCAAAATAAACTTTTGTATTTTATTAATCGCGCTTTTTTTTTAATAATCCCCAACCTTTGCCCCCCTTGCCAGCCACTACCTTCTGGACGTCGGACAAAATCCTTCTCCTCACCCTGACCCCGACTATGAGGTATTTGTGGAAAGGTGAGGGGTATTTTGGTGAGTTTTGAAAACAACAAGGGCATTTGGTGAATTTTTACGGAACTCAAGAAGTATTTGTTAAAAATTTTGATATTCTATATAGAGGAAATAGAAAAGGTAAAAGAAAAAAAGAAGGGGGTCGAGTGGGGTGGGGTAGTGTTGGTATTCGGTTCTGAGGTTGAGAGATTATCAAAGTTCATTAGATTTACTCCATATGTTTATGAATTATTGATATAGTCAAACTTTGCACATATGTATATATATAATTAAATATTGGTAAATAAAAATATAAAAAAAGTTGATATTATGAAACTTTAAATTAATTAATATCCGACTATTTAATAAATTTATTTTATGGTAAAAATTTGTTTTTAAACTTTACTAAAAAACGATGGTCAAAGTTAGCACATGAACAGTGAAAAGAAAAAAAAAAAGTAAAACGTGTCAATTATTTAAGAACGGAGGAATTATTAAAAGGGTGTTGTCTAGCTTAAATTCATATTTATTTTGTAATGTCTTGTTGTTAGATTGTTGATATTATAAGTAGTCTTTTTTAAAATAAATTAAAAGTCGAAAGTCAGTTAAATTAACATGTCTAAAATTAGATCAAATTAAACCGGAAAAATAAGGTCAGAATCAGATTATACCGGAATTTTTCAGATCAGTCCACAAAGATTTGGGATTCTGGTCCAAGTCCATTCAGTTTTGGTCTAATTATAGACTAGTGCACAGCCAACAATATAATTCAATTTCATAGTATAGTTTATTCTCTAAATGATTGATATAATTTAATAATCATAGTAAATCATAAAATTCAATGATAGTAGGAAAAAATAAATTTTAAATCTTTTTTTAAAAAAACTAAAAACTATTCATTGATGGAAAAAAAAAAAAAAAAAAAAAAACTTTGTAATGCCCAATTTAACTCAAAAAAATTCTACTCCGTAACATAAAATAATCACTAATACAAGTAAAATGAGAATGAGGGAGTAAAGTACGTAATAATAAAAAGACGAAGGACAGAGGGAATAGTAATTAAGTAAAATAATGTCAAAGAAATTACCTGCGTGTATGCGGTTTTTGAATAACTGTTTTCAGCAGTCCCTTCCTTCATGCAAAGCACTTGCGCTATCTCAGTTTCTCTCACCATCCTCTCTGCCTCGATCTTTTTAATGTATATGGTTAAACACGTATGTACCTTTACAAATGCAATGAACTAGCCTTGGAAATGAAGTCTATTTATAGTTGCCTTGACTTCAGGATGGTTTCGCTTTTAATCATTTGTTGTTCGAGCAATATTAATGCATCAAGTTGTTACTTTAAATATGTTGAATTTATTTAATTAGATAAGTGTGTTTGAATTTTCTTTTTCTTCTTACTTACAAAGTATTCTTTTTTTTTTTAAAACAAATCAACTCATTAATCAAAAGCTATATGGCATCCACAAATGAAATCTAATCAACAAATACATAAAATTCAATTAAATAAGAGTTTCCTTCATCAAAGCTACGATCGTTGAATAGATCTTGCACTGTGGTGCATCTCCCGCACACATCGCTGGAATATAAAGCCTTTTCGGAGAGACGATATAACGATTTGTGGTAGCCGTAAGGATGATTTTCATCTGATTCACTTGAACGCCTTTGAAGATTTGACAACCGTTGCGATCTCGGACAACTCTCTACCAACGAACTGATAATAGGGGAAAAAACCTTTTTAATAAATCCTAGCACACACAAAAAAACCTAAACAAAAACAAACAACTAAACTAACGACTCTACCATGGGGAGACGAACGAATATCTACACTACTTGTGTAGATTTATTGAAAACTAAATTGCAAAACTAAAGAAAATTAAGAGAAAAGGATCGGAAATAGTCTAATTTCCTAACCTAAAGGGCCAAGAATTTGAAGAAACCCTAGAAGAAAGGAGGAGAGAAGAGGAGAGGAAAGGCGAAAGTTTCAAAAATTAATCGTGAGATAAATCTTTAAGTACTCCTTATTTATCTTGAAAGTGTCGATTGTTGAAAAAAGAATTTTAAAGATGACTTTATCTTTTCCAGTAATGTGTAATTCTCAAAACCTCGAAGTTAAAGTTGCTAAGTTATTTTGTATCAATATATAAATTGTCTTAAAATCGGTACAATTGGGGAAAAAAAAAATGTACAATTAAACAGTCATTTTATATAACTTAACTACACTTTTGTTGAGAAAGTACATTAAAATGATACAAAGTAGGTAAGATGGTACAGCTTATATAAATGTATAATAATACATGTTGGTCCCAACTTCTAAGTTCAAGCCTTTGTATTTAAGGATTTTACGGTTGTCAAACCAACTTGAAAGATTACTCAATCAAAGGCCTCCCAATTCCCAAATGATCCTATTAAATAATGAATGGCTGCCATTTTTGTTGTACATAATAAATTATAATTAAATGACATGTACATTATATGGTTTATCGATCATATCATTATTAAGCTTAGTAGGTCACTAAAAACATGAGGAAGTACTAAAGCATAACGGTTATGTATGAAAAAATACATAACGAAGGGGTAGTTCAGCAGTTTCACAAACCATAAATATCTAAAGTACTTTTGTAAATCGAATTAGTACCATTGTAGTCTACAGTAGTAGTATTTTAATCCCTAGTCGTACAAATTTGTTATCCAATAATACTAAGCTATTTCTCAGTAGTAGGAAGCAGATTTCATCTTAAGTGTTATTGAAAAATTTCAAGTAAGTTGTTAAGTTCGTTAATCTTCAATAGTATTATTAATAGTCTCAGTGGTAGGAAAATACTATCCAGCAGTATAAAAGTAGTATCCAATGAAAGATCTTAAATAAACCGATTTTTCTTAAGCGAATTTACTAGTTGTTTTATTATTTGCTATAATTTAATTAGTTAGTCTTAATTTTTAATTAGCAGCTGCGACGATTTGGTACCAGGGCCATACGGTTAAATTTAAGCTAAGTTGTTAATCAAATTAATTAGTAAGTAAAACGGGAGAGCACTAGGCCGTCAACTAAGTGTAAGAAACCTGATTTTAAGCATTACTATCACATTCCGGAAAATACTAGTAATTTTGGTCCAGTCCTTAATTATATAGTAGATCAAATTGTTGAATTAAAATCAGAAGTTGATAATATATACGCTCGTTGTATTAATATTGAAAATAAGATATCAATAACCACAACCGACATTAATGAAAAATTAAGTGATCTAAAAGAACAAGTTAAACAAGTACAACTTGCTTTAACAAACGAAGTTAGACATTAATTTAATAAAGAAGTATCACCTAATAAGGAAAAGATCGCCCCTTATATATATAAATATCCTTTTCAAAATTTAGATAAAAATAAGAAGTTTATTGTTTTACTTCCTAAAAGACCCACTAGTGAAAAAGAAAAGAATCAAGAGACTAAAGATGAACCATCATCTTCACGTGAAAACGTTTGAAGAATTAAAAATCTTATTTGATAAGGAAGAAGACCCTGATAAACTCAATGAGATCATGAACATAATTTCTGAAAAAGGGATTGATTCTGATAATGAAATAAAGGAAAATAATTATGTTTCTTTAGAAGAAGATTTATATCAACAAATGGGATTAATGAAGTTAGATGATCTAGACTTTCTACCTGTCGAAGTTGTTCAACAAAAAAATGATAATAAACTAGGTAAAAGAGTAATGGATAATAATGACGTTGGAGAAGAAATCATTAATGAAAATAATGTTAATTAACAATGTTATCCAAAGACCTAGGTATCAATGAGAAGGAAGTTGTACACGACCAAGATACATACCAGGGAAGACTACCTGGTTTAGTGTCAAAGTTATGCCTAATCAAATACCTAAACAAGAAGAAGTAACTCTTGAACCCATAAGCTAAACTGGTTATAAGCTTAAATTAGATGGTGTAAGAGATAGAAAAGATGTTTTAGATCAGTGGAAAAAGAGCATGAGTAGTGTATTTAATCTAAAAACTAAATCGACTTCTGCAAATTTCTTAAACTATATCGAACATAGTTTTTAAGGTTGTGTAGAAGACTGGTATGATGGTATAGATGAAGAAGAAATATTAGCTTTAATAAAGAAGCTAAATGAAAAATATGAAACTAAGAAAGCCTTAAAACAACCAACAAGACATAGTATTGATATTGGTTCATATTCTAATTTAGAGATAAATGAAGATCCAAATAATCCTATTACTGACAAAAGAAAGGTAATTGGATATAAGACCAAAACTGTGAGTGAACCAGTATATGAAGATGCACTAGTAGAAAAAACCGGTTCTAACCAAAACCGGTGCCAAGCATTTAATTAGCACCAGTTCAAACCGGTGCCAACTTATGAAAAAAAAAGTATGGGAAGGAGTTGGCACCGGTTCTCCTTAAACCGGTGCCAACTAAGGTAATTAGCACCGGTTTAAACCGGTGCCATTTTTGAAAAAAAAAATGTGGGTTTGCTATAGCTAGGTTCAACAACGTCTTTCTTCTTCATTCCTTCGTTTTGTCTTCAATTCCCACGCAATTTTCCCTCTTCTCTTCTCCCTCCATCTCCTAGCTAGCTTTCTCACTTCCATTGAAGGGTTGTGCGAGCTTCACCTCCATTGAAGCAGTTACCGGACATTCGTACTCCATACCCATCTCTCCTCCATTGAAGCAGCTTCAA
The DNA here is from genome assembly GCF_001683475.1 of Chenopodium quinoa. Taxonomy (NCBI): domain Eukaryota; kingdom Viridiplantae; phylum Streptophyta; class Magnoliopsida; order Caryophyllales; family Amaranthaceae; genus Chenopodium; species Chenopodium quinoa. The sequence continues at coordinate 2,599,438 of NW_018745281.1, forward strand.
GGTAAGTAGCTAGCTTAGGTTTTACTTACTGCATTGATGAATTCCTTCATACTCTTGACTTTTTTGAGGATTTGCTTTTCAATTTAGTAATCTAGGGTTTGTCAATAGACGCGCATTGCTCCCCCTCCACAACGACCTTCTTGTCACGGTTGTCTAAGGCGCCAGTTTCAGGTACATTTCAACCCTTCTGTTTTTAGAAGACAGTACCTATAAGAACTTAGGAAGTGTTGCTTACCAAACTCTGCTTGCACGGCAGTGAACCTAAAGGTGGTTGTTTGTGCAATTGATTATCATGGTCTCAACTTTCCAATTTGTAATTTTGCTTTTTGGTTTGGTACTCTGCCTAATGTCTTGGGCTCTCCTTAAGTTTCTACGAATTGTTCTCTGCCTTACTTCAAAGTTTAGGAGTTGTGTATGCTATTGATTATTGATGAGATAGGTTTGATAGGAGCTGTAACCCCTTTTTGTTTCAAATATTTTTTTAACCTTAGTTTTTAACTTTAAAATTTTTAAAGTATTGTGTCTGATTATTGGTACTCTTAAATCTCTTTGTTTAACGTGCCATGCCAAAAGTCAAAGGAAGGGGTGGAGGTGGGAGGGTCTAGCAACAGAGTTTGTCTCGGTCAAACTTTGGTATGTTACTTTGTTTGTTGTGTAATAATTATCATAAAAATTAACAATGAAGTTCAAGGCTTATAGTTTCGCAGTTTGGATGAATTGTATAAGTAAACTTGAGACAATTGGGTGTAAATGGTAGGATTAAGAGTTGGGTTATTGGTGTAATCAATGATGCTTGTACAGCAAGCCACATTTAGAAGACAAGGAAAGTAATTAGAAAGGTATAAATGCTAATAAGCGGAATAATTTAGGCATAGTTTCACATGTGCTTGCTAACTTTAGAGTATCTCTATTTTCTCTCTCATTCCTTAATCATATGCCCCTATTTGTATTTATTATCCATTTCTCATACATACTTATTAACCTTTGTTTTTTGTTTTGTTTTTTCTTTTTGCGTTTTTATAGATTCATATGTGAATTGAAGTTCAAGTTTAGCTTGATGACTACATATTTAGCTCAAGTGGGAAGTTAGAAAGAATACATCCATTGTATTGGTATGAATTATAAACTTCTCTAAGCTATATATATTTCTTTCTCTTTATTGTTTTAATAAAAGTTTTTTCATGCTATTACAACTTGTGTATTATATAATGACAAATAAATACAACAATAAATATATGAAATGGTTGCATCATCATATGCCTAGATACCCGTTCAAGGCTTTCTCATTAGGAGAAAGTCTTGAATAGTCCCCGGTTGGGACTGTTCTTGAACGTGTACTCTCACTTAGGTGGTGAATGTATGTCTTTTTTTTATTTTAAGGAACATCTTGGCTTACCATTTCCTCGATCACCATGTTCTCTGGGTACATATGTGGGTAAGTAATTACCTACGTCGTGTACTTGGAGAACTGGGGGGAAATGCTGCCGGATTTTCCTTAAAATTGGAAAGTCCACATACATTCACTAGTGAGAGTAAACGTTCAAGGATGGGTTAGGTTGGAGTGATAAGGACCCTTTGGAAGCATATATGCATTTTTGTATCTATATGAAGGTTATATACATGGTGTGTGTTTGAATTTGATTTACATATATAAAAGATGTAGCAATTATACATTATTTGTAATATGTTGCCATGTTTAGAGACAATTTACTTAATGGAGAAGGATCGTGGCTAAATGTATGGTAGACGTGATATATTGGAATTCTTTGATGGGGTTCAAGAGTTTTGCGAGAGGGAGTCATCTTATCAGCGCAGAATGGGTGTCGATTGCCTCTATTGTCCTTGTGTTGACTGTAATAATGCGAAGGTGGTCAATAGTGTTGATATCATTAGAGATCATGTAGTTTGTTGTGGGTTTAGGCTTAAATACCATGTGTGGATTTGGCACGGTGAAGAAGGAGAGTACAGTGGGGATGTTGATGGGAATGATGTGCATGATGATAGAAGCAATGATATTCGTGTGGACGAGGAATACAGGAATGATGTACATATCATTGATAATGGTGATGAGGATGGATTTGAGAATGATCATGTGGATGAGGTCGAGGATGAAGGGGTGGATGAGATGATGCGTGGTTTTCAAGGTGATGTGTTTGAGTCATTATCGGAGTCATTATCCTGGGTGCAAAAAATACTCCAAACTATCATCTGTGCTAACACTTTTAACATTAAGTCGAAGCATGGGTGGACGGACAGTAGTTTTACTTCTTTGTTGACCGCGTTAAGTGAGATGTTGCCCGACGGGAATGAAATTCCTAAGTCTTACTATTACGCAAAGAAGCTCATGTGTCCATTTGGTTTGGAGTATAAGAAGATACATGCATGTCCTAATGATTGTATTCTTTATCGAAATAAATATGAACAATTGGAGGAGTGTCCACGATGCAAGAAGTCGCGCTACAAGCGCAAGAGTTGCAATGCTGGTACGAAAGGGACCTCCTGCTAAGGTGTTATGGTATCTTCCCATTATTCCAAGGTTTAAGCGTCTATTCTCAACACAAAAGACACTAAAAATATGAGGTGGCATGCAGAGGGAAGAAAGAAAAACAGAATGCTGAAGCATCCAGCCGACTCCCCGCAATGGAAGAACATTGATATGAAGTTTGGGGAATTTGGTGATGAAGTCAGAAATTTAAGGCTTGGTTTGTGCACGGACGGGATGAATCCATTTGGCACTCTTAGTACCCAACACAACACATGGCCGGTACTTTTAGTGATCTACAATTTGCCTCCTTGGTTGTGCATGAAACGGAAATACGTAATGCTTTCACTTTTGATATCGGGGCCAAGGCAACCTGGAAACGACATAGATGTTTATCTTGCGCCACTTGTTGATGATTTGAGAAAGATGTGGGACGAAGGGGTTTCCGTTTTTTATGCTCATAAGAATGAGATGTTCACATTGCGTGCAGCTCTTATGTGGACCGTTAATGATTTTTCTGCATATGGCAACTTGTCTGGTTACAAGAACAAAGGAAAAAAAGCATGCCCCATTTGTATTGATGACACCCCAAGCATACACCATGATAATTGTCACAAGAGGTGTACGTGCGTACTAGAAGGTTGCTCAGGCGCGATCACCGATACCGTAGGCAGAAAAAGGCTTTCAATGGGAAAGCGGAAGAGGGGACTGCGCCTAGGTCATTGACTGGTGAGGAGGTTTATGCTCGAGTTAAGGGTATACGAACAGTATTTGGGAAAACAGAAAAAGCTGCGGACTCAACTGCTCTCTTCAAAAAAGATTTAATCTTTTGGAAGCATCCGTACTAGAAAGAACATGACGTTAGTCACCGTCTTGATGTAATGCATATAGAGAAGAATGTGTGTGATGCTCTCGTGGGAACACTGATGAATATACAAGGCAAAACAAAGGACGGAAAGGGTGCACGGTTAGAATTGGAAAAGATGGGGGTTCGTCCAGAATTGTGGGCTCAGAAAAAGGTTACAAAGGGAAAGGAACAGGAAACGGAAACTGAAATGAGTTCGAAAAAAGGAAAGGGGAAGAGCAAGGGAAAGGCCACAGATGCGTCGAAGAAGAAATATGGCAAGGATGACAAGGCTTATTTACCTCCGGCTTGCTACACATTGTCAAGGGCAGAAAAACGGATGTTTTGTGCATGTCTATACGGCATTAAGGTTCCATTAGGGTACGCATCTAACATGAAAAGATTTGTATCCTTGAATGGAGAATTGAAGCTGACAAGTATGAAATCCCACGATTGTCATGTTCAGATGCAAGTAATCCTACCAATTGCAATACGTGGTATTTTACCAAAGCACGTGAGGGAAGCTATTACAAGCCTTTGTTCCTTTTTCAATACAATATGCAGCAAAGTGCTTGATCCTTGTAGGCTTGATGCTTTACAGGCGGATGTGGTTGTGACTTTATGCAAATTTGAGATGTACTTCCCGTCCTCGTTTTTTGACTTGATGGTGCATTTGATTCTTCATTTGGTGCGTGAGATTAAGTTGTGCGGTCCAATGTTCATGAGGTGGTGCTATCCTTTTGAAAGACACATGGGTACATTGCTAGATAAAGTCAGGAATCAGGCTCACCCGGAAGGAAGTATGATTCAAGGGACCGTGGCTGAGGAGATTGGTAATTTTGTGGCCGACTATATAGACGTTGCTAAACCTATTGGTATTCCTACTTCTCGACATGAAGGGAGACTTGATGGACATGGAACAATCGGGTTGAAACAAATGTCACCTGATCGAGATAAGTTCTTACAAGCACACCTATATGTGTTGCACCATGTTGCAGATGTTCACCCATATTTAGACGAGCACATGGCTAGTTTGCGTGATGAATTTCCATCGAAAGGTGAAAGAGCACTGATGCAGTTGCATAATAAGAAGTTTGAGAGTTGGTTTCGTGATCGAGTGATAGGTGGAATGGATTAGAGTGTCACAGATACAGTAAGGTGGCTTGCTTATGGTCCTAGGGATGATGTTCGCTCATTTGAGGGATATGACATAAACGGGTACACATTTTGGACTGAGCGTCATGATTTGAAATCATCCTCGACCCAAAACAATGGTGTAATGCTTGTGGCATCGTCAAGGGAGTTTGCAAGTGCTAAGGATAAATCACCCGTTGATGCAGAGTTGTCATACTACGGTCGAATTCAAGAATTATGGGAGCTTGATTATTGTGACTTCACGATTGCTCTTTTCCGGTGTAAGTGGGTTGATAATATCAGGCGTAACGTCAAATATGATGACTTTACTCTTGTAGATCTTGGCAACGAACCTGAATGATAGTGCGGAACCATTCATCCTTGCATCTCAAGCTAAGCAAGTGTTTTATGTAATTGACCTAGCCGACTCAAAATGGTCTATTGTGCTAGCCGGCAAAAGAAGAATCCTTGGCGTTGGAGATGTCGAGGATTAGGAAGAATATGATGCGTTTGATAACTCAGCACCTTTCACTGTTCCTAGACCTGCTGTACCAAATGAGATAGACGACCAAGCCAATAACATGCGATCAGACCACGACGAAGGAATATTAGATTGAGGTACTATTTTTTTGTTAGTTTGAAATTGTAGGCGTAAAAAGTATTATTAAATCACATTATAGGTGAAAATGAATGAAAATGTTAACTTACTTGCCCTTTTTTCTTATTTTCTTTTAAATGAATGAAGTAACTTACTTCCCCATTTTCTATGTTAATTTGTATTATAATTCAGCAATTTATATTTGATTATAAGTTTACCTTACAAATTTATTTATATTACAACTAATAACGTGTTATGTTTGTAATGACAGGTTTTTACATCTCATGGCGGACGATCAGTACCGTATTGGAGTCGAGGATGTACAGGATGATGGTGATGATTCATCTGAGGATAGGGACAAGCTGTATGATGTGAACAAGGATCCTGATTTGGGTAAGGCAGAAGATCAGGCTCAAGATGTTTTGGAGCGTATGCTTGATGAGTTTGAAATTGCAGCTGAACAAGCGCCTCCTATCGAAAATGCAATGTCTGAGACGTTTGATGAGAATCATAGTAGAGGGGGGGTAAAGGCACCAACGAAGAAAAAGCTGAGGGGTCCGACGACAAGTTTCAAGAAACCCGTCGGTCCAATGGTCCTGGAGTATGACAGGGTAGGCCAACCTACAGGCAAATCGCGTCGTCAGTATGCTGTTCAAGTTGGTGTGCGCGCAAAATCCCCATTACTCTTCGTTTGAGCACCGTACCTACAGGCTTGATTGACACGTTTTGGAATGATACTAGGGCAAGTGTTTTGCTTGCACATTTATAAATTCCTTCAATTTATTGTTATTTAATGGGCAAACTAATAATGACTGTTATTTGTGCTTGCAGAGTCTATTTAACATTCCAAATGAGTATGCCAAGCGAAGGGTGTTTGAATCCTTACTTGCGGCAAGATTCAGAGGCTTCAAGACTACCTTAGTTCGTCGGTTTATCACAAAGAAACTTGTGAGAAAACCAAAGAACAAGAAAGGAGGTGGCAATGATGATGAAGTCATCGATGAAGAGAAACTCCCATGGCAAATATGGCCTAGCGTATCGAAGGATGATTGGGAAGCTTTCGTTCTTCAAAAAAGCCAAAAAGAAGCAATTGTAAGTTTAAGTAACTCTGATGACAATTGTAGAAAATATTTTGCATTTTTGGTAGTAATGAAACAAACATGTCTAAAGGGAGCAGAATTCCAAGAATGCATTGCAGAAGCAATACTACCATCGTATGGGGTGTATGATGTTTGATGAATGGAGGGAGACGTGGGTGAGTGAGTGAGTATACCCCACTGCGCTTCTAGGGTCCTCCAAAGTGACCTCTGACTCCACGACCAATACTTTGGTGAGTCGTGCTGGCGATTTCTTTTGTTCTCTGCATTCGCGTGACAAGAAAACCGGAAAATGGTCCATCAAGGCTCTAGAAACCAAAGAAATGGCAGATAAACTTGTAAGCAACTATGAACTAGTGAACTACATGAATCTTTTGCATATATATCACTTTACATAAACACTAAATTCATGTTGCCTTTTTGTTTTTGCTACAGCTTGAGTACACTGAAGAGCTTGTTGAAGGCAAGCTCGTCCCAACAGTAGAGAAGGACCCCTTCACCTTGGCTTTGGGAAAGCCCTACCATCCAAGACGGGTATTGGGTGCTGGGGGGAGCTTGCTAGGATGGGAGAAGGTGATGGGTCCGGAATATACCCAATCAGGAAGATCCCGAGCAAGTGTGAACTCACTTTATAACTTGGATGACACGGTGGCATCAATTAAGGAACAAGTGCGCAATGAGATGCGAGAAGAGTTCAATGCTTGGGCGAAGCAAATAAACTTTCCGGGCTTGCCTTTCTCCTCGACTACACCGGTCGACTCATGTAGTCACCCACGAAGACAAGGAGAAGATAAGATACATGCAGACAAGGAGGTACATGAGGTGCTTTAAAATCTATTAGTTTTGACATATTGGGTTACATGGGATCTAATTAAGTTGGCACTATTAATTTACTGTTGCAGGTTGGTAATCCTGCACATGCGAACTCGAGAGAGCTTGATAATCCAACACCTCATGACTTTCCAGTTCTACAAGTGATTTGTTTACTTATTTGTCTGGATGGTGCTAATTGGTGCTATGTTGTTGTTGTGATGTATAGATGTTGTTGTGCTATTGCTGTTGTTGGTGTGTTGCTACTTCTGTGTTGTTGTTGTTGTTGTGTTGCTGCGTTGCTGCTGTGTTGCTGTTTCTGTTTGTGTTGTTGTGTTGCTGTGTTGCTGTTTGTGTTGTTGTTTCTGTTTGTGTTGCTGTGTTGTTGTTTGTGTTGTTGTTTGTGTTGCTACTGTGTTGCTGTTTGTGTTGTTGTTTCTGTTTGTGTTGCTGTGTTGCTGTTTGTGTTGTTGTTTCTGTTTGTGTTGACGTGTTGATGTTTGTGTTGCTGTTGTGTTGCTGTTTGTGTTGTTGTTTCTGTTGTTGTGTTGTTGTTCTTGTTCTGTATTGCTGTTTATGTTGTGTTGCTAGGCATACAGCATAGCAGACAGCATAACAGCAGCAGCCTGCATACCAATATGCTGCCAGAACAGCAACAGCATGCTGCCGGAACAGCAACAACATGCTTGCAGAACAGCAGCAGCCAGGCAGAACAACAGCAGCCAGGTAGAACAGCAGCAGCGCTCAGGCAGAACAGCAGCAACGCTCAGGCAGAACAGCAGCAGCGCTCAGGCAGAACAGCAGTAGTATGCAGGCAGAACAGCAGCATGCAGGCAGAACTTGTTGTTGTGTTGTTGTTCCTGTTCTGTGTTCCTTGTTTTGTTTTCGTTTTTGCAAACTTGCTCAACTATTGCTAATCGAGCTAATTGACTAATAATGCATATGACTATACCCAACCAAGGCAAATTTTCACCATTAACTAAAAACACGAATGATATAATTTTTTTTTCCTCTCCATCATAAAAGTTATTAGTGGTAATTTGACAAATTTAACACTTCAAGAATATACAAGTAATTTATTTGGTTTCATCTATAATTCCGTTACAAGATCTCTCTAATTCAAAAAGAAAACACTTTCGACTCCTACAAAGTACAATGAAAATCTCGGGATTCTTTCAAACAAAATCTATTTGGTTTCATCTATAATTAAGTTACAAGATCTATTTGGCCACTTGTGATACTTTTTGGTCTTACATGTGATGTTCCAAATTGGTGTAGGAAGAGACCCCTTGTGCACTTCTACACCCAGGAAAATCATATAGTGGAGCTTTGAATGTGGTTGCATATGGTAGTGCACAACCGGCCAAACAAGGTACAGTCCATTTGCGACCACTTAGGCCACAACATTATTCGGTCGAGATCAATTCCGTGGTTGCCGGGTTCGAGGACATTCTAATACCTATGCCCGTATAGGAGGATGAGTTCACTACACTTTGGGCAGTAAAAGGTAGTTTTGTGCAATGGCCATGTGCTTGGATACAGTTTATGAACCAGGTAATTAAGATTTTGGGTTCACGTTGTATTCTATACCCGATTTTTTTCCCAAGAGTTGGATGGAATTCTTTTCTAACCATTTGTGTAATTTGTTTTATTAGATGTCGAGGAAAAGCCAAACTCCAAAGAAGAGGGTGGAGGGGCAAAAAGGCATTGGTCAACCGGTGTCAAAGAAGAGGAGTGAACAGGGGTCGGTGAGTGGAAAAGCATCGAAGAAGAGCTCTTCGCGAGGTACAGCTATGCAAGCTACTCCACTTGTTGCAGACACGGTGCTTCAATCGCTCTCTAAGGAGTTAACTTATCTGCACAACCGTGTTTGTGTGTTGCCTAGTGACACCCCCATTCAAGTTCCACTACCCAAGGAAATGTTCCACTATGATGATGATGCAATTCCATGGCTCAATCAAGAAGATGTGACGGAATTCCTAAGTGGTGCAATGCTTTACATTTCCCTCATTCAAATATGCATCAGGTAATTCAACTAGTACTCAAATTATGTTATTCAGTTTAGTGGTGATTGTCGTTTAGTTTTCCATTAACATTCTATTATCATGCATGCAGAGCACTCCAGGAGCACTTATGTGAGATTGATTCTCCGTGTCAAATTGGGTGGTTATGCCCTGAGCAGATCTCCACCGCTAGAATCTTAGGCAACCACGCTGACGTGTTGTACTATGTTGAACGGAGTATCAAGGAATCAGTGCGTGCGGGAGACAAGTTTATATTCGCCCCATATTATGAGGAGTACGTCTGATTATGTCAAATTCATTTGTTTCCCTAGTTTATATGTTGTACACGGGTAATTATGATTTGTTTGTCTCTTGTGAATGTATATATGTATGTAGTTTGCATTGGACCCTGCTGGTGATTTGTGTTTCCAGTAACACAATCTTCCTTTTTGATTATGCTCGGTTACCTCATCCAAGAAAGCGCCTCGTGAAGTCCATACAGCAAAAGTAAATATAGCTTCAATTCCTGTTGTTGATTATCATTACCTAACTCATTTATTAATAATACTAATCAAATTTGAACTTACTTTTCTATATAGTGTCATGAAGAAGATAAATTGTCAAGCTCCTCGAGGTCCTACATGGAAATCACTGATAGTAATGCCATATGATATTGTGATTTTCATAATAAACAATGCGTAAAATGTTACTAATTTGCTATATATGCATGTTTGATTCATGTACTTTGTTCCTATGCTAGTGCGCACAACAAGATAACGGAGTTGATTGTGGCCTATACGTGATGAGATTCATGTATGACATAGTGAGTAATTGTACAGACACACTACAACTTGAAGAGGTATGCCATTGACTATATCTTGTAATTTAATGCCTTATCCACCTATAAATAAGTGATAAAGACATGTTATGAGTAAGTATGAGTTCACTTGACAAGAAATGTAGGAAATAGGCATCATAGCAGTCAAATAGGCCTTACTTGGACCATTTTGGTTGAAAATGCGTCCTAAAACTCTAACATTGCTATTTTCTTGTAATTTCATGCCTTAGACACCAATAAATAAGTGATAAAGACATTTTATGAGTAAGTATGAGTTCACTTGACAAGAAATATAGCAAATAGGCATCATAGCTGTCAAATAGGCCTTACTTGGGCCATTTTGGTTGAAAATGCGTCCTAAAACTCTTACATTGCTATTTTCTTGTAATTTCATGCCTTAGCCACCTATAAATAAGTGATAAAGACATGTTATGAGTAATTATGAGTTCACTTGACAAGAAATGTAGGAAATAGGCATCATAGCAGTCAAATAGGCCTTACTTGGGCCATTTTGGTTGAAAATGCGTCCTAAAACTCTTACATTGCTATTTTCTTGTAATTTCATGCCTTAGCCACCTATAAATAAGTGATAAAGACATGTTATGAGTAAGTATGAGTTCACTTGACAAGAAATGTAGGAAATAGGCATCATAGTAGTCAAATAGGCCTTACTTGGGCCATTTTGGTTGAAAATGCGTCCTAAAACTCTTACATTTCTATTTTCTTGTAATTTCATGCCTTAGACACCTATAAATAAGTGATAAAGACATGTTATGAGTAAGTATGAGTTCACTTGACAAGAAATGTAGGAAATAGGCATCATAGCTGTCAAATAGGCCTTACTTGGGCCATTTTGGTTGAAAATGCGTCCTAAAACTCTAACATTGCTATTTTCTTGTAATTTCATGCCTTAGACACCAATAAATAAGTGATAAAGACATGTTATGAGTAAGTATGAGTTCACTTGACAAGAAATATAGCAAATAGGCATCATAGCTGTCAAATAGGCCTTACTTGGGCCATTTTGGTTGAAAATGCGTCCTAAAACTCTTACATTGCTATTTTCTTGTAATTTCATGCCTTAGCCACCTATAAATAAGTAATAAAGACATGTTATGAGTAAGTATGAGTTCACTTGACAAGAAATGTAGGAAATAGGCATCATAGTAGTCAAATAGGCCTTACTTGTAAATGTATTTTTACATGCATATATAACCTAAGTAATTCACTCCTAACTTACGTTTTGTTTATTCCAAGTTTTGAAAGGGACAAACGGGACGTCCGTTCATGAGCGAAGAACTTAATGAAGTTCGAGACATGTTGGCGTCCTTCATCACATTTAATCTGTAAATTTCATTTCTGTTTGAACTTGTGTACGTACTACATTACTGATTAATATTGTTTGTAATTATGACACTTTTTCTAATTAGTATTATATTTTGTATTGTTATCAATATTTATGTATTGTTATTATTTCAATCCCAGTTAAAGGCACTGGTTCTTGCTAAAAACCGGTGTCAATAGTGTTGAAAAACAAAAAAAAAATCGCGCCTTTGTAGTTGGCACCGGTTAACCGATGCCAAAGCCTTCAATTGGCACCGGTTAACCGGTGCCAAAGCCTCTAGTTAGCACCGGTTACCCGGTGCCAAAGCCTCTAGTTAGCACCGGTTAACCGATGCCAAAGTCTTTAGTTGGCACCGGTTTTGAACCGGTGCGAATTTTTTTGGGATTTGGCATCCCTCAAATCCCCAACGGTTCAAAACCGGTGCCTTAGGGGGGGGTTTGAACCGGTGCCTTTTTACCTTATTCGTCTAGTGATGAAGTTAATATGCAAATGGAAGCTTGTAATGAAATATCCAATACTAATCCTAATAGCATATATATTCCGATTGACATATGCATTAAAGATTATAATAAATATAAATTATGTGCATACGTTAATAGTGGTTGTTCTACATGTTTTGGAAAAAGATCATTATTTCCAGAATTCTTATGGAAAAAGGCTAAAAATCCTATGCAAGTAAGAATTGCTAATAACAGTGTCATGATGCATACGGAAATAATTGAGGAATTACCAATAGAAATGGGAGAAGTACAATGTGTTATTCCTATTTTGTGGGCTACTGATGTAATACCTCGTATTTTTATATGTATTTTAATTTAAATAAGTATTTCTTAAAGTATTTTAATAAGATGAAATGAATTATTTATGATGTTTTATTAATTTAAAGAGTTTTATTTTAATTAAAGGTCCAATTTATTTATTTAATAATTTTGAAAGTACTTTATTTTATAATTTAAAAACTTTGGGGCATATTATTTTATAAAAGAAAATTTTAAAGTCAATGGGGTTTTAAAGAAAGTCAAAATACTGATTTGAATAGGAGAAGGGATCATTAAGGGTAGAAAGGGGAATTTAAGTAGGAGGGTTTAGAGAGGGGGTATAAATACCCATCACATGGGAAAATTGAACCTTGCCCAAGGTGGAGAATACCCAAAGGTAACTCTCTTTCTCTCTCCTCTAATCTTCTCTTTCTCTCTCTTATTTTTCCCTTCCCCTTTATTTTTATTTTGTTTCATCACCACCCACACACACCACCACGGGCCGGCCACCACCACACGTCGCCGGCTACCACCGCAGCCACCAGCGAACGCCGGCGACAACAGTGGCACCACCAGCGAGCGCGCGGCAGCGGCCCTGCTGTGGTGTCGTGGCTGTTGGTGTTCGAACAAAAAAAAATTGTTTTAATCCTAATCTAGCCTTGATCTAATTATTGTTTTTGGGTTTTGTGATGATTTTTATGATGTTTGATTTTAAGTATGATGTATATAAATTTCAGATTTGGTTAGAATTAAAAAGCCCCAAATTACAACCCTAGGTTTCTAAGTTTATGTATGTTGATGGAAATTGTTTATAGGTGATTTAAATTATTGAAATAAGTGTTGCAAAACACATTTACAGTAATTTTAAATGATTTAATAAAGCTGGTATTATTATATATAAGCTATAATTATGTTTTTTGAAAGGAGTTTTAATTACCTATTAATTGAGAATAAAAGTAAGGGTTTTAAATTAATTTTCAGCTTGTTTTAGAGGATTTATGAGTAATTTAAAGAGTGTATATATTGCTGGAAATTTGTGTAGAATAGGTATTAATGCCTCTTTGTGATTTTAGATTGTAGGAGAATTTCAAGTGAGTGATTTCATTGAGTCGTGGCAATTTTGAGATCATATTCAAGGTACGTTCGCGTACTTAGTAATTATTTGAGTATGTAGAAGCATTCTAGGCTTTGATTAATTAATTCCAAGGTAGTATCATGATAGGTATTGATTAGAATTGTTGTATGGATTGATGTTAGTGAATGATTTGTGATGTATATATGAATTATTTATGATGGATTGGTGATTGGAATTAAATATGTTGGCATGTTGGATATGAACCACAATTTTATTATTATCATGATGGAAGGCATGTTTAATTAAACTAAATGTTTAATTTGGTTTGGAATATGAAAAGAAAATTTTATTATGGTTCATATAATTTTTATTGATACTTTAAGCGTGGGAATTGAGCTATCAAGTGTCTTAGTACACAGGAATAAATTATATTGCGGTGCCTAAGTGCACTTAAGGTGTTTATAATACTGAGGGATAGGATTTACGGCGCATTACTGGTATGTTTGATTGCTTGAATGAATTATAATGATTGACTGTATTGTGGTATAAGAGTCACCACCAAGTCAAAAAATATGTAAACAACGTAAAGTGAAAGAGATTATGCACCAAAATTCTTGAAACGTATATACCTTGGTATGAACATATGGGGGGAGTTATGCGACTTTATATTTGACCATAACTTCTATCGGGAGTACAGGACGCTGTATTTTCTTTTTATTATTTTTATTATGCGCATGACGTTCAGTCACTTCACGTGACATTTGCCTACCCGATTAGCTCCCAGTGTAGTTTACCTCAATTTATTTGGGGTAGGGATTTGGTTGGAAACCCGTTCGATGCGTAATAAAATTAAATGGACATTTGTATTTGTCTAATAAGTGTCTTGTATGCTTGTTTACAGGTGCACAAGGTAAAATGTGTGATAATAGGATGAAAGCATGTTAGTGTGTTTTATTACGCTTATGTACTCAATAGTGCTGATTGTGTGTTTGTATGTTTGTTTGGCCTTGTCTTTATCTTGGCCCTACGACGACTCAACCCGCATCTCCGCCTCCAACCCCCTCTCTACCGTGCTTGATCACCGAAGCCAACACCCAGACAGCGCCCACACAACCTTGCTTTCCGGCAATACCTACGCTTAGGGTAGCACGTTGCTGGTGGTCGACTGGGCTAATTCGGCGGTTAAGGATGGGGCTAGGGGGTGTCGACGACGAGGGTTACGTTGTCACCGTTGTGGGTTAGTGTTGTCGCTGGTGGGGTTGGTGGCTGGGTTAGAACTTTAGGGTTTTCCTTTTTTTTTTTTACTTTTTTTTTAAAATCAATGTCTTAATGACATGTGTCCCATAGTGGGTTCCACTAACGAATTTCATCCACAAATCCGTTAAGTGATGGTGAAAGCCAAATTTTGGGTTTTTTTTATGGTGTTATATTAATTACAATTTTAGATTTTGTGGTGTTATAATCCATTTTTTTTTTACTATTTTATGGTGTTATAAGTCAAAATTTCTTTTTTAAATGTCAACCCCCAAAAAAAATTGTGATAAACTATTTTAAAAAGGATAAATCACCTGAGATAACCAGTGAAGCATAGTTGAAGAGTGCATTATCTCCCAATTGTTGCTTAAGCCTATCCTTAAAACTTGTTACCGACGTAAACACAGTGTTAAAATCATTCCCTGGAAGATCATTCAAGCAAATATGGTACTCTTGAGGGCCGCCATGTCCGAGTCCTCGACGAGCTTTATCAATGGTTTCTATGAGCCCATAAGCTAAGCCGCTCAAGCAGTTTTGCTCGGAAGAAGAACATCCCAAGTCTGCTATGCATAAGGTTGTTGGATGTTCCATGCGATAGAACTCCCTTAATCCCTTATGACTCTTTCTCTTAAGGATTTTGACATTGATAGTATCTCCCTCTGCAAAAATATAAAATAAAATAATCTAATATACAGTCACTAATTAGTGATACTTGATTAAATAAAATGTACTTATATTATCATATGAAGTAGAAATATTATATGCTAATGATTTAATTGTGCGAGTATAACGCGGGCAGTAGCCAAAATCATATCGGTGGCTATAATGCCAATTTCTTATTCATAGTGTTACAATCTATGCATATATAAAAGTTAAGTCAACGTCACAGTAAGGTAATAGGGTTCAAATTTTATTCACCCGTCCTTTTAAAAAGAATAATTAGTGTTGGATATGGTCTGTGAAGAGGCCGAAAACCCATATTTCAGCCGCATTTCAAGTCCAAGGGCTTTGATAGAATTTAAAAATTTGAAATCAACTATTATCAGTTTTAGCTTTAGATTGAGTTTGATATTATAATGCTCTTAATACATAAAATTCAATGACAACCGGCCATTTAAAAAACAAAAATTTCTCATTTTACTTAGCTTGCCCAAACTGTAACAGATAATAATCGAATGAATAAAGGAATATTAAGTAATAAAAGTAAAGTAACATTATTCCAATCAAGATTGTCAAAGAAATTACCGCCGTAAACGTGATATCTGAATAACTGTTTTCATCAGTCCCTTCCTTCATGCGAAGCACCTGCATTATCTCAGTTTCCCTCACCATCCTCTCTCCCTATATCTTTTTATTAATGTATTTGTATGTTAATAATTTTCTATAGGTTTATATTTGCCTTGAGGTATGTTCAATTTACCTATTAGTCTATATATAGTATATCTCTTAACCTTTTT
Source organism: Chenopodium quinoa (assembly GCF_001683475.1). NCBI lineage: Eukaryota > Viridiplantae > Streptophyta > Magnoliopsida > Caryophyllales > Amaranthaceae > Chenopodium > Chenopodium quinoa. The sequence goes on from NW_018745281.1 coordinate 2,615,133, forward strand.
TTCTTACCCATCATTAACAAAGATAATCGGTTTTAATCTTTGTCAAATTAAACCAACTTGAAAGTTAACTTAATCAAGTTGCACACTTACGAATTCAAAGGTTGCCCCAATGATCCAATTTCAATTTTGCCCGTATATGGAGTACGAATTATATAATAATTATTAAAAAATTTAAAAAGGAAAAAAAAATTAGCCACATGTTTTACTGGTTCAAAAAAAAATTAAAAAATTAAAAACTCTTTTTCATTTTCTCTCCATCTCTACCATCTTTTTTTCCTCTTAGTCTCAGTTGTGAATCTTTATAGGGGCTTCCACTAGTGTTCTTACTGGTGGTAAGCCCCAAAATACTTTTTAATTGCTTTCAATAAATAGATCTCATCCTTGATCAAATGATGATTTTTCTCTTGAATTTATTTTCTTTTTATATTTGTATGGCGAGAATTGTATATCTAGGGTTTCATCTGTACAAGAATCCGGAGGACCACATGAGTATTTTCACTCAAACGACTATGCATCAGTGGATTTCAAGCCGAATCAGTGCGAACTCACAGATTGTATTGCTTCAGATGAAGTTTTTTATTAAGGCAATTGTTGATCAAATCTACGATGTATTTAGTTTTAAGGTGCTATGTACTTGTGTTGGAATTCTTGATTTCTTAGAAATTATATGTAAGTGTCGTGTGACTATAATTTATTAATGAAATCCCTTTTCTTCTTGTCAAAAAAAAAATTAAAAAAACAAAAAGTGAAACCAACCCCCCAGCCCCCATCGCAACCAGCCTCCCCTTTCCCAGCTCCACCCAAAATACCACCCCCCCTTCCCTATCGTACTACCGGGAACAACCCCTTCCCTGACCCTACCCCCTAAATAGGGTTGTTCAGAGTGCGGTCTAGACCGCACCAAACCGCAATATTTTGCGGTTTGGTGGGGTTTGAATATTGTGCTGCGGTTTTCGAAAATGACCAAACCGCACTTTTACGATTCGGTGCGGTTTCCAAAAGATTATAGACCAAACCGCACCACAAATCACACTTTAATGCGGTTTGCGGTTTAGACCGTCAAACCACAAACCGTTATACCAATTTAAAACTAATTCTATTAAAAATATATATAAAATAGCTTAAGAATATGATGTAATTTTTTTACTATTAGCTAATTAAAAGTAAAAAAAAAAGAGTTAAATATTTAAATTATAAATTAATAATTACAAAATAAAATAAAAAGTCTTTTTTAAAAAAAGTCTTTATAATTAAAAAAAAATTGTGGCTAAACGGTGCGGTTTGAAAAAAATACAAACCGCAATTTTGCGGTTTTGTGCGGTTTGGGATTCAAACCGCATTGCGAACACCCCTACCCCTAAACCGCCCCTTCACTTCCCCCACCCCCGAAACAACCCATAACCAAACATCCATTGCCGTAACCAACACCCCCAAAGCCACTGTTAACCAAAACCCCGCCCCCAAAATCGTCCCCCTCCCCTACCCTACCCCCGAAAACCACCTCCACAATTTGGAAGTTGAAACAGAGAAAAATTACACTTGTCTAAGAGGACTTTTAAGTGTTTAGTGCAAGTGAAACAAGTCAAACGTATGCGATTAAGGTTCCAAAATTGAGGAATCATTTGGATTGGAATCATTTGGATTGGATTCATTACAAAAAATCATAACTTGTTACATTACAAGCTAAGCTTTTTTAAAAAATTTGCCTGAATCACTCATTTCATCCTTAATATCAGTGTCATATATATCTTTTATACAAGCAACTGAAAAGAACTTAGTTTATATAATCATAATTATGAAGCACTAATGCTTAATTTAAGAGTTCTATCCTACAAAAGACTAATAGGAAAAATGAACTTTGTTATGAAAATTGGTTTACTTTCTTCGGAAGAATAATTCATTAACTTGGACTCTTAAATTTGTAGAATTAATGATTTCTTGTTTCACTACATTACTTCTACGGTTCTACAAGCAAGTTTTTCCCACTAGAACAAAAAGCTCTGATAAATTGGACAAAACTGATCATCCGCACACTTATGCATTTAAGCACATCAATCAAATAAGTCCCAACACAATACAGAATTACAAAAATTAATCCAAATTGCCACAAATTAGGGATAGGTTTAAAATTAGAGTTTCGAAAATTTTTAAATCAGGAATAAAATTTTGAAAATTAGGAATAAAAAAAACCTATATAACAAGAATGGCTCTGAATTGAAGCCGATCCCACCGAAAATAAAGGATCGATCCCGCATTCAATCTCTTCTTCTGCACGTATTTATGCCAATCGCTTTGAATCGCGTCACATCCTCCCTTTCTAACACAGTATCTACGTGTTTCCACAGTGCAAACCTTGATAATGCATCAGCCAACCCATTTGTTTTACTTGGAATCCACCTGATTTCAGTGTTTGGGGGGAAATTTACTTCCAAGGTTTTTCACCACCTTGCTCGCCATCATCTTCATCTCTTCATTAACAACCTCATTTCCTACTACAGCTTCGATGTTTATTCAATCAAGCCTTGAAACTCAAGTCTTGTGAGATCCGTAACTCCAGGGATCCACTTGGTTCCCAATTTCTTCGTACGCCTTGCCCTTGTTCGTAATAAATCAACCTTTAACACCCCAGCATCGAGAAATCGAACCATGATAATACGCTTATGACATTGAAATTAAGTTTTAGAATATGATCATCTGTTACAATTATAACAAAGCCACTATATTTGAAAGAACTGAGCCACTCCCAACAAACCCAACCAAGTCACCTTTTACATTCAAACTCATACCTAATGGCAAATTTAGCATTGTTTATAAGTAGGTTCAAATAACATAAAAAAAATTATATTAAAATTATTCATAAATTAATAAATTACGTTAATATATATATATATATATATATATATATATATATATATATATATATATATATATATATATATATATATATTGGCACATATAAATTATGTGTATTGATACAAATTAGATGTTAAATTATTCATAATTTTTATTATCTTTTTCATATTAGATAATTCAATGTAAAATGAATTATCTTTTACACGTGTTTACGCCAATCGCTTTAAATCGCGTCACATCCTCCCTTTTTAGTGTAATCGAAACCCCAAACCTGATTAGGAACCGAATCATCATATGCCTTAAAACTATACTCGACCCCCTTTCTTAGGTTGCCTGGGTTTATTAGCAAGGTCCGTCTTCGCACGCTTGGTAGTCGACTCTGGCACCCCAGTCCAACATCAATAATCTTCCTTTGGAATTCAGGGTAACCGCATTGGCGGCCGCCACCATCACAATAATAATTGTAACGCTAAGAAGCAGGAGAACCTCAACAAATTTCTTAGTCTTCAATTCTTCATCATCAATTTTTTTGCTTCCTGCTATAATAAGAAATTTGGCTTATTCGATTCCTTTAATTAGTTTTTTGGTCCTCCTGATTTTCTTTTTATAAGCCTTCAAATTAAAAGACTTACATGCCCATTATTGAGACATAGTGGCGTACCATAACCAAAGTTAATGCTTCCATTTGCATTGTATGAGCTAAAATCAACATTGGAAAGTATATGTGTAATATATTTTCCATGTTGATATAAGAATAATATACTTATATAAGAATCATTTATGTTAAAATATTATTTTATCAATATGTAAAATATTTCTGGATTAATGGCTTTAAAAATTCTTGTTGAATATTTCCTTGGGAATTTTTCTTTGTTATTATGATGAGCTGTTAACTTTTGTCACCGTTAATTGATGGTGCAATATGAAGCTAAGGTGTTAGTATATTGGAGGTTACTAACTATTTAATTGATATCTAACTTGATTATTGTGACTTGTGAGACTAGTAACATCTTTTAGGGTTACAAGTAGTCTCTAAAAAGCCATTTTCATGGTTGGTAATAAGAGATCATACATTTTACATGATGATGTGTTCTCTTTCTTGATATTGGGCAAAAGCTTGTGTGAATATAATCCCTCTACCTCTCGGGATGTAACAACATCCTGAAGCATAATATTTGAAATTGGGAGTGGATGCTGCTGACCGCGAATTTCATGAAATTCGCGGTCAGCTGCATTCGTAACCACCATCATCATCACGATGATGATGGTAAGGATAAACACCAAATTACAACTTCCAATTCAATTCTTCATTTTCATCACTTTTGTGCTACTTTATTTTGATTTAATTTACTAGTTTGTAGATAATTGATGATTTAAAAAGAAGTGTGCGTCCCTTTTTATAGCCATATCCACATAGTTTTACGTATGAATGCACCACCTAAAAGTATATGCAATTATGCATGCCTTTTCAGAGACTAAGGACAATAATTTATTTTGCATTCACATGCATTATTTAGAAACCACTTATTTACCTGTCACAAATTGTACATTCACGTTTCAGTGTTTCACGTGTTTGTAACAGTGAGAACAATAATTTTATGACAATTTTACTGATATACTGTACTACAGTAGCTGCAATTAATCTAAATAAAGTAATTATGCTATGGTCTAACTTCACTTAATTAATTATTAAGTCCATTTGGAGAACGAAGGATGTTGATTAATTATTAATTTATTATTATGTATCTATATATATTTTTTTTTTATATTTTTCGATGCACATATTTAAAATCATCAACTACTTTAATTTTATATATGTGTGAATACGGTTTTTCCCATTAATTTGTGTGAATTGATATCAAAGTTTAATTTGATCTTATTAGCCGAGACATTTAATGCAAGTAGGTACATACATACAAAATACTAAGGAAATATTATCTTAATTTTTCAAAAAATGATCAAGATTTCCATTTTAAAGATAACATGGAGAATAACAAGACGATAGATAAATTAAATTAATATTGTGTGACATTATATTTAGGATTATATAGAGCGAGTTTTATATCTCAAGACACATGTACACTTTACTTGGATAAGATAAAAAGAGAAAAAGGTAGGGTGGTAATTATCACAAGACAATGCTTATTTGGTGATTTTTAAATATTTTTTTTTATGTTTTGGTTTATAGTTTTTTCTACATATAGTCCTCGAGTTTCATAATTGATGCATAAAGCGTAATGTATTGAATTTTTTGTCGTATCTATTTGTAGAACTGCACATCAGCATCTATATATCTGCTGCTTTAAATAGTAAATAACTAAATACCATACGTTTCAATGAATTTTTTGTACTTAAATTTAGTTTGATTACTATTATTGTTAATTGGATATTTATATTAATTATAATGTATGGTGCATTGTTATAAGTAAAATTATATTGTCAATAAAAAGATAAAAAAAATTCAAAGGAATTATAAATTATTAATTTTATCTTTTTATTGACAATAGAATTTTACCTATAGCAATACACCACATATTATAATTAATATGAATATTCAATTAACAATAGAATTTTACTCCTATACGAATAACAACGTAATTTTAATTATAAATATGGTCATGTATCATTGAATTTTTTTTAGTCTACTATTGATTTACCATTAAAGTTTTTTATTAAGGTATCCTTCAAATTCGGTTGTAATATTTGTGTATGTTTGTGATTTTGTTAATGAAATCAAAGAAGTCAAAACCTACTAAAATTAGGACACAACAAAAATTGTATAATACAAGAGAATCTTGAAGTGAATTCAAATCAATATTAGCAAGGTCTTAAAACTTTACGAGTTTTACAAAGCCTCCATAGCCCATTTACCAGCCATATATTATTACAAATAGTCTAATTAGGCTAATAATAAAAATATATAATCTGTTGATTTTACGTGTTAAAAAAAAATTACTTTTAACTTTTTATTTATTCTATATTTTTACCGACGCACTTTATTTTTCACAAAATTATACCCCCTCTATTATCTTAGCGTCCCTTTGAAATTTAACACATATGTCGAGATAAAACTTTGATAAACAATATATATATATATATATGTATATATATATATATATATAATTCACAACCATTGGTACACCAAGTGAATATAGTGCAATTTACAAAAACAAAAAGTGATAACAAACGTGAAAAAAGAATAATAGATAGTATTTCTTCTCTCTTTTTATATCTAACATTTAAAAAAATATAAAAATACTAATAATAATAATAATAATAATTATTATTATTATTATTATTATTATTATTATTATATATATATATATATAATTTGATGACCATATATGATGATATTATATTATAGAAAATCAAACACTATGCACATATTCATCAAATGTAATCCTGCGTTTTACAAGGATTATTTGATTATCAACAACATGAATTTTATTTTGTACAATTGTAAGTGAAGTAAAAATTTCCTTGTATATGGCTATAATTCCGAAATTTTACTAGTCTTACACTCTTACTACAGAGAAACAATTGTTAATGCTTGAAAGACATTAATTTCTTTCTTAACCAATTTTACTCTTGGCCGCCTTCGACTTTTTTGGTTTTTTTTTTTTTTTTTTTTTTTTTTTTTTTTAACTTTTAACTTTTTTTGTCTTACTATACCTATATAAATGGAAACAAAAGGATCGAAGTGAGTAGTATATGGTACTATAATGTGTGTAACACAATGTCGTCGTTTTGTGTTTTGTGTTTTGTGTTTTGTGTATGATCTTATTTAATTTTAGCAAAATATCACATAGCCTCCTGCAATATTACATGCTAAATTTAGCATTATATGTATACTATGATGAACTATTTAGAATTTTGATATCGATTCACTACTTCAACGTTACAACTATTTGCCAGCCAACCTAAGCTAAAATATGATCAACATTATCTAACCCTTTCATAATTCATACTCATCTAACCAACTCAATCCCTTGAATCATGCAACAATACATCATCTATTACTTTGAAATCTATAAGTAACTCCATTTTTTTCCAAGTTTTTCAGCATCAAAACAATTAAAATGTTTGTGTTAATTAGGCTTATTTTATTGATTAGCATCAAAGAAGCAAGCTTTATTCGTCCAAGTTAAATTATTGCAAAATGGCCCCTAGAAGCACAACCTCAATCGCTCTCTTTCTTGTATTGAACCTTGTTTTGTTTAATTTTACTTTTGCTATAGATACGACTCAATCTCTTAATGCCTGCCCCTCGGATTCCCTTAAGTTGAATGTGTGCGCGGATGTACTAGATGTCGTTCACCTTCGCATTGGATCTTCTAAGAGGGATTCATGTTGTAGCATTGTGGGTAACCTAATTAACCTTAATGCTGCTACTTGCCTTTGCACCGCAGTTCATGCCAACGTCTTAGGTCTTACTAACCTTGACCTCGATGTTGCTCTTAATGCTCTTGTCAACTACTGTGGTAGCGAGCTCCCTATTGGCTTCCATTGCCCTCCACTTCAGACCTAGATTACTCGTTCTTCTTAAATAATACATTAACTAGGTTAAAATAAATTCCGTGCAATGCACGGTTGTTAAATATTTTTGACAATTATATTACAAAATATAAAGTATATAAAAGATATTCAATAATATATTTCATTTGAGTATATATGGAATATGATTGTCAAATTGGAAAGAAAATACATAAGGTATAATAGTTTACTTAAAGATTTTGCCAAAAAAAAAAAAAAAAGCGATAAAAGCAGGAAACCTTTTTAAAGTGTCATAGAAGGATTTGCTTTTAGTATATACATGTTAATGGATACTTCATATTTAATTTGTATTGTTATCCTTATTTTTCTTGGAGGATCAAGTATCCTTTTACATGTTTATTTTCCTAAAAAATATGGAAACATTTCCATACATGTATAGTCTTTCTTTCAATTGATCTTTATAGATCTTTTTGTTTTTGTCGTAAAATAACATCACAAAGCTAAATTTTATGAGCATATATACTTGTTGGATCTACGAAGTAGTGATCACTTTTAAAGTTTTAATTAATAAACTACACCCTTATTTTCACACATTATTGATCATTTATTATAATTTATACGTTTGGAAAAATAATTCAAGTTTAACCTCGTTATATTTTATTTTTATTTATAAATATCTAAAGATGTTAAATGGTAAAGTTTTGAGTTAGGAAGCACCGAAGCATGAGACTATTTATGTAATCATGTAGCAAACAGCAATACAAACGTAGTATTTATAAAATAGAGGAATTATTATCAGAAAATAATTTAGAGAAAATAGAATTTCACTGAGAATCCGAGTTAATAAGTAAGCAATTATATATTCGTGGACAATGAAAAGCAAATACTTGTAGCACTCAAAAAAAAAAAAAAAAAAAAAAAAAAGAAAAAGAAAGCAACTACTTGTATTACTTACTGGGCCTTTTTTTGGGCTCGATGCATGGATTTGTTTCTAGGCTACGCTAAAGATTTACATCTGAAAAGCCCAAAATGGCCCAACATAAATCTTAGCAAAATATTTCAACCGAAAATTATGGCCGTCATCTCCTCTTGGCTCATTAATATCACTGCTAAACTCGACTCATGAATCATGATCACCTTTTTCGACATAAAAAATGGTACCTGTAAAAGATTAAGGCTATGTTTGATTCATCTTACTTCATTTTAATATACCAATTCGAGCTTGATTAATTTTTTGCTAAGTAATTGTTTCAGGTGTGCTCCGGTAAGTTGAGTCTCAGGATCCATAAAGGTTTATCGGCCAATTAAGCACCTGCACAGTCAACGCAAATTAGCTAACCCGGAAGATTATCCAGGAATAACCACTCTGATGCTAAAGTCAACAATTTGATGAGAAGAATAAGAAGAGAGAGAGAGAGACATTGTACCTTAATAATGAATTATGCTTGGGTATTTATAGGAACACAACCAAGATGGTGCCACCTATCGACATAGGTGGCAAGTTGATTTCATAGGCAACAGGTGCTTACATGGTCGGAAGCAGCTCTCCATGCATGTGGCCATGATCTAAGCCGTTATGGAGAGTAAGCCGATATGAGTAATAATGGATAACTAACAGCGTAACGTTCTTTAGTGGACAAACCATAACAGTGTCGGCACTATCCCGTACAGTAATAATAAAACTATTTTGTCTTGAATTATTTGATCTTATTATTGTAAGGAATTATATGGAAAAAAATTCCTTTGAACTTTTCATAATTACGAGCATGTTTTTTTTTTTATAATAAGTTTTTTTTAAAAAAAAGTTAAATCAAACAAGGCTAGTAATCAACCAATGCTACATATTAGGTGCTTCTCTTTTCCCTTGATTATGATCATATGAGTTTCATATTTTAGACCTTAGATGAATCCTAATAGCATTAAGAATTGAATTATGCTTCAATTTCTTTTACGAGTATCCTGTAAAATAAATACGTCCATACAAGATAAGTTCAAACATTATATCATGAATGTTTGTATAAAAATAAAGTTTATTTGGTAAATAATGCATAAAATGATGGACATTCTTTTCATAAATTTAAATTAACAGGCATTTTAGAATTCTATGGGAAAATAATGAGACATTTTGAAATAAATAAATAAATAAATTGTGTTTAATACTCCGTATTAATTTTTAAGTATCTTTTAGTTAAACACTATTCCGTAAAAGATACTCAAAATATTAGTACCAAATACTAATAATTACTTATCTATTTTCACAGCTAGTAATAATTCATTAACATTTAATCTCGCAATTAAACAATTAATACAACATCTAACAATTACTCTCATAAATATGTTTTACCGATGAGGCTCTATACGCACTAGTAGCCAAAATAAATTTGGCCGACATCAAGGGTTATAAATTCATAGGAGGGTTCCAAACAATTTGGTCCTACATGCTTTGTAGGAGATCACGTTTGAGTGAGTAGTGAGTCATTCATATTTCCTTCTTGGGAAGAAGATCGACATAAATATAGATCTTTTTTACAATAATTAATTTAAAGTCATTTTATAGTCTAGAAATTGCACTACTAGATATTTTTTTTTAGGAAGAAGACGTATAAAAATGTATGACATGGTCCCTAAAAATGAACTATACCCTTAAAATGTGAATGAATGAATAATTATTTGAAACTTGTGCATTTTTATCAAACACACAATTATATTTTATCTATATATATTTCCTACAAAATTAAAATATAAATATTTTAAATATTTCTTGGTTTTTTTTTAAGTTGAGGGGTTTTCATTTTTAGCCGCATAACCGTATTCACTTACTCCATTTGTTATTTATATTAATGATAAAACATAATACATAATCACATCTCGTAAAGCTAATAAGTGCTCTAGAATGTTAGATTAGAGAACTAAAAGCGGAAATATTAAAGTAAAATAGTAATCTTAATTAAATCGAACAACATGTAATTTTGATATGCATTCTAAATTTAATATTATATTAAGTAATATAGAAATTGATTATTTAACACCCGACACTTATTAACCAGATCCATCTTCAAAATATTAACTTTTCAAAATTAGAAATGCAAATTATAATTTTTCAACTTCCGCATTAGCATGTGTATACGTGTCAACTAAAATAAAACGGAGAATCGGGGATAAATCATACAAGTATTATATGATCTTGAGATTTGCTCTACTCCGTCTACCTTACGTCGTCGTCTTCTTCATCATCATTTCCTTGATAATAATTCAATCATTTAAACTTTCTCATTTCTTCTTCTCACTCACTCGCTCACTCACTTACTCACTCACTCGCTCAGTGGCTCGGTAATGGAGGTTGTTGGAGTGACAAAATGTCTTCGTCATAGTAATTGTTTCCAAATTAATCAGCAAATTCAACGCCAATTTGCTACTTTCAATAACCCTAATTTCAGGTTTTTGAGGCCATTACACTTCAAGTTTCCTTCTTCGTCAATTTCTCGTTCTCGAATTTGTTGCGGAGTTTCCTCTGTTCAAACTCGGTATGATTTTTTTAGCTCGATTTTTAGTGTAATTGCTTGGAATTCGTTTAATTTATCGTGTTTTCTGGAAAATTTGATTGACGAAGGTTGATAAATTAGATAATGATTGTTGTTGTATTGTTTTTTTCATCCATTTGATATTATTATGTTAAGGTGATTAATCTGATAATGTTAAATTTTCGTGGAAGAGCACGAAAGATAAATTTTTGGTTCACCTAGCCGACCGTCTTTTTGGGACAAAGCATTGACATTGTTGAGTAGAATTTATATGAATACTTTATTATTAAATTAAATAAAATAGTAAAAAATTGATGGAATTTTGCCAACTTGGAATTATAAATTGTACCTTTTTTTTCTTTTCTTTTTTTTTTTTTTTTTTTTTTTTAATTTTTTTTTTTTTTATGGTATTATATATAATTAATTTTCTAGAAATGGAATGAGTAAGCTATTGAGTATTGAGTGGTGAAAAGAATTAAAAGTTGGAATTGCAATGATGTCGATTTGGGGTTTTGAATAAAGCTTAATATATGCTAATCTTTTGATGAAAAGTTGTCTTATGTTGTTAATTTTGGTTTTGTTGCTTGAAAAAAAAAAAAAATTGTTTTTGCATTTTACGAGTAGACGTTTTTTTTCTGTCTTAAGACTCTAAACTGTAGACTTTTGCTTATTAAAAGGACTTTAGTCATTTTGCTTTGCATAATTTATAAAATTGGAGATACTTTGTCCAAAGACTGTACTCCATGCTAATCTCATGATTCCATATACACATATACCGGAGTTGTTCATTAATCCTGATCCCTTGAAAGCCTGTACATTGGCATTCATACCTAATCATTTATTGGAGTGATGCATTTGTTCCTTGAGGAGATAAAAGTGTATATTTATTGGAATCACTTCAATGTGAGACTAGGGTGTTCTGATATTATCTTGTATGTCTATAGTGTTAACTGTTGAGTTACTGAGTTGTTTTAGTATTGTGAATCTTAGCCTTTGGAAATGTGCATTTTGAAGTATCATGGTTCATGAATGTAAAATAGTCTCGATTGATTCAATATGAGCATGAACCTTGTAGACCATGGGGTGATAAAGGTACATTTAAAATATCATATATATTCTGGTGGCTATCCTGCATATGATGAAAAGATTGAGAAAGGATTAGAGTTCAGGCTGCCCTTATCTAAAATAGAAGCTGAACTAGATCGAGTTAAAGCATTTTTCCACTGTAGTATTAATTGGTTGACAGTTTTTGTGCTTTGAAATTCTAATCTCAAGGACTAAACTAAAATTGTAATTTGATGTCAGAGTGGGTAGTATGCTTTACTTATCATCATTTCTCTCCCCTAATTAGTGTATTTTTTTTAAAATAAAAAATGTAATGTTAAATTGAATGTAAATTGTCTGTGGTGGTAGAGAGGAGGAAGAGATGAAAAGCAAAACAAAGTCAAGACATGGAAAGGTACTGTTAAGGATCCTGCTGGAGCATCAAGTACAATTTGGAGAGAGTGTTGTGATGTTGGGATCAGCAAAAGAACTGGGGTCATGGAAGAAACCAGTAACAATGGGTTGGACGGAGAATGGATGGGTTTCAGACTTTGAAATGAGAGGAGGGGACTCTGTGGAGTTCAAATTTGTTATAATGGGGAAGGATAAAAGTTTAACCTGGGAGTCTGGGGATAATCGTATACTTCAGATTCCCGAGAAAGGGAATTTCACATTAATTTGTCACTGGAACATGAATTCAGAGACTCTGGAGCTCTTACCTGCTGAATCTGGGGACAGCCAGGACGTGCCTGAGGATTTAGTTGATAACGGATCTGTTGTTAGTGACATTGCTGCTACAGATTCAGAAGTTCAGACAAGTCCTTTTGTGGGGAAGTGGCAGGGGAAGGCTGCCACGTTCATGCGGTCCAATGAGCATCACAACAATGAGAAAGACCGGAAGTGGGACACTTCTGGTCTTGAAGGTTTAGCTCTAAAATTGGTTCAAGACGACCAGAATGCGAGAAATTGGTGGCGGAAGGTACTATAAATTAATGCTTCCATTTTCTATTCTATATAATCTGGTAGTCACTTGAAAAACTTTGATTTCATCATAAACTTACCCTGTAGTGTACAATATCATATTGAGATGCATCTGGTAACATCAAACTATCAAAGTGTCCAAGTGACAAGTGCGATGCTTGTGCTGTGTGTAGTACAAAGTCCTAATTCACCAAGGCTCTTGATGCATAAATTACGCTATATGATTAACATGGCCGGCCTATGAAAAAACATATGAATGTAGATATGTTAAACAAAATGCGAACAACATATATTGTGTTTAGGTGTAGATTTTTTAAATCTATTCCTCTCGTAATATCAGGCTTACAGCAATATTCTTTGGTCTCATAGTACTAGTTTTGGAAAAGCAATGCCAGTATTCAATAATCTTTCAAAATTACCCTTTTTCAACACTTTTTTCCATTTTTTAAAGAAGCAGATTTTATTCAATTGACCTTGTCATTTTCTATATCTATGAGCTACAACCTAAAAAGGCCTCTATTTTGTAAAGGAGGAATTATTGCCTTTAGATATATTGGAGGCTCATCATCATAGGTTATGTAGTGAAGTATAGGGCTACTCCTATTCCTCCCTTTCACATAAATGGTCCTTGATCTGTCTTCCCAGCAGGATTGGAACCTGTGAAAACTTGAGTGCCTGGTAATTGAGTGTGCCTGAAGGAATTGATGGCATAGGCTTACAGCTGCATAGTACTGTGTTGCCAGTCTGCTATCTGCAGGATAAGTTTTTGTCTTGGCTACCTAATGGATTTTGTCTTGCTCATATGAACTATAAAAATCTTATGTACTATTCCTTTTGTGAGCGATCTTAAATGTAATAAATCTCCAGAAACCCAACCTATCACATCAGAGCAATATTAATGTAGGAAACTGATGCAACTACTTTGGTTTGCACCAATGAAATTTACTAATATTGCTTTTTTTTGTGTATGCAAGCTTGAAGTAGTTCGTGAGCTCATAGCTAAAAATTTGGATAGCAATGATCGCTTGGAGGCTCTTACACTTTCTGCTATCTATCTTAAGGTCTGTCACATCGTTGCTTTGGCTAGTATCATATTGTTCAATCCACCTTATAGAACTTAAAATCAAATTTAATCTGTCTCATGCAGTGGATAAACATTGGACAAATCCCTTGCTTTGAAGATGGAGGTCATCATCGACCTAATAGGCATGCCGAGATTTCAAGGCTCATTTTTCGTGAGCTGGAAAGAATTTACTGCAGGAAAGATACCTCGCCTGAGGTAGTAATGCTTTCTTATGCTCAAGTGTTGAAAGCCTTCCTTTTCAATCACCTTTATTTCATCCTATTATTTAATCTTCTTACCTGTGATATTTATCATATCTTCAAGCATCAACAGATAGCTTCAATAATATGCTTCCAACTAATATGTACCTACCTTGCTCAGAAATCCAAATGCAGCACATTTGCAAATTGACCACATTGATTGTGGATGTAGCAAGTTTGCTTCTGTCAAGTCTCAATAGAATATTTTTTTCTAACAAAATTATAGGTTTCAAACTTTCAATCGTTTAGAGCCATTTCTTTCCTAAAAGAAAATTTTATTCTTTTATTTTCATTTATTTATTTTTGGGCGTTATTTAGTGCGCACTAGGTAATATTGCTTCCGTTGTTATCTAAACTCTATCCACTTTCACTTTATTCCTCTTAAGTAACGTTATTTTCATCCATTCTTTTAAGCTCTATCCACTTTCACTTTATTTCTCTTAAGTAACGTTATATTCTTTTTTCCCTCAGGCCCGATACATGGGGCCTATGAAAACTCATTATGTACACCTTAGAATTTCTGGTCAAACATTTTGAAAGTAAGGGTAAAAAGCACAATCCGATACTTTTTTCATTCATTTTTCATTTTTAGCTCCTCTAGCATTGTTATCTGTTTAGCTTGTTCCCTATGTGTTAGGTGAGCTGATGAGAATCGCAAATTACCGCAATGCTGCAAGACACTATTAGACTTTGGTTTTGTGGGGAATTAAGTGGTAGTGGCTTGATGCCCAATCTTAATTTGTGGAGCCTTGATTCTGGAGAACTAAGTTACCTAGGAGTCCAACCTGATTCATTTATCATAAAAGGGAGATTCTGGGAGTCTGAGATGCTATACCCGTCTCACATCAACTATGTGAGTGTGTTTCTTCATAAGACTCAGACTATGGTACCCATGTCACCTGGATCTTTCCTTTTGAGCATTAATGAGCTAAAATCGTTAGGACTTGGTTTGAGTGGAGTTAACGTGTATTTTTCCTTAAGAGTGTCAGGAATATATTCACAGATTTCTGCTATAGAAGCAATGCTTCAGTTCATCGTGGCTCTCACCAACTGAAAAAGGGGGGAAAAAAAAGTGAGAAGATACTCATCTGATCTCTGCATCTTTAACATGTGGTTTACTGTTACACAGAAAGGCCTTTGAACATAGATTTTTTTTCCAAGAAAGCTACAAGGGCTTTATACCTGGATCCCCGACTGATGAAAGTAACTGAGTTGTTGGAAAGCGTTACGAAATAAAATTAATACATGGGTTGTTGTATCTTTGCAGGGCCTTGATGACAAGTGTTCTTTAGCCTTTCTAAATGTGTCACTGATGTATATTTCATTGCCTTGTGATATTTTGCAGGAGATGCTTGTTATTCGCAAGATTCACCCCTCCCTGCCTTCTTTTAAAGCTGAATTCACTGCATCTGTTCCTCTGACTCGAATTAGAGATATTGCTCATCGTAATGATATCCCTCATGATCTTAAGGTTCTACTTTGTTCTATAAGATAATGATCTTGCTTGCAGTTCTTCATGGGATCCCTATCTAATTATCATCTTTTTATTTTATTATCAGCAAGAAATCAAGCATACTATACAAAACAAGCTCCACAGATGTGCTGGCCCTGAGGATTTGGTTGCTACAGAAGCTATGATGGCAAGAATTACCAGAAACCCTGGGGAGTATAATGATGCATTTGTGGAGCAATTTAAAATTTTTCTTCATGAATTGAAGGATTTTTTCAATGCTGGAAGGTGTTAGACCCTACCTTTTTTTGTATTCCATAATTATTAATGTCTAATCTGGCATCATGATTTTGTATTTGCATGCATTTACTTACTCAACCATCTAGCTCTGTCACTGTGCTGATTTCATTATGTTTGGGGGGGACACCCCAAATATCAAGAGGGGTCTGTCATCACTTCACATGACCATGAATCCATTAAAAAAAAACCTCACACACACAAATAACCGTCCAAAATGCAGTGGTAACTTTGGTTTGTTGAGCCCATTTGGCAGGAGAGATTTGTATTCCTGCTGTATCCTTTCCTACGTTTCCTTGTATTGAAGTTAACAGAAATTAAGCTAGTCACTAGTGACTGAAGTTAGGAATAACTATTAGAGTTATCTATTTGTTTTGTTGATCTTCATCCAACAAATAAAATTATAAATTCCAAAAAATAATTATAATTATATCCTGTTTCTGATGAGAAGAGATCCTTTTATTAGCTACTTCTTTACATTTCCTTAAGGAATGCATGCTTTTGTGAATGTGAACCTGCTATATGACTACCATATGTGAACTGATAACTATTTGAAATTGATTGTGTTCAGATGTGTGCATTCACTGTTCAAAACTTTGCATCCTTCAAACTTCTAAAGTTTCCTAACACAGCCTTCCCTGTTTTTCCAGCCTTGTTGAACAGCTGGAATCGATCAAGGATTCCTTGGATGAAAAAGGATTGTCTGCTCTTACTGAATTTTTGCAGCAGAAGAAGGTACAGATTTTCTTCAAAAATCTTTATCTATGTACTATGATACCAGGGTGTTATTAATTACTCGAATTCAGGCAATTGTAATTTTCCTTGTGCTTCCATCTTTCTGAATAGTCCCCTCAACTTATGGTTTGTGCTTTTACTGGCATTAGCTCTATGAGTGAATGATTGTATTTTTATATCTATTTTTTCTATGACCTTTTGGTTCATCCTCAACTATTGATCATAAGTGGTCTGGTTACTTGGTGTTTAATATTGATAATAATTCTAGCTCTTGATTGTTGAGACTATGATAATGATATGTGAATAAGTTATAAGGTCATACAATTTGTGCATATAATAAACACCTAATTGTATGGGACATTTTGTCATTTTATGTCATGCGTACAAATGTGAGTATGATTCTATGATTATTACTGTTGATGTAGAGGACCATTTAATCATGGATAACGTCAAACGTCTTTTATAAGGTAATTGTTGAGTGATATATGGAAGAATAAAATTAGGTGCATGTATTCATCCTACTTTTAGATATATTTTTTTTTTTTTCTTTTTTTTTGAGGTGTCTTCAAAGCTGATGTTCTATATAATATTGTCGAGTTCAAGAATTAAACATCTCAGTTTCTTGCTTTTAGTAATTTCAAATTTCCCTAGATTTTGTTATAAAAGAATTTGTGTTTACCCTTTTCAGTGCTTGGATGATTTAAACGGGTCAAATGAAGCTGTAGATAAACTTTTGAAGCCAATGCAGTCTCTAAATTCACTAAGGGAATTACTGATGAAGGGTCTTCAAAGCGGCCTTCGGAATGATGCATCTGATGCAGCAATTGCAATGCGTCAAAAGGTATAATTTGGTAAAAAAAATTCATCTTCACTTTTAAAGCCATAGATATGATCTCATGGTTCATCTTTTTATAATAATTACCCTTCAGTGGCGTCTTTGCGAGATTGGCCTTGAGGATTATTCTTTTGTTCTTCTAAGCAGGTAGTTTCTCTTTCTAGTTTGAGGTTTTTGTTTGTACTATTTTAATTATAATTGCAATCCATAGATATGATCTCCTAAAACACTGTGCCCCACCCCCACCCCTCAACAGATTGATGAAACCCGCACAACAGATGAGTGTAATTTTTAAGTTTCAAATTTTTCTGTTGTCTTTTGGACCAAGTAGGTGGAAAGAGAGCATATTGAGGGATAAACATACAATTACATTCTGCTTGATGCATACTACAACCATGCATTTGCATGTGACATTGACATAATCTACCTTATTTACAAATTTTCTTTTCTTTCTTTTTTTTTTTTTTTGGATTTTGAATGATTTAACGTTCCTTTTCTGATAAAGAACAAAGATATTGATAAATGAGCAGTAAATTACCAAAAAAATCATTAATTATATGGCATTATCTATGAGAAATATATGGGCAGTTTTCTAATCCTGGCAATGGCAAATGTCTGTGATTGTGAGGTAGTGTGTTGGAGTCTTGGGGAAGAATGCCAGGCTGAAAGCCTCTGGAAATTTCAGAAGTATAGAATTGAGGAAGAAGAAGAGAATTTGGGAAAATTAGATGATTGGTTGTATCAGAAGTGTAATTAAATCATTACTAAAGAGAATTACAACCCTAATCCTTCAAGTGGCTGGACACTCCCAATTACTAGCTACAATAAAGTAAAATAAAATTCACTCACTATTTTCTGCCTGTTTTCTTTCCAAAAGAACTCCCCCCTCCCCTTTTTTTTTTTTTTTTTTTAAATCATATTCTGACTTCCTCACCTCTAACTAACTCTTTTTTTCTTCCCCAAGCTTATTCTATCAGCCTAAATTGCGATACCAAAAGTGCTCCTTTTCCCTAGGCTAGTCTATTACATTGGATTTGTAGCTTAATTTGTTACATTACCTCACTGACTCCCATCTCTTCTTATAGATTTCTCAATGCACTAGATTCTTTGGGAGGTGCAAACTGGCTTGCTGAAAGTGTGGAGTCAAAAAATGTTACTTCATGGAATGAACCGCTTGACGCCCTTGCTATTGGAATTCGTCAGCTGGGACTATCAGGCTGGAAGTCAGAGGAATGTATTGCAATTGGGAACGAACTCTTTGCATGGAAGGATAAAGGTCTTCCTGAAAGTGAAGGTGTGGTTCTAACTTCTAAGTTTATTTTTTTGTTTTTTTTGTTGTTAAGTGAATCATGAGATTCAAGGTTATATCATATTGGAATGACGTGTTTCTATGAACATCCTAAAGGAATGGAAGAAAGTAAGAGAATTTGGGCTCTAAGGCTTAAAGCTACTCTTGATAGATCACGAAGGCTGACTGAAGAATACTCTGATTCCCTACTTGAGATATTCCCGCAAAAAGTTCAGGTGGAGTGATTTTATTGCACCTTTTGGCATGGCTAGCCTTGGTTTTTATTGTTCTTTAACAATTGGGTCCCAAATCTTACAATTTATTGCCCCTCCTTTTCCTATTATCTTTATTTGCTTTGTTCAGTTTGAAGTGGTCGATTGATGCATGCATTTGTTACTCTTGAGCATATATGATTTTTTTTTAAGAAATAAAGGCGTTTGGAGTCTGGATTCTGGAACATCACTGCCATCATGAAAATATTGACAATAACACTTCAATATGAATTGTTATGTGTAGTTTGTTTGAAGATACTGAAGTTCTAATGTGACAATGTTTGGGTTTGACAGATGCTAGGAAGAGCTCTAGGAATTGCTGAGAATAGTGTTAGGACTTACACAGAGGCTGAGATTCGTGCAGGGTAAGAACTTATAACAAGCATTAGAATAATAAAACCGTGGCAGATAGTACTAGTTTGTTGACTTAGGTGCAAGTTTCAGTTATAAATATTTTACTAACTTTCAGTTCAATGTTATCCCAGCGTGATTTTTCAGGTCTCTAAAATCTGTACCATTCTTCTGAAAGGTGTCAGACTTTTGCTAGCATCACAAGGTTGGGATGTTATTGTTCCAGGAACTGCTTATGGAACAATTGTTCAGGTGCTGTGCAACAATCCTCTATTGTAATTCGTTGTTTGATTTAGTAGATTGCTAATGTAAAATAATGAGTGTTGGATTTCTGGAGGCCGGGAAACTTGGATTTCATTTACAATAAATGATTTTAATTATGTTTGCCTCTTAGTTGAGAGGTGGGAGTATATCAAATGAGATTAGAAGCACACTTTGCATTCGGAGAAGAGGACCATCAATGCCTTGGTGCAATAATGATGGCTTATAAAAGAAAGAATTGAAAAGGAGGTTCAGAGCGTTAATTGAACTTGATAGTCTCTGTCACTAAAAATTAGGAGCATCTTACCCAATATTGATTTATATGATTTTGAACCATTCTTTTCTTTTCCTTTATTTTGAGCTTCTTTCTGACAAATTGATATATGCTGTGGCTCTTTGATAATTTTCTTCCGTTGTCCCTTTCCTATAGAGCTTCACCTTTATAGATAACTCTATACAGTTAATGCGACTGCCATGTCAAAACAAATTAGCATGATTGTCTTTTGCCAGCTGCTGTTTTGCTGTACAGTTGACCTGGTTGTTTGTAAGTTAAGACTGCTAACCAACTTAACCATGCCTGATTTGGTGATTGATGTCAGATAAAATTAATGTTGATATTGTGTTTGAATTCAGCTTGTTGATCTTGTAACATAAGCTGCATTGGTAATTAGCTTTTTCTGTCATCTTATTTCATTAATTGACTAATTGTGGATCTTTTTTTTGTTGGCTTTTGTTCAACTTAGGTTGATAGTATTATACCTGGGTCACTACCTTCATCTGTAACAGGGCCCGTTATTCTTGTTGTTCGCAGAGCTGATGGAGATGAAGAGGTATGAAAGTCTCTGTAAATATTTGTAGCACATATTGAAGGGCTTAATTGTATGTGTAACATGTGAGGTATCTGGCAGGTGACAGCTGCAGGAACTAATATAGTTGGTGTCATACTCCTGCAAGAGCTTCCCCATCTATCCCATCTTGGTGTCCGAGCACGACAAGTGAGTTGCAATATACTTCTGGTCAAATTTTATTTCGCGTTTAAGCTTGAGAACTGGGAGTAACAACATAGATAATCCTGTACAGGAAAAGGTTGCCTTTGTCACTTGCGAAGATGATGATTCAGCTTCATATTTCCAGAAGCTTGGTGGACAATATATCAGGTAATTTTATCTGAATCTTGCCACTTATCAAACTATTTATTCCTTTTGTAAATGCAATATTGGGATATCCCCACTGTTCAAATTTTAAGTTACTTTGTGAAAATCTTGGGTTCTCTTTATCTTGTATTTCTTGGAAAATCTGAATCTTTCCACTTATCAAACTATTTATTCCTGAGGGTCCTTGTAATTCATTCCAGGCTGGAAGCGTCCTCAGGAGGGGTTGATATACAACCATGTTCTCCTGGTGGAACAAATCATGATCCTATCATAGACATTCCTCCAAGTCATGAACCATCTACAGCGGGGCTTGTTGAGTCTGATGATTCTTCCTCCTCTCTGAGCATAGATCCACAGCTAAGCGAGGTCTAATCTAGTACCTTCTTTCTTTGTGTCTCCATCCCTAAGCTTTGAGTGATGAAATTGCAGTTTTGTTTGTTACTAAGTTGATAAAATGCAGAAAATTTTGGTTCAGGTGATTCCAGACGCCATTCTGCTTTTTGTTGACGAGTGCAAAAAATTTTTGGTTCAGGTAATTCCTTCCGAAGTTGTCACTCTGCTTGCTGACGCAGAGCCACGTACTTGCGGGGCAAAAGCTGGTGCTTGTGGACGCTTGTCTTCTCTGTCGGAAGCCTCTATTAAAGGTGCATTTTGTTTCTTCTTTTACCTTTTCCTCTTGTGTGCTGTCTTTGGATTGAAGAATAATTTTCATTCATCTGGAACAATAAATTTTACCTTTACTTATAATAACATCTGCATTTGCTTCTCTTATGGCAGTTTACAATGAGCTTGGAGTTCCAGCCTCATTTAAGGCCCCTACAGGAGCAGTTATCCCATTCGGTTCTATGGAATTGGCATTAGAGGCTAACCAGTCTTTGGAAGCATTCAGGTCCTATGTAGAACAGATAGAAACTGCAGAGGTTGCAGATGGAGCCCTTGACAATCTGTGTTCTAAACTTCAAGAACTGATATGTTCCATACAGCCCTCTAAGGACGTCATTCAAAAAATAGCAGAAATCTTTCCGAGCACTGCTTGTTTAATTGTACGGTCAAGTGCTAATGTAGAAGACTTGGCGGGAATGTCAGCGGCTGGGCTCTATGAATCTATTCCAAATGTCAGTCCATCAAACCCTACCGTCTTTGGCAGTGCTGTCAGTAGGGTTTGGGCTTCACTATACACTCGTCGAGCAGTTCTTAGTCGGAGGGCTGCAGGGGTACCCCAAAAGAAGGCCCAAATGGCAGTTTTGGTCCAAGAAATGCTTTCTCCAGATTTATCATTTGTACTTCACACCCTTTCTCCAACAGACAATGACAGAAATGTTGTCGAGGCTGAGATTGCTCCTGGTCTTGGTGAAACACTGGCATCAGGCACCAGAGGTACACCATGGCGTTTATCTTCTGGAAAATTTGACGGGTCTGTGAAGACATTGGCTTTTGCGAACTTCAGTGAAGAGATGCTAGTGGGCAGAGCAGGACCTGCTGACGGCGAAGTTATTCGTTTGACTGTAGATTACAGCAAGAAACCACTGACTGTTGATACTGTTTTCAGAAAGCAGCTTGGTCAGCGACTCTGTGCTGTTGGTTTTTTCCTGGAGAGGAAATTCGGGTGCCCTCAGGATGTCGAAGGATGCTTGATTGGCAATGATGTCTACATCGTTCAAACACGCCCTCAACCTCTCTAAGCTGTTCGTATCTAATTATTATCATATTGTTACTTATTAATCATATTAGCATGGGTATATCTTCATAAATCCCCTTCCACTCAGCTAGTGAATCTTTAAACTTCAGAAACTCCAATAACGGAATAGAAGTTTTGTGTGATAATAAAAGTGTCTATTCTATTCCTTATTGAACTTTTGGAGTAAACTGCTCTTTTCTTCTTCTTTTTCATTCAAATTATTTTTATTTATTTTTTTTACCATTTTTATGAACTTTTGGGTAGGATGACTGCCACTAGGTCCACACAGTCTACAGTCCAGGCTGTTAAATACCCAGATTCATGCTTGTTGTCTGATTAATTTCCGAATTCTGAGGGTCTGGACCCTTTGCTTATAATTCCTCCCGGAAACCTTGTCGAACTTGCTTAGTGATTCTTCCTGGCCACCATGGGTCCATAGTTGAAGAAATAATTTCTAATAATGTACTGGTACTAAGAGATGTTACCCTTTTGCTATAGAGGGAAGAGTTTCAGCTTGAGTCCTGAATCTCAACGGAGTGATCGATTATCGAAAATAAGCTTTGGCGAAAAATGAAGCATCATCATATAAAGGATGTTGTAACCTGTTAGGCATATGACCTCCTATGTTCTTACTGCTTTGGCTAATGGCTACAACACAAGTGCTACGCCATTTCTCGTATGGAGCTTTTTCTTCATGGAAGCGTTGATCACCATAACAGTTATCTCCCTTACAACTCCAATAAGGTTTCCGCCTTAGCGAGGTAAGGGATTAGATATACGCATCTTTACTCCTGCGTGCTATAAAGAGAAGTTGTTTTCAATAAACCTTTTATTTAGAATGAGCGATTTGCCTTCAACTTGACAAAAAATATGTACATGGAATTCATTGAGTCATTATTGATTAAGTTCATAATAATAACCCAATTCATGCTAAATTATTGTCAATAATGAAACAACCAGATTTAAATTAATACTTGCTTTTTTATTTGAACATCATAGTTACAAGATGAATGAGACAGACAATACTTATTGAGAGAAAATCTATGATATCATTCTGATAAAATTCATCCCTAACAAATGCATATTTAATCAAATTAGCACAGTAATCATTGTCTAATTGAAGCATAAGAAAAGCAAAATGCACTCAATTCAATGCATTTTAAAGTATACATAAAACCCTCAACCACTTCTAAGGAATATTTAGCCAAAAAAATGTAAGATTTCCTAATCCATTAATCTGCAAGATAATTAGAGGTTACTGTATATAATAAGCTAATAAATATTCCTGAAGTGCTTTGCATTATATGAAAAGTTAATGAGGAAATGGACCCCCTTTTAAATTTTATTTAATATGGGGTTTTTCATCATCATTAGGGTCACTTAGTCACTGGTAACCTGTCATTAATCAATTACCATAATCACTAGGGAATATGTACTGGATTTAGTTCTTGGGATTGCTACCTAACTTTTCATTTTTCTGCAGCATTACTGTAACTCAAAACTCATTTGCATCCGTACTCTTGATTTGTTGCCTTTTTTTTTTTAATTTTAAGAATACTCAAAAATGATTAACATATTAATCACCTAAAGACACTAGTCCATCGAATCGACAAATATTACTTGAACATGAGAAGAGATTCGTTATATTAGAGAAAACTTTTGACGTTTTAATTATTTTATTGAGTGTTAGGTGACTAATAGTTAGCCATTTAGCCTTATAAATGCCCCAATACGATCCTTTGATATATAAGTGATACAAACGCCCTTTCATTAAATGGCTACAATATTCTTCATTAAAAGCGCGAAAGTCAAATTAAGTCTTTATTTTTGGCAAAATGATGTGGTACCAATGTTA
Organism: Chenopodium quinoa; assembly: GCF_001683475.1. Taxonomy (NCBI): domain Eukaryota; kingdom Viridiplantae; phylum Streptophyta; class Magnoliopsida; order Caryophyllales; family Amaranthaceae; genus Chenopodium; species Chenopodium quinoa. Next base: position 2,639,525 of record NW_018745281.1, read on the forward strand.
CTTGTCTAACAGTTACGCGAATTGAGAAAATTTATACACACATCCTATGTTACTTGCTTTTGCTGCTTGCCTTTAATACAAAGCTACCATATTTCACAACTTTTAAACCCACATGCCATATGCTTTCATCATGATCATAACTTGCACAATTAAATAAATAATTCTTCAATGCCTTAAATTTAGGACAATTTCAACCTCACAACACAACACAGAGCAAAAACCCTGTATTTGTGTCTAAGTGTTAGTTTTCAAAAGTATAATGTCTGCTGTTGTAGGAACTATTTCTCCCTCCCAAAATTCCGGGATTATTCTCTCTTCTAACATGAAGAAGGAAGTAGAGCAAAAACCTGATAAGATCATAGAGAGCTTAGGCTGCGAGTTGAATGAAAACGCAGACATTTGCAAGGATTTGATCAAAGAAATCAGCAAAAGGACTGATCATACTGAAGAAAACTCTGAAGTCAAGCGCGATGATGATGCCTGTTTGAAGTCTGAAAATTGTCAGAACGACGAGCAGCTTGAGAAGGATGATAAGGTCTAGCCCTTTCTCCTTATCTTTCCTGAATTAGTAATTTAGTAGTCACATTTCTTAAAATAGTAATGGTTTATGATTCGATTTTCTAATATGTTACTTCTGTGCTGCTATATTGAAGGATGATGAAAGCTTAAGCAATCAGAAGCAACTTCTTGGGAACATTAATCTTACAGCAGTAGAAGAAGGTATTAAACACATTTATCTAATTTTTGTTCATAACATTTGCATTATTCCAAATTATTCTGAAATTTTTGTAACCTGATATGCTGAACTTATCTGAATCACTAAACAAATCTGATCTTTTCCGAACTTATCTGACAACGAACAATATGACTATATAGTCCTGCATTAAAGCATGACACTTAACTTATTAGTTACAAAAACCTTATACTATAATCTTGTTCCTTGTTTTATAACTTTGAAAATTAATTTTTCTTAACTTCGTTACATGAACTAGCAGGGAACAAAGCACCAGAAGTTCAGATACTGAGCCTATCAGTTCTTTCTCCTGGTCGAGCCGATGTAGTGTTGCCAATTCCATTTCCATCAACAACTTCTAAGGCCACACTATTCACCCTCAAGGAAGGAAGCAAATATCGTATCAAATTTCTTTTTACCGTGACCAAAAATGTTGTTAAAAATCTTGCATACACTTACATGGTCTGGAAGTCTGGAATTAGAGGTAAAATAAGGAGTAAAATTTTTTTTAATATTGTGCTGTTATTTATGGTTGTATGAGTTAAATTTTTTTATGTGAATTTTGCAGTGCATCAAACAAAGAAATTGGTAGGCACATTTAGCCCAAGACAAGAGCAATATACCTTTGAATTAGAAGAAGGAACAACACCTTCCGGGTTCTTTGCAAGGGGTCCTTTTCTTGTTCGATCTAAGGTAAGTTTGTTCCAAGACTTGACAAAACTGACTTGTACCTGAAGCAAAATTATACGTCTATACCCTAAACTAGGAACCAAAGTTTGATATGCAAGTAACAATTAACACTAATATTGGTTGATCTTTCATAAATCTAGGCTTGAATATGATTTGACCCAAAATTTCCAATACTGAACCGAACTATAAATGATTTGCCCAACATGGCAGAATCCAATTCTGATCCAAACGACCTATTTGTCACCTGTGAAAAAAATTAATAGTGTGATCATTGATGACACAATACGGTCTTGATTTTGTTTATTTAAAGGGGGATTTCAATTTTAATTTGATTTGTTTTACCTAATTTTGGTGTTTATATTTGCAGTTTGTGGATGATGATGGCAACTGTTACTTGGATACCACATACTACTTTGACATCAGAAAGGACTGGGGAGCAAGAGAGAAGTGCTAGATTTAATCCTAATTTTCTTTGTAATTTTTATAACTTGTATTTTGCCTTAATGTTAAAGTAAAAATAATTAAAAAAAATTAGCTTTATTTGGTCCATTTAAATTCAATCTATTGTGTCATTGTGTGTAATATCATTTTATGTGTAGTTGTGTACACCCATTTGTAATCCCTCATATTTGGGGAGCCAAAGTGAGGCGCCAAAAAAAAAAAAAGGGGAAATTCAATTTCCATTAATTATTATTTTTAACTTTCCTCTAAAGTCTATTTCATGGTCCAATTAAAACCTATAAATTTGGATTAATTTATGACAAAAAAAAAAATCAACATTTTGCCCATATAAATAGGAGTATATCTCATTATTAATTAACAGTAGTAATCATTTTTACATCCAAAAAAGTGTCTACTTTGGCTTTATAATCATGAAGAAAGCATGGGATTGGAACCCTTAGCAATAATTTAGAATACAACTATTAAACTAGCTTTTTCAAGCCTGATATGGTCTACCAAAGAAAAATATGTTAAAAAATAATTATTAGCATATAGTAATTCAAACTCCTGAAACTTTTTTTCACTTTGTAGATCATTATTTCAATAGTAATTAGTACCAATTTAATATTTCAATGATTCATTTCATTGAATCCTTTTTGTTTGTTTTGGACGAGCTACATAAGTTTATTATTAAGTGCCAAAGAAGTTCAAACATACATACTGTATATAGCTTAAATATTACTTCCTCTCTTTTTTAAAAAAAAAATTGCAACATAGGAGAGTTGCACAATATTTTAGGAGAAAAGAAAGATAAAATGAGAAAATGGAAGGTGACCTATATAATGAAGACAGAGATAGAGAGAATCATTGTTTAAATAAAGTAATGTAGCAATTAATCTGTAACTTTAATTTTCTAAAAAAAATACGTTGTGATTAAAAGAAAACGGAGAAAATATATACTTCCTCCGTTAAATATTAATTGCAACAAAAGAGGTATTATTTGTAAGAACTAAAATATTCCTGTTTTACAATTAATATTTAACAGTAACTTTAAAAGTATAAAACTTAAAAAACAAAGTTATAAGTTAGCATGGTTATTTGGTGATTTGGCATGATAGAAGTATATGAAGATACCAACAAAAGTTTGTTCGTACTTTTGTTATTTTCCTTTGTATCACATTATTACAAGCTATCATAATAATTAATGAGTTAAATGAAACCAAATTAAAATCTAATTTTCCCACAACCAAAAAAAATTAATAATTGTGCTATTTCTGTCTTTATCTCGTTATTAATTTGAGTTTGAGTATCTTATAAGAAATCTAATGATCAAAAACCAATATTATTAAAAGTAAGGTGACAATTTTTCCCGAGAAGTATATCCATTAAATCGAACTATAATCGACGCAAAATAATACATCATTGTGGCTAACTCTACAACACTCTAGCTAGTGTCCAAGTTCAAAATTTTAAGTAGATAGCTAGCTAAAGTAATCACAATGGCTTCTTCCTCTTGATCAAGACTATGCTATCCAATTGCAATGATGTTCATCCATAAGCATGCAAACAACAAATCACGCATCAATACATCATCATCATATTCATAAAGCATGCAAACATATATATATATATATATATATATATATATATATATATATATATATATATATATATATATATATATATATATAATTATGTTATGTATGTTTATTTACTGTTTGAGCATGCATTTGCATGCATGCCAAAGTATTTGTCAATATCACTTGAAATATATTCTATCTTTTTATACATGACTTAATATAAAAACAAATGTCAATATCACCAAATCTTTTACCTTTCTAGAGCCCTGGATCTTTTTTTCTTTTTTGACCAAAACCCCACTTGAATTATTCTAATTATTATTGTTTAAAAGCACAATATTATATATTTATTTTAAATTTTCAGATTTTCTTCGACTGTTTATATTTATAAAAGTTGAGGTTTAAAATTGTTATTAATTATTACTTGATTGATATACAACTGGAAAATTACTCTTCTCAAAAAGTGAGGTGTATTTAATTAGCTGTATGAAAATCACAATGGACCTAGCATTGAGCATTTATAGTGGACTTGACATAATAAAGAGGGAAAAGAAGAGAATTTGAGCTATTGATAATAAGAACTTGAACTAAAAGTTTCTTCTAAGAAAATACGAGAGCTAATTCGACTGATTCAACGTGTAACATTGGATTTTGAAAATTTTAAGTAAAATAATTGTAGGTCAATTTTGAAATGAACACCGTTTTAAGTAGTTATGAATATTAAGTCTGAAAAATCTTTTTCAAAACTCTTAAAAAAAACCACACAAGTTCTAATCCAATTTATAAAACGTAGTTGACTTTTGATAAAAAATTTCAATACATCTTACATAGCTAACTAGCACCAAAAATAACATAGCGTGTGACATATTCAAAAGTAGTTAGACATCTTTGTTTCAATATAATGACACAATTATCGTATTTTATATCCCCATGAAGACTAATATAAGAATATCGCGTCAATTGCACCATGTCCCTATTTGTACGTCTTCATTTGGTAGGATGCACAACACAAGTTACACATTTCCATAGGTTGCACTTCTAAAGAAATTTATTTTTTCTAGAAGTGCTTAAAATCTGTTTGGTTATATAAGAAAATTCTAATTTTTGCAAGAAAGTCCACTTACTTCAAAGGATTCAATTTCTTACACTACAATTAGTTCTATTTTTGCAATTTCACCAAATTGTCACCCAAATTGGGCATATTGCTTCTTTTCAAAGAGTACAATACATGTATTTTATCATGGCAACAACCTGTTATCTCAAAAAAAAAAAAAAAAAGAGCGAAAGAGAAACCTGAAATTCGTTGCAAAAATAGAGGTCTACTCTTCTCGCTATTAAGGGAAAAATAGAGAGTAAAGAATGGATAACAAGGGCTTTTACGAAACAAAAAAATCGTCACTTCTAAGTTTTATCTGTACAATGTATCTTATACTCCGTAGTACTATTTCCCTCACACAGTCACTTCCACAAAGAGACCCTCAGACATACAAAATAATCGACTCGATTGACATATATATACAGCAAAATTTACAGATCACTTGTATAATCTATTAACGCAAACTTTACATGCAAACCTATTTTACCTCCGTCTGTCACGAGCTTGGCAGCTGTGACCAACCAGTGACCTGGAGCATCATGAGGACCGCGCAACACCTCAGAAGTATCGACAAATCTAAGCAGCTTCTCGCAGTTGACTGGAACTGGAGGACCATTTGGGTAAACACCAGAGTTCAGTGCAGCCGGTAACTTTTTAGGCGGGCTGTTGTTTTGCTTCGGAGTAAAGGTGAAAGTTGTGCTCAAAGTCATGAGGATACTTGACTTGTGAGATGCTTGTGGGGCAGCAGCCCATTCAGTTCTTCTGATTGTGCAGTTAGGCAGGTGGCTGAAGAGCAACCGAAGGTGAAGAGCTGTTTTTGGCCACCTCCCTTTTGTAAGGAGCTGAGCCCCAGTCACAATGAAAACCCCTGTTGTTTTACCCTGCAGCCAGTTCGGGTCATGCTTCACAATGGATGTGCAGACTTTTGAGAATCTCTTCCATCTGACACGTTCTAGAAACTGGCCTTCAGGATCAAAATCATCAGAACCTCGCCACTGGCCATGATCATGAGTTGAAGCAAATGTCATAGAATTAGGCAGCGTTGTCAAATGCTGTGCATGGATGGCTAGTTGATTGCAGTGCTTCCCTTCCAAGTAAAGGCGTAGACCAACTATTGGTTTCAAACTACTTGTGACCTAAAACCACAGAGCAAAAACAGAACGGGGATGAAACAACAAAATTTTGAAAAACAAATGGCAAAATATTTAATGTCAGATGAAAACTGTGCCAAAGGAGGTCGGTGGATCAGTTGAAATCAGCCCGGACCTCAAGACATTCTGCCCGGGGTGAAATCCTCACTACCTCATCCATAAGGGTGGATTATACATGCAGGGGATTTCTTGAGAAGGGGACCCAATATGGAGCTAAAGACCCCATCCTCATTATGATATGTAAACTATGCCAACAAGAAAATGGGGAGTACCTTGGTGGAATTAACATGAATCTTTGGACCAAACAAGCTGAATTGAAGGAGAGATGAGGAGGGCGCTATTCTTTGATGCTGGAGAGGAAGCTCGTTGTACATAGGTGCCCATTGTCTAGGGACTTGGAATTCCAAAAAGTATTGCAGATCATCTGGAGAAGGTTTGTCTGAAGAGAGGAATATTATAATTCAGACAATAAAAAGGTAACCAACAGGTCATAAATTCAGTAAATAACTAAATAGCACAAGAATGCAGAGTAGAGTTATGGTGTCCAAAAAAATCTCCTAAAGAACATTGTTGTTCAGTTGTTCAGTAATAACTGAAGGATTGAACTAAATCACAGCTTGAATTGCACATTGAACATAAACTTTTAGATGCAAAGTGAAAACTTACATCTTAAATACAAATTAATTGCATGACTAAGATAACCACTGCCTGGGATTCCGGTAAGGAGTGAAGTAATAGGCACAAACTTGAAGAGAATTGCATCAGGGTGGCTAGGCACTGTCTGGAGCCATTGGGAGTGACTATGCAGAAACACATTTCCACCTCTTCTTGATCGTATAACAGAGAGTCCCTGAACAAATTAACACAAAAATATATAATTGCTATGTAAGAGTAATAACATGGGAGCTTAACGGTCAAGATTTTATTAACACACTTACATCCTTGTTTGATGTTTCTACAACACTAGTCAACTGTATAATATTTGACTGCAGGATCCGACTGAAGACCTCCGGAGCCTGTATGAAAAGGGAAATACATATAATATTTACAAAAACGAAACTTTTTCAAGCAAGAAAAAAACCAATAGGCATTTTACTCAGATCTCTAACCTTTTGTTGTCCTTCTCTAGCTTTTCGCTGTAAAAGTGGATCTTTCCCATCCGAAAAAAGAGCGTCTCCAAGATCTTCCAGATGAGCTCTGAGTTCAGCAGGAGGAATTTCTGATGTAGGGGCCTGTCTGACACAAATTAAATCTTGACCTCCAACAGCCAAGCCCACAATTATATGTGTACCGTACTTGTGAATAAACCTGCCTAACAAGTGAGATCAGCAACTGACACAAACAAACTAAACAAACACAATAGAATTAAACCACGCAGCCTAGGGAGTTAAGAAATTGTTATTTTAGCTGTGATAGTGTATGCATATAACTATATAAGTATATAACACAACATAGTTGGAAAGGATTGGACTAAGAAAGATCTATCACAACAACCAGGGCTCACTTAATGCTCAAAACTAGGGTAAGCATAGATGACAAGAATGTTCTATGTGAGGGTGTGAAACTGCATTGAAGCAGAAAGAAGAGTGGCCTTTTATATAGAACTAATAGAATCTGTTATAACTTATAAGCTCACCTCAAGCACTCACAACAACCAAGTGGAGGGCCAAAAGCAAGCAAATATACATAGGTAAATGGTAATTTCTATTCCAATACAATTCTTATTAAAATTAAAAATTAAAAATAAAAATAAAAAAATAAATAAAAAAGGTTAGATTATATATTTCCTGTGTTGAATGTAACATGTTCACAAAGAAGATATCCCCACCTCCATGGGTGAGACGTTGGGTTTACCACGATTAATCGTTAGTTGGTACACCCGTGTGTACCAAGCGCATGGTACACCCGGATCAAAACTAGTTTTAAAAAAAAAGCGGAAAGAACATAACTTATATTTGTAATGAACATCACGACTTTATAAAAGAACACAACACTGAGATATAAAGAACGTAATAATTTTGGTGAAACAGTTTTTAAAAAAGATAAAAGATAACTATCAATTGATTTTTACCACGTATTTAATGTCAAATCATTTCAAAATATTCTGTTTCAAAAAAAAAAATCATTTTAAAATATTCAGTTTTCTATAATTTCCCTCTCTAAAATTATTTTTATCAAGATTTCATTTTCAAATTCCAATATTTTCTATTCTGCTCTCTTTATTTCTCTTTCTTTTTAAAAAAAATTCTCTAAATAACCAATTATATATTTTTATATTTTGTTATAATATTCATCTTGGTCATTTGTATCTATTATAATGTTCATTATATGATTTTTAAATGCCCATGTTCTTTGATTGTAATTTTAATGTACCTTCATTGTCACACAATGTTCATTATAAATAATACTCTTTAGATAATATTATCATGTTCTTTGTTAATATAGCGTATGTTATCTAGATCTATTGGAAAATCAATCATCAATAGAAGAGGTCCCAAAAATATATCGTCTTCATCAACCTTTATGATCCTGATTTCAAAAAATATACATATATACAATTAGATATATTTTTTTATTGAAAAAAATACGTAATTAAATGAACATAATTTGTAACGTAAAGAACATATAGTTCAAATCCAAATAACATAGTTTGTGACTATAAAGAACATATATTTTAGACCTAAAGAACATATAAATTAAACTCAATGAACGTATTCATTCCAATGAATATGGATAAAAAAAAAAAACTAATAAAAGAACATTTATCCCAATCCAAAAGAACTTAATCTTCAACCTCCAAAAATAACACAAATTTAAACAAAAAAAACTACAATAATCAAAAAAAAATTTACATTTTCTTTCAGTGTTGAATTCGTTAACAATGATCCATGAACAAATATAATAATCTAAAAACATGATCATCAACAACAAAATTAAGAAATATAAATTGAAAAAAATAATTTAAAACTACCTTCCCATTTGGTGACAAAATCTAAAATTAAATATCAATTGTCAAAAACATCAATCTGGTGATTATCAAGTGCAAATCGACAATCATAGATCGTGACGAAATTCACCATGAGCCATCATTTTGTCTCTAAAAAACTTATTTCTTTCTCTTGAAATTTTATTTATCTCAAAAATTCTCTATTTTTTCAAAAACTGATTATGAACAATTATAGATATGGGAAGCTAAAATTATGGAAAGGAGATAACAAAAAAACCTTTAATTAAGGAGCATAAATTAGGAAGCTGACTTTTTTCTTTTTTTTTTTTGAATGACAATTTTCACCCTGGTGTACAATGTAAATTTCATGCCACAATAACCTATGCTGAATAACAGATTCTTACAGCACTATCCATTACGCAAATTTCAATATATGTTACACACATATAAGAAACACCTTATAATTTGGTATAGATCCTGCCATTGCAAGGTCCAAAGATGGTCTACATGCAACTTTACCCCTGACAAGCAACAAGTCTCTACTTTCCAAAAATTATTCCAAGTAAAATGAAGTATAATCCACATTGCTAATTCACTAGCTAATCAGAGTAACTGCAAAGGAGAAGCTACCTTGATAATGATGCAGGATCCCAATGTGATGAAACAGATTTCTTTACTTTGTCATGGAGAACAATGGCAGACGCCATTAAGTGCATGTGGAACAAAGCAACAAAGTAACCATCAAATGCAAGATGTTTGCTATCTGTAGCATCATTTAACCAGGCTCCACTAAAATTAAAAATAGCGTTGAAATAGCCAGATGGAACTTTTCCTTGTACGGATGATCTTTGATTGAGTAACTCTGACATCTGCAAAGATATAATATAATGTTAATTGTTAACCCATTGCTTCAGATAATACATACCATCAGAAACAACAAAAAAATCACTGACAGCTTGGCAGGCCATATAAATAAAAGAGTACAATATATTGTGTTGGTCAATGCAGATGCAACAAATACACCATAAATTTTCTTTGACAGAATAAGCCAATTGCATTGAAGACTTGCACTCAGTCTTAAAAAACAAAAGAATAAGCCACCTCAAAGAGGCATTTCTTTTTCAGCAGCACCATACTATCTCAACTAGGAGAAGTAGTACAAGATCTCTCCAAAACCTATTTTTTAATCTAGTGACCAAGCTCCATTTACAGCCAACGCCTATAACCTAATTCCAAAATTCATGAACTATAATCATCTATATTTTCTACCATTGCCATTTACTTTTAACAATTGTCTTAACAGATGCATTTAGAATACTTCCATATTTAGTCCAAGGTAAAATATAACAAGTTCCCACATTAACTTATTAAAACAAGAAAACCATACTCCCACTTGAAATTTTTCAGAGATGAACTTCATCTTATTCTACATAGGGGTAATTCGTCCATTTGATGATTTATTAGTATGGAAACTAAAATAAGGTGTCAAAGCTCAACAGCTCTCCAATGCTCAAATTGGGGTGCATCGGTGCAATGTTAAGATTGAACCTTAAATATCTCATTAGTGCTGGAAAAAGAAGTGAACTTTATGGATGATATTTGACTTTGCAATAAAATATTATGATTTCCAAATTTGCTTCTCTTTTAGTCATTATATGATTTCCAGCCAATTGAAAAGCTACATATATCAATAGCTAATCAACCAAATACCACTATAAGTAGTCAACTAAGCCCCACAGAATAAGGTAGAGAATCCTAGTGTCATTTTAGTAATCCAATGCAAAAATAATTAAACTCCAATGTTATCCTATAGTACCAAAGAATGGCCTGAAAACTTTTGAACTTTTACTGCACTTATTAATACAAATTCAATTGAGGTAATTTAGTCATCTTTGAACAATTTGCTTACCTTAAGAAGTCTACACTTACTAATTACCATAAATGTCACTCTTTTTATGAACAACGAAGGCAGTATCTATCTATTGATCTTCCAAGTTCCAATTAATAATACGGAGTACATAAATAGCTAGCTTAATACTCCATCCGTCCCAAAACAAGCACGCCTATTGTCTTAGTGTAAAATCCTTTGCTAATATTACGCGTCTTGTTTGGATTTTAATGCAAAACTTTGACTAAACTTCATTGCCCCTAAATACCATCTTTCAACCTCATTGATCTTTTTCAGCATTAATGAAAAATCGAGATATTTTAGTCAATTTTAATTAGCCTCCTTAATTCACGCGTATAACTCTAAACAACACCTATTTAAGGACAAAGATAGTGGTTAGTCTCTAAATTCAATTAATTAATATCTCAACAACTATCTTTTTGCATTTAAAATTCAGTTAAAATTTGTACAAAAAATGTAATTAACTCAATCTCTCCTTTATTAAATAATCATTTAAAAAAAAAAAAACATATACACCGTATTATTTTTATTTATATTTGTATAAAAAAATACCGTTAATTATAGTGTTAGAAAAAATAAAGATATTAATTTTCTTCAATTAAATGGTTCCTTAATCTATACTCCATATCATAACCTCATCTGACCTCGGATCAAATCCCGTCTACATCACTGCCCCGCCCTTCGTAACACTCTCTAAACCAAAAGACTAATCAAGCACCAATTTCAACAATTACAATTGTAATAAAAACCAAAATTAGTAAAAAGTAAAAAAATAAAAAATCAACCTGATTAAATTGAAGAACATCAGACTTAAACCGCAATTGTTCGCCTTTATCGCAACGAATATCAACAGAAACGCCAGGAATCGAAACGTTTCCACCAGGAATAACAACGTTTCTTTTATGAGCTTCATCCAAAACAACAAGCCTCTCTTTTTTCGCAAATTTCAACCTGAAATCGGAAGTTAGATCAAACCCTAACCCTAATGATTCCACTGCTCGTAATTCTATCGGCTTATTTTCTCTCTCCTCCCCCAATCCTCCATTTTTTTGGTTCTTCGATCGAAAAAAATTCAAATTCAACTGGAAATATATGTATCAAAATCAACAGAAATCGCTTAATTCAATGATTTCAATTGCGACTAAAAAAATTTGGATTTTGAAAAGTCAAGAAATTGGGTGATTGAATTCGCCAAATTGGACTAGCAGCCTTTTTTTTCTTCTTGTTATGATATTTTTGAATGAAGAAATAATAAGGAATGATTTTTTTTAGAAGAAAGGAAGAATGTGAGAGTGAAAAACAAACACCAAAAAATTTGGAAAGTCTAAATACAAGTATTGAAATTCAAGTTGGGTGGGGGCCCACTTTTGGATTGTTGACTCTTACTTTGCTTACTCAGTCAACTTTTTTTAGGATAGTCTTTTCTTTTGTAATTGTTGTAAAGAGTTAGTTTTACTTTTTACACTACTGGCGTATGTTGTGTATGCGTTTTTAATAATATTGTATTAATATGGTGTGTGTGAATTGTTTGTTGAAGGCTTGAAGCCTTCTTGTAAGTGTGTGGATTTTGTTTTGTATCTGTTATGTATGTCTAATATGGGTTGATTATGATAAGATATGTTATTGAGAGAATATGATAGTTTTAAGCATATGAAATACAATAATTATAATATTTGGTAGTATGGTCGACTGAATTTCCATTATAGTACATATTTGGTAGTACAATTAATTAAATTATTTAGTCGTTCAAAGATGTTGAAATTCTCCTTTTTTTTTTGGCAATTATAATTTTAGAAATGAGATAGGATCAATGTTAGAATTGCTAGCATGAATACATTGCGCAATTGTTGTATTCATTATTTTTCGAAAGTATTGTGTAATTGTTGTATGATAAATCTTTTATACAAAGGGAATAAAAAAAATTAAAAAATAAAAATAAAAATAAAAAAATAATAATTTAACTTTAAAAACTAACGATTCATCTATAAAACTTCTAGAGCGCATATAATAATAAACTCCAATAGTCCTATAGTCTAGTTTACTAGTCCACAAAATATAGATTTTAATGTTAAAACTTACAACCGTAGTATCCTAACACCATCTTGAATATATTATTACTTCTATACCTTTCCTTAAAGTAACTACTTCCACATCTATAATATAAATACTTTTTACAACAAAAGCTAAAACCACACTCAACTTTTTAAAAAGCCAAGACTCGAAGAGCACAAATGACATACTACTAATAAGACCATAAATTGGTAAAATAATATATAATGATGATGAAATTTGATGGTTAATAAAATAAACAAAGTGAGCTAAGGAATACTCCCTCTATCTCTATATATTATTTATTTATTTGACATATTTGACTTTTTACGCTCTTCAAAGCGTGTCTAATAGCGTATATATCTTCATTTCTATACATGTAAAAATTATAAAAATGTGATATTAATTAAATATGCAATGAGACGAATCTAACAAGATCTTACACGACAATATTATCTTTTATTGATTAATGATAATTTATGATCAAAGTTTTTAAAGTTTGACTCCAAAAAATAATAATAGGATAAAAATAAAGGAATGAAAGGAGTAAGAAAAAGGACGTATTTGGTGTTAAAATTGAATACCAACTGCTCACCTAACCCAAGTAGCTGGTTTACTTGGAAGTCTTTCGGTTTCCAATTGACTAAGCTTTAAATGGGCAATCATTTCAAGTGTACTCAAATAACTCAACCCAACATTATATTGTACTTGTACTTCTCAATTATCATTGCCTTTAAATTAGGGGAAATTTCTTATGACTTTCCCTACATGGTATGGTGCATCTCATGTACTTTTCTATCTTCATTTAATCAATTGTGTGCATTGCCTACATTGAAGGCAAATTTTTTAACTTCACATTGTGTGTGGCAAGTAATAATGTGAATAGCGATTATGAATCGTATTAGGGTTGTATATATTATTACTTTATTGTTATTACTTTTTTTTATAGTGTGAATGTCAATTGATCAATCACATTGAATTTTGCTCCTAGACTGTCAAAGACGAAAACTCAAGGAACAAAGAGGGGGGTGGGAGGAATGAAAATCTCTTTCACAAGAACCCAGGGGCATTTGGACGATAGGCTTTATTGTTTTACTACGACTTTTATTATTTTTCCATACATTATTTTGATCATTAATATATGTGATTATGTAGAAATAAAACATATAAAATTTGATATTTGAATTTTATAATTAGATATAGTCCTAATAACAATTTGCATAACAACAATTTTTTACAAGACAACATGCATACATAACAACAACAATATTACGTAATGTGAATGGCCATAATAAAGACATGCGCAAAAATCAAATTAAAACAATCTATTAAGAAAGGGGAATATTACTATTTACTAACGAGTTGATGCACACAATAGTTGTATTAGTGGAATACAAGAATCAAATTATCGTCAATTATTCAATTAGAATTATCATTACTATTTTAGGATTGGATGAGAGTGAAGGGTTGGATTAAGATTTGGGTCATTAGGCAAATTAATGCATTTCCCTAGTCAACAAGGCAAGACCGTCAATCAAAGACTTTGGCTAATTGGAATCCTAGAAATATCTCCATTTTTCACATGAGTTCTAACTTCCAAGAGTTATTGAGTTAATTAACAAATATATTTATATACTCCATAAGTTCACAGGGGAAGATGTCAAAGTGTAACTTTCTAAACTACACATATAAGTGCCCCACATTAATAAAAGAAGAGAGAGTTAATCGTTTTATAAGGCTAGGGGCTACTTTTCCTATTTTGCCGTATAGTTTTGGGATGAAACCTTCTAACACTTGTGAAGTGGATCAGTGAATGCACTCTCTCTCTTGATGACGGGTACGATCCAGACTCGTATTTAACAAAAGATCTTCACTGATGCTCCATTGAAGAAATAAGTTTTTTTTTGTTGTTTTTTTTTTTTTATGAGAATTTCCTAGTTGACAATTACCAAGCCCAATCAAATAGCAACGGATATTTGAGCTTTTGGGCTATAAGAAAACTACGATGTGAAAATTTTACCCTACACCCTAGTGTAGGGTGTGTTCCCTACACCCCCCTATGCTACGTCGTTTTGTAGCTGGTATTTGCGATTCTTTCCTTTTTTTTTTTTTTTTTTTTTTCCTTTTTTTCTTTTTTTCTTTTCTTCCTCTTTTTTCCTTTTTCCTTTGATTCTTATTATTCAATTTATGTATATATATGATTTTAAACCCTATTTTTTCTCTCTCTTCAATTGATCAACCAACCTCCATTTTAGATCTACATTTTTCTCTCGCTAATTCATCTTCTTCATTTGATTTTTTGAACGAATTCGTTAATTGTTACCGATCATCAATGGCGAATTCTGCATCTGGAGATTGCGTTGATTTTGATCGCGATTGCGAGCGTGTGTTTCCTTCTGGACTTCGTTTCGTTGATTCGTTTGTGCAACAATGTGAGTAATTGTGATCATAATTTTTCAATTTTTAATTATCCCTAATTTGTTCTGTTATAATGCTCTGTTAATTTGAACTTAATTGATGTATTATTATTCACTTTCGATTTTTGAATTTACTACTTTGATTACATTATGATGAACGTTTTTGGATTGTTGTACTTTGTATGAACATTTTGTTGCTTCATTTGTTGTTTCATTTGTTGTTTTCTCTGTGTTTTAGAATTGTGTGTTTTTGTCGTATATTTTGTAGATTATACTTTCAATTAATCGTTTATGTTTTCTTATTCATTGTTACTAATGTGTTTATGTTCAGTCTTAAAGTCATTTTTGATCATTTATTTTTACATTTTTATATCGATATTATGTGTAGTGGTAAATAATGAAAATATTGTTCAAAATATTATGTGCTGAAATTCTTTTTGCAATTGATCATGTGCTGTTTTGATATTGAACATTTTACTTATTTGTTATTGTTCATTCATGAAACTCTTTATGATCATTTATAATTGTATATTGTGCAGTGGAAAAAAATGATGATATTATGTATTTAGAAGCAGAACAGTCTGAATTAAAGGATAAAGAATTTAAATCTGAAGATGAAGCTTTCGAAGCGTATAATGAATATGCTTTTAGGAAAGGTTTTGGAATTCGAATTGGGAAGAGTAAGAGAAGAAGAGATGATTCTTTTTTGATGAAAAGATTTGTTTGTTGTAATGAGGGATTCAAAGATAATAAGTGTAAGAATAAAAGGATTTATGAGAAGTTGGATCATCGAACTGGTTGTTTAGCTTTTGTGCAGTTTCATATTGATCATTTAGGGGTCTATACATGTACAAGACATGAAATGGTTCATAATCATGCTATGATTCCTCCTGAAAAAAGGCATTTGATAAGGTCTCAAAGAGATGTGAATAAAGAGCAGCTTCTTTTCATTTCAACAATGAAATTGAGTGGAGTCAAAGTTACTGATTCTTTGAGGGTTCTAAAGAAGGAGGTTGGGGGATCTCCTAATCTTTGTTTTACTGCTTCTGATGCTTATAATGCATTGTCATCTGAAAAAGCTGCCCAAATTGAAGGATGTGATGGTAACCAATTGATTAAATATTTTGCCAAGAGACATGTGGATGAGACAGATTTTTATTATGATTTTGAACAAGATGATAGTGGTGCTTTAGTTAGTTTTTTTTGGCGTGATGGTAGGATGATGAGAGATTATCATTACTTTGGAGATTTGTTGGTTTTTGATACAACTTATAGAACTAATAAATATGGAATGATATGTGCTCCATTTGTTGGGATGAACCATCATGGTAACAATGTCATGTTTGGTATGGGTTTTATTCTTAATGAGCGCACCGAGTCTTTTGATTGGTTGTTTGATACATTTTTGCACTCAATGGGGAGGAAAAGTCCCATTACAATTATGACTGATCAAGCACAAGCGATTGCAGCGGGTATAAGAAACATTTTTCCTTCAACTGTTCATCATCGTTTATGTGTATGGCATCTTGAACAAAATTCTAAGAAACACATTGGAGCATTGAGAGCTTTGGAAGGCTTTACAGATTTGTTTGGATATCTTTTGAAGTATTGTGAAACTCCTGCTGAATTTGAATATTTCTGGAAAAGGTAAATTATTGTTTTTTGTATTTATTTTTTATTTTTATTATGTGATATATTTGATTATTATGTGATATATATATGAACATGTAGTGTTTTACATATGATCATACAATTTACTTTGTTATGTATGTTATCATAATATTATTAGTGTCCATATTGTTTATGATCATTATTCTTTACACAAATGTACATATTTTAATTTATATTTTGTTCATTTTTAAATTAATATATGATCATTTCTGTTATACAGGATGTGTGATAAATACAAATGTGAAAATGATGATTGGTTATGTGATTTGTATAAAATAAAGGAAATGTGGTGTCCTGCTTATTCTAAGAAGTATTGGTCTGGTGGTATATTGTCTTCTCAACGTAGTGAAACTACTAATAAGTCAGTTTCACAACGTCTTAATAAGACTCAAGGTTTATGTGATTTTTATCATGTTTTTCTTGATGTCATTTCTGAGTGGAGAAGTAAGGAAGGTGCAAGAGATTACAATACTCTGAGGGGTAATAGGCACCTAGCTTTTGCTAATATTGGTATATTAGTTCATGCAAGATCATTGTACACTATTCAAGCTTATGTTCTTTTTGAAGAGGAGTTCATTAGGGGGACAGCTTATGATCATGTTGATAATGGTTTGCGTTTTCCAGAATATTCATATCTTCTTTGGAGGCCTGGGAAGGATATAATTAAGCATGAAGTTGTTTTTAATAAGGAAACACATGCAATTTGTTGCACATGCATGTACTTTAGTGAGACTGGTTTACTTTGTTCTCATTCTCTTCGAGTATATCATTTGCATTGTGTGCGTAATATTCCACAAGAGTATATAATGAAACGATGGACAAAGGCTGCCATGTGTAGTCATGGTATTGAAGAACCTATTTTGAGGACAAATGTTGTGGCTACTAGTGTTTGGAGGTCACAAACAATCAGAAAGTTTGTTAAGTTGATAACAAGTTGTCAGAATTCTTTGAATGCAAGGGCAGAGGTTGAGTGTTATTTCAATCTGTTAAAAGAAAAGGTTGAGAGTGTATCAGGTGTAATTGACTTTAGTGAACCTGTTAAAGAGGTTGAAATTGTTGATCTTGAGATCAAGAATCCTCCAAAAGCTAGGCCTAAAGGTGAGAGGAATGTAAGGCCTAAGAGTACCTTGGAGAAGCAGTGTAACAAGGCAAAGGGTAATTTCAAGAGGAAAAAGTCTCTGTACACTCCTTACAAAAGGGGTATAGGGCAAGCAGTTGTACAGGTATATGATCATTTCATATTTTCAAATTGATCATTTCAGTTTTCGTAAATGATCATTTATGTTTTTTCTTTTTAAATAGGAACTTGATGAGAACGGTTGTGCTGTTACTTATGCTAATTCTATTAGTGATCCCATTGAATTGATTGTTTTGAGCAATAAACGGGCTCAGGTAAATTCAAATGTGCCAAAAAAAACATTTTATTTATATTTTATTAATATTGATTTTTATAATTTAAAAATATAGGTCGGCTTAAAATCAGCTGTTGTAGAAGAAATTCCTTCTAGTTCTAAGGAATCAAATCATAGTATTTCCAATGATTTTGATCAGGTATATGAACATTTATGATCTATATTATAATTTTTTTTTATTTAATTTTTTATTTTTTATATTTTTTTTTGGTTTTTTTGTAGGCTACTGGTGAAAGCTCTCTTTCATCTATCATATCTATTGATGTTGATATTTCATCTATTGCTAAGGTTTTTTTTTTTTTTCCATATTTGTTTGTATAAGTGTTTGTAACTGATCATATACTGGTTTATTAATGATCAATTTAATTTTTTTTAAAGGCAAAGGATTTAAATCTTGAAGGTGTTTCTGCTGTTCAACCTTGTTCTAATTTTGTTGCAAATAAAGGTGCTTCTGGTGTTAAAACTTACTCTCAAATTAATCCAAGAGTTCCAATTCATACTAGTGCGTCAACAAAATCTCCTGTTGTTATTCAACCTACTGTTCCCAGGAATGTTCAAAATCAAACTCAGAATTGTTCAAACACCAATCCAGAAATGATCATATCCAACTCCAGGAATGTTCAATCAACAAATGTTCAAGTTATTTCTCCTACGGTTCAAATAAATGATCAAGGATTTCCTGTTCAGAATGTTCAAGTTACTCCTCCCACAGTTCAAAGAAATGATCAAGGTGCTCGTGTTCCAATTCTTCAATCAAGAAATGTTCAATTAGGTTCTAAAAAGATTTCTTCTAAATATGATAGGTTGTTAGCCTTTTTTGATACAAGTGTAGCTAAACGTTTGGCTAATAAAGATAAATAATTAGTATTCCAGAACTTTATAAACATTAGACTTTTTTGTAATGTTGATTTAATTACTATTTTGTAATTTTGAATTTTCGATCTATTATATAAAAAACTTTCATTCAAAGATTAAAATGAAATATCAATTACAATAATATTAAAATAAAATCCATAAGTCTACTTCTAAAAAAAAAAAAAAATAGTCATATATAAGAAATGAACATATACATAGTTGTAAATGAACATTTGAAACTACAAAGTTGCAAATTTTCTAGCTTTCCTTCTATTTGCTCTTGATTCAGTGTTTTCTTCAAATAACATCAGTTCTGCTGTGTATTGGAGCCTTAGATTTCTAATTTGTTCCACCTGTTGAACAAAATGAATTGTCAAATTTTAATTAAACAATCTTTACTGTTTCATAAATGAATATTATATCTTAAATAATTGATCATTTATAACTCTTACATTGTTTGGTTTTAAATCACAAATCCAACTCTCATTAGGATCAGCAGTGAAGGTTTCCATATGCTTCATAATGTAAACTCCACAGTTTGTATAGTCATTGTTGCTACGCCATTTCATCTTTTCCAAAACAACTGTGTAGTCTTCAATTCTTTTTGCATCTTGATATCCAAGGTGTTTCATGTACTCTGCCAATCCTTTTAACTGATAGAAAAAAGAGTAAAAATTGTTTAGAAGTTTGTATTGTGATGAAGACATGAACAATAAATAAAAATAATTGATCATGTAGTCAACTATAAATGAACATATTATCTCACCATCATTTTTGGTTGTTCTTCATATTTTGCTTTGACTGATACCTTTTTTGGTAGTTTTCTATTGTCAATTATATGAATTTTGTCTTCTATATGATTGACGCACAACAGAAAAAAATGTTGAGAAGTTGATACTGGGAAGAAGACCTGAACAAATTATATAATGTTATTGGACAATATATTGAATGTAATTGAACATTTGTATTAAACAAGAATTAATACCTGTTTATATCCAACAATGCTGTCAATTTTATTCAACTTCAGTTCATTGTCAATTCTTTCTATGAAGGCATTAATTCTTGTCTTCATTGATGATCCTTCTTGACAAACTCTATTTGTGCACATAATGTGCTGTTGAAATACAAACAAACATATAGAAGTTAAATGAATTTTTAGCAATTATTTATCATAGGAAAATAGAATCAATAATATAAAAAAAGAAGAAAGACTAACATGAAGCACTGTTGAGAAATAAATCTTGTTTCTCGGCTTTTTATGATTAAGAAACCTTGCCCATCCATCTATGACACAATTTGTCACTTCAACATCATCTCCAAGAGTTTTCATTTCATTTCTATTGATGAGATTCAAGCCATCATAGTATAAGAGTGCACTGCATTATGAACATTTAATAATATGAATGTGAACATATTTTTATAAAAGATATTAAACCTTAAGTTTAATTAGTGTAAGTAATTACCTTTCATCTTTTCCACCAAGAGCAAAGTCTACTGCAATTTGGTTCATGGCTTTCTCATCTTTAAACAGATCCTTGTACTTGACCAAGTAAGGAGATCGGAAAGCAGGAGGAATTGTTTTCTTTTCGCGTTTTGGTCTTGTTGTTCAATATAAAATATTGTTAAATTAAGAAAATTATGAGGAACATAAATGAACATTTGAGTGTATATAAATAAATTTGAAATTATACCTTTCAACCTTTTCCTTTTCAGTTTTTTTCTTCTTTTCTGCAATTGACTTTTTCTTATCATCATTCCTGGTCATATTACATAACACAAATGTACATTTAGGTATATGAAAATGTTCATTATTATTTTTGAACATTTACTTAATATAAATAATGTACCTTTTTGTGACTTTTGAGGATGAAGCAACAATCTTCTTGTTTTCACTGAAAAGTGAAACAATGTCAGTACATATTAATAAAATAAAAGCTTCTTATGTAACACCCTGAATCATTTTCAATTCATAAAATGAAAGATATTGATTTAACATAAACCTATTGATTTAACATAAACCACACATTCATATTACATATTCAACAAAATAATGTTCACACATACAATAGTTTGAGAAACACCAGTTTCAAGTTACAACACGATAGTAACATAAGTTAAATTGTTCCATCTAGATATTTTATCCTACACCATTACATAACCCTAATAGTAAGACATGTCTTCAGGATTTTACCCCTCCACTTTTTCATCATTTTTTGTTTTTTCAAAAACATCTTCCTTGTTTTGTTTTCCACCTTCAACTGTGTTTTTTGGATCATCACTTTTTTCACCACCATCTGACCTAGGGTCAGCATCAACCACTGAACCAGATCCTGCATCTAAGAAAAAATTTAATTAGATATAATATAATTTCTTTGTAAATGAACATTTGAGTATTTATAATTGAACATTATACCTGTTCTAGGCAATCCTTCATTATCTGACCTAGTGTCAGCATCAAATTTTGAACCAGTTGCTGCGTCTAACAAAAAAATACAATTAATAATGAATATTTCTTGTTTGTAAATGAACATTTTACACTTTTTAATTGAACATTATACCAGTTCTAGAAAATTCTTCAATTCTTTGTTCTGAAGCTGCTGAAGTTTTACCCACATCCTTTTCTTCAGCTGTATTATAAATCATCATTTTGGAGATACACTAAGTTAATAGTATTTACACATAATAATTAGAAATGAACATTTCTACTTAAGTTTATGTACATTATTATTAAATATATGAACATATTACCATTTGTTGAAATTATTGGTTGTTCAATTATATCACCAAGTGTTGAAAAGGTGGGCCCTGTTTCTGTTTAGGACAATTTAGACCACAAATTTAGAATTTTTCATATAAAAATTAGGATATATAGTCTCTTTTAGTTAGAATTTACCAATGGCTGGAGAAGGTGGAGTCAACCCCAAGCTGAAAGCTTTTCTGATGTCATATTCTTGTTCTTTTTCCTTTCCCTTTTTGGTTAATTTCTTCCCAGTCATTTGCTTCTCAGTTGTTTGCTTTTCAGACCCTTGCATCAGATTCTTCTCAGCTTGTGCAAGTGCATTTAGGAAATCCTCACTGCCAAAGAATTCTTCATCTTGGCTTAGAATTGATGGTTCCCTAGCTACCACCTTTCCTAAAACTTCATCAACTTTTTTCACCAAGTCATTTCCAGGGAAGATATCCTTTGCCTTCACCAATTTTGAAGAAAGCTTTGACAGGTTTGAACAAGTTGTTTTTACCAGGGAAACAAAATCATCCATAAAAACCTATATGAATGAATATTAAAAATTATGCAGTTGAACATTTCAGATTATACAAATGAACATTTATGTTAACAAAAGTGATCATTTTATAACCTTAGGACTTTCTTCAACTTCTGCAGCAATCCTTGGTAGAATTTTCCCTCTCCCAAATCCCAATTCTAATTCAATCTTCAACCTCTCAAGAACCATGTCTCTATTCCATGCAGATATGATAGGAATTTTTCTTGGAGGCCTTTTGTCTAACCTCTGAACTCTATCAAAATAGAACAACTACAAGAAAAAAGAAAACATGGAACAGAACATAAACAATAAAAAAAAGTGCATTTATTTAAATTTAAATGAACATTTTGTATCTAAGAATATACCATCAGAAATTGAAGAGGGCCTTTGTAGAACCCCTTGCCTTGCTGCTTTCTCCAATCAACATGACATTTGATAAGTGAGTCATATACAAACTGACACCAGTTCAAATTTTTTATGTTTTCTTTGTCCATCATAGAATAAAGAAATTTGAAATGGCATTGATTGTTTGATACACATTTCATCAAGCAGTTCACAGCCACTGCTAAAAAGTTAGTAATGAAATGTTCACTTGGTGGTCTGTTGTTGGTGAATTTATCATTTATGTATCCATTCACAATCTGCAAACAAAATGAACAAAACATTTATACTTTTGATCATTTAATGTATTTAAAATGAACATTTAAAACTGATCATACCTGACTCACTGATGGAGTTTTTCCTGACCATGATTTTCTCCATTTCTTCAGAAATTCTGCATACTCCTCACTAATTTTATCAGACTTTGGCTCAACAATTGGAATTTCTCCTGTAGGCAAGCCATAAACTACCCTAACATCCTCTACCTCAATTTCTATTTTTTCATTCTTTGGTAGTTCAAAACACTGGCTATTTTCTTCAAAACTTCCCAATAACCAGTTACAGAACTTTTGATCAAGTTGAGGTAAACTAATGTCAAGAAGTGATCCTAACCCTATATCAACAACTTGTTGTTTTTGGGTAGGTGTCATCTTTTTTATCCATGCAATGAACTTCACATGTCCTCCTCTCTTTGAAGATTTCTCTTCCTCAAATTCATCTTCCTGAATTTCCTCAACTTCATCAGTTTCTATTGCTTGAACCATTTCAGTTTTCATTTTCTTTTTTCTCCTACCTTCAATCTTTCCTTCATCATACAGTACCATCTTTTGCTCCTCCTTTTCAACCTTTGCCTTCACTGAATTCCCTTTCTTTGCCTGTTTCTTCCTTGGCTTTACTTCATCCTCTTCCTCCTCTTCCTCCACCTCATAATCATCCTCACTGACAGGCTCTTCTTCTGCTCTATAAACTGACTCTTCACTATCATCATCACTGTCAGTAGAACTTTCATCAGTAGGATCTTGAGAGGGTTCATCTGATGGTACTTCTTGTATTTTTTTTCTCTTTCCAGCATTTCTCTTGGCAGGACTGACATCTGAAAATTAAATATATATAATTTTGTTTAAGTATTGAAAATGTACAGTAAGCAAATGATAAAATGAACAAAATTGTTTTCTCAAATGATCATTCTATATATAGAAATTGAACATTTATAATATATCATTATATACCTGCTTTTCTTTTGCCAGCAACCTTAGAAGTTTTCTTCACTTCTTCTAGAGTTTTCTTTTTCCCACCTATATATTGAAATTGAACATTAATGATATACCATCATAAATGATCATTCTATACATTAAGATTGAACATTTACCCTTTTTGCCTTGGTCTGGAGGATATTCAGCAGGAGCACCTGCCATTTTTTTTATTGGAGTAGGTGCTGGAGGTGGTGCATCAGCTTCCTTTTGAATAGGAAAATTCCTTGTAGACATTCTTCTCTTCTGTCCTATTTTTGCGGTTTCTTTAGCAGGTTCAACATCCTTCTTCAGGCTTCCCTTTTCAGATTCATCTAACAGAACATCTATTGTTTTTAAAAAAAATTTATGTTAGTATATTTGAAAGTGTAATATTTATTGTGTAACAGAAAAGTATTATGATTACCTTGGCTCCTTGTAATTCTACCACTTGGCACAACAACAAGGCTTTTGTTTTTGTTTTTCCTTGCAACCATTTTGTATCTTGTTTTCATTTTGGTTGACTGATCACTTTTTTGTGATGATGGAGCTGTCTCCTCACTAAGTTTTGTGGAAACTTTATCATCATCTTGATCTAGAAGATAAGTTTCATCCTCAATTTGAACAAAATCAGGTGCAATTTGTGCTGCATATGAAATGATCAAATATAAAAGATTAAATAAACATTTATTAAATTGGATGACAAATGTTTACTATATACAATATAAATGAACATTTCAGGTAATGAATATGTACATTTTCCACTATTTACCTTTCGGATCTGTTGTCTTTGTAGACTCATCTTCCACTGTTTTCTCTTTAGGGATTTTCTCCTTTTCAGGCTCTTTTTTTCCCTCTTGTCCTTCTATGAAAATTTAATTAGTTAATATTTATATATTTTTTTTAATCTTATTGAACATTCAATATTATGTAGATCCAATATGAACATTTTATGTAATAAAAATGTACATTTATAAATTTTTACCTTCTACATTTGTTGTCTTTGGAAAGACATCTTCCACAGTTTTGTCTTTAGGGCTTTTCTCTTTTTCAGTCCCTTTTTTTCCTTCTTGTCCTTCTATTAAAATTTATTTAGTTAAAATTTAATTTTTTTAACCTTATTGAATATTTAATATTATGCTTTTCCAATATGAACATTTTTTGTAATAAAAATGTACATTTTAAAATTTTTACCTTTTTCCACAGTTTTCTCTTCTATTGGCCCTTTTTCTTTCTTTTTTGCTTCACCTTCAAAAGTAATAGTATTGTTAAAATTGATATTTATGACTATTAAACAAAAATATTCAATAAATATGATCATTTACCTTTCCTGATTTCCTTGCTTGCCTTTTCCATTCTTTTGAGATTTCTCATAATTCTGATTGTCGATTCTTTGTACTTTCTGTAAATGTATGATATTAACTTTGAAATATATTCATTAATTGATTAAATTAATTCAATTATTTAAATTTAAACATACTTTGGGTTTCTCTCTATGTTTAAATGTATTTCTTGCATCTTGTCCTTTAATGTTGTTATTCTTGAATCATCTTTGGGTTTTCTGATATTTCATTAAAAATATGTTTGAATTTACAATTTTGATTAGTAAATAAAAAAATGAACATATAACTTATATTACTATTGGTCATGAGCAAACTTTTTTGTACTGATTTTCAAATGAACATATAGTCTATCTAAATTGAACATTTAAGTTTTCTTACTTTTGGCCAAGACTATTCTTTACTGGATTGCTTTGCACTTTTGGTTGAACTTCTTCTTGCTTGCTGAAATCAATATTAAGAAATACTTTAAATAAAAAATGCACATAAATTGTACATAAAATATACTGTTATAAAAATGAACATTTATTTATATAAAATTGATCATTAGTATACCTTTCATCCCTACTCTCTTTGTCAGTTGTGTTATGTGTAGCAGACACACTCTTAGTTGTTGCATTAGTAGCAGGAATGTTCTCACTTTGTTCACTTAAAAAAAACAGAATTATTTTATATAATATGATATTAAAGTATGAACTAATTTATACAATGAAGAAGATAATTAGTTATTTTGTATAAAGCTTTTATACCTTATTGTTTGATTTGTCTCTGGTGGTCTTGATTTTGACATAACAAATTTCACTCGAACCTTTTTTTTTTCACTAAAATTTTAAGAATTACCTAATAAGTTTGGTATATATATACAATGTACAATAATTGAATGTAAAAACAATTATTTTATACATATAAACTTACTTGTTTAAAGTGTATCTTTCATAACTATTACCATATTCATTTTGTTCTATAACCTTCTTTAGAGTTAATGGTTCAGATTTCCCATCTCTAAATTGAAGCAAGTGTATCACTCTAAATGGCACATCACTACATTATAAATTAATTACATGACATTAGTTTGAATGCATATCACTGAAATGATTATTATCATATTTATATATGTGCATGATGATTTAATGAAATGTATATTTGTTATTTAAATCTCAATGAATACTCAAATGAACAAATATACATATATGATCATAATTATATCTATAAATGAACATTATGAGTATCAAATATGATCATATACAATGATGTTTCAATGAAATGTACTTTTGTTTTTAAATCTCAATAAATACTCATATGAACAAATATAAATATATGATCATAACTATATCTATAAATGAACATTATGAGTATCAAATATGATCATATACAAATAACATATTAAACAAAGATAAAACCAATTTTATCAAATACAACTAGCATATTAGACATGAACATAATATATTCTGTAAATGACTAATTACCTTGGTAGTGGAGACATTGTTAAATCCGTACCAATTGACTTGTCAATATCTTTTAAAAGTTCCGGATCTACAATTGGATCATTTTGGCGGTTTTTTTTTCAATTTGTCTACTCTTGACTGAAGAGGTACATCATCATCATCGTCTCTGTTTTATTTAATAAATTGTTAATGTTTTAGTTATTTTCAGTAAAATCTTAGAACAATTACTACAATCGCAAAAATTTTTAACAAAAATTAGGTTTTACAAATAAATTCGCTCTATAATTTTCATCGCAAGAATATGAACAAATTAGGTTTTACAAAAGTTAGAGTTCATACATTTCTTCAGAAATTTTCAACAAATTACTCGTCTCTGAAGTATTCTTCTCCAAAATCATACTACAATTGCAAAAAATTGAACAAAAATTAGGTTTCACACATAAAATCGCACTATAATTGTCATCGAAAAAAAATGAACAAAATTACTTACTCTTTAGATACATTTTGCTCCGATTTTGCAGTTTCTTCTTTCATGTTCTTCTCTGTAGTGGTTTTTTGCAAAATCGCACTACAATCGCAACAAAATGAACAAAATTAAGGTTTCACACATAAAATTGCACTACAATCTCAAAAAATGAACAAAACTAACGAAATTACTTACTCTTTTTTTTGTGATTGTTTAATTTCATCTCGAATATCAGACATTTGAAGCAATTATGAAGTGTTTTGAAGCAATTTTGCAATAATTTGAAGAGAATTTCGTTCCGATTCGACGGTGTTGATGAGAGAGAAATTCTAGAGAAATGAAGAAGATGGTTTTTAGAGAGAGAATAATTTGAAATGGATAGTTTTTTTTTTTTTTTAATAATATATATGTGGGGTAGGGGAAGTTATTTCTAATTTACTGTGGTTAGTGGGAGTGAGTGGGGGTAGTTACTGTAGTTTGTGGGGGTAGGGGAAAAACGCAAACGCTGCGTTTTGTAGGGGGTGTAGGTTATGGTACCTACACTAGGGTGTAGTGTATACTAATTAAACTACGATGTGAAAACGTGTGTGAAATAGCTTGGGCCTACTTGGCCATTGAGATTAATAGAGTAGTACCATTTGTTAGGCACAAACTCTTAGTTACACACTTGTGCAGTTAAGCTAGCTGCAACGACCATATATACTTCAAAAACGAAGATACGTTTTTTCTCCCTTCCTTATATTTACCTCTCTCTTCTTCTTCCTTAACTCCATTAATTTTCTCTCTCTGTTTTCTTCTCCATTCAAAATTTTCTCTCTCTTCTTTTATTTTTTTCCTTTCCGTATAAGTAAATTTCTTTCTTACCTCACTTTCCTTCAATCTTTAAACTTCTTTAACCTTCTACTTTGGATATTCTCCAATTCCTCACCATTGTAGCATTCTCCATCATCTTCGTCGCGATCGTCACCATTTTTTTTCCCTTTGTTTTCTACATTATTATGGATTTGGTTGTTATTCAAAAGAGAGCATCAATGCAGGTTAGTTTTTGTGTTGTTGATTTTTAATTAGTTTTAATTAGGTTAGATTTGGGCTGAATTTGTAATTGATTTTTCTGATTTATAGTTGGTGAATTTCAATTTGAGGAATTTGATGAATTTCAATTGACTTTTTGATGACTCTAGTAAATTAGACTATTTCAACTGAAATTTTTGAATTTTTTTTATTAATATTAATTTAATTAATGAGTTTTTGTGATGAATTATTAAGTTGTTGTATCTTTAATTTGTTTGTTATTATGAATTTCGATTTTTTTAATTGAGTTGCTAATATTTGTGTATAATTTTTGGAGAAAAAAAGAAAAGAAAAAGAACACGTGTACTTTAAAATTGAACATTTAGCACAATAAAAATGAACATTTAGTACATTAAAATTGAACATATTTTAATGATTTATTTTATCTTTATTTTTCGTTAATAATTATATACAATGAATTTAAATTTATATGAATATAAGAAAATCATGTTCATTTTTAATATATTAAATGTTCATAATTTTTTTTCACGTGTTCATTTTTTTTATACTAAATGTTCATTTTCTTTAATATGTTCATAAATTTTTATGAAATGCATATTTTATTAGGTGTGATCCAGATTATTGTATGATAAATGTTCACTTTTAATATACTAATGTTCATAATTATTTTTGACATGTTCATTTTTTCTTAATAATTTTTTTTTTTTACATGTTCATAATTATTTTTACACTAAATGTTCATTTTTAAGGTTGTGGCCCAGCAATTTTATGGTTATCATGTTTATTTTTAATACTAAATTATCATTTTTTTAACATGTTCACTTTTTAAGTACCAAATGTTCATTTTTTATCACTGAATGTTCATTTATTTTTACGTGTTCATATTTTTTACTACATGTTCAATTTATAGATAGTGGTGCAGCTATTCTAGCTGCACTAAAATGCAGCTAAGACTTATTGTTTGTTAGGTGTTTCAAATCTTTCAATGCATAATTTAAAATTGACACACTTTTGTGTGAAATAACTTTTGTGTGAAAATGGACACACTCTTTTAAGTTTGTAACAAATTTGACAAAATTATATAAGTTAGTAAATGATGATATATTGGGATAAAAGTTAATGAGTGACGATATTTAACCCCTTTTTTTCTAGCCAAATTAAGCGCATATTTCACACATCATTATTTTTAATTTTGTAACTCTAATTAATCTATTGTTTTCCTTTCTTTTCTACATTCTTCAAAGAATAATATAAAGATTGTTTTCCTTTCTTTTCTTTACTCTTCAAAGAATAATATAAAAGAAAATTTCTAGATTATACAAAAGACTTATAAGACCACTCTCAATGATGAGCAAAAAAAATGTTCATCCACTCTCTCTCTACCCACTTTCTCTCTCAACAAATCAATTTTGCTCATGGGCAAAAAAATTTCACATTTTCTCTCCCAATGGTGAGCAAAAAAAATGCCTACCCACTACTCTCTCTCTCTTACTTTTTCAATACCCCACCATTGCTTTCTCTCTCCTACACAACACATATTTATTTATTTATTTTATTTATATTTTAACAATGTTACTCCAAATAAATAAAAACTAGTTTAAATTTGTGTAACTTATTTTTTTTTATTTTTGTCTTTTTTATCGTTAAAATTTGTCGTAAAATTAAGTACGTTATATAAAAAAATTGTAAAAAAAAGCTCAAAATTTGTTAAATGTTTTTATTTATTTTAAAAGCGGTACAATACTAGAAACCAATTACATTTGCAACGTCATGCGTAATTAAATTTAGGAAATAAAATAAACACAACAACTAAAAAATAACTCGACTGCGTACGGAAAAGTAGCTACGCCATAGTACTTGGCTTTATTTAAGTCGTCTAATTTCTCCCTAATTACGTGGCCCGTATCGTTGCCAAATATGGGTGAATTGCAACAACAATATTCTTCTACAAATTTAAAATACTTTTAAGAAAATTAAAATGTGGAGGATTTAAAGTGTTTACGAAATTATATCAAAATATATCAAAATGCATGTCTATTTATAGAGAATTTAATTTTATGACCGTTGGTAATTTTTTTTTTTTTTTTTACCAAATATATTTTTCAGAAAATACATTACAAAAATATATCCGTTGTAAACAGCTAGTATTTTCTGATTGGCTAGCAAACTGCACCCGCCGCGTGTCATGTCTTCATTCCTCCCCTCGCTGCACGCGTCAGAAAGCAGGTTTTTTTTTTTAAAATCCGCTTCATCAAAACGACGCGTTTTGATTTCCGCCTTTGAGGGAGCTTCATCAAAATGCGTCGTTTTGATGCTTGAGTGTCCGAATTTTTTTTGCTTTGTCAGCCAGCTGTGGGCCCCACTCAAGTTACTATTCATCAATAAAAATGCTCAAGTTTTGAGCTTTTTTGGTTTTGCTCATGGTTTTTTTTTTTTTGCATTTCACCAATTTCTCACCATTGTGGTAGGTGATCATTTTTTTTCCTCACAAAAAAAGCTCATGAGCAAAAAAATTCCTCACCATTGCTAGTGCTCTAAGTTCGGATTATATCGAGCTTTCATATTTTTGGCAATATATAATATTGTACAAAAAAAAATGCTCCCATTTTCTTAACAGTTTATAAGTCAATTTCAACTAATTTTCAGACATTAAATCCTAGGAATATATCTTGCCTATCAATTTTGTGATTTTTAACTTGTTTACTCATACAACTTTTTTATGCTCCCTCTGTCCCATAATACTTGGGATGTTAGAGTGGGCACGTAATTTAAGAATATTACAAGTGGGTCCATTTAAAATATTTGTTTATTGTATAAAAGATTCCCTTTTATATTTTTATATTGTAAGAAAACAACAAAGTGATGTGGGAGTGAGGTAGGTGAGAAGAGAGAAAATGTGGCAAAATATATTTTTTTTATTAGCAGTCCCATTCCATTTTTAGTAAAGTGTCAAGTATTGTGGGACGGACGAAAGTGGAAATTGTGTCAAGTATTATGGGACGGAGGGAGTAATTATATTTTTTGCTAATCTTAAGTGTATGGGCATAGAGGGAAAAAGTATTTGGTATTAAAATAAGTACTAGATGGAAGCCCCTGTGATGCATGGTTTTTTCATCTAAGATTTTTAATTATTTGATTTATTGTATTTAATAATTTTAGACAAAATTACAAAAGTTTAATATTTATTTATTTTTTTACTATAATTTATAATGAATTTATTAAATATAAATAAATTGTAAATATGATATTTTTTCCGTTATATAAAATATTTAATGTGAAATGATAAAATTTTAATAATTTAAATCCTAAATCATTATTCATTGTTTTACCATATCTTTTATTTCGATAGAATCACCAACCTCGTTCACAACCAACCTACTACATCAATGGATACATTGAACCGGTGAAATGCTAGCCAAACTAAAATTGATATAAATAAATCTTTACATTTATATAAAATAAATCAATATATTTACCAATAAATGAAAAATTGTTTCGATATAAAATCAAATCTATGCATTGGAATTTTTTCATCACCTCCAAAAATAACCAAAGCATCCATATATTAAGTATACAACATCTAATTGTATGCCATTCCATAAACAAATAATAGTTAAGTATCCTAAATAAATACAATGTAACTAATAATTACAAATATAAATTTAAACATAAGATTTTAAAAATTACCTAAACATTGTTGACCAAAAATAAAACATAAACATATAATCGTTGAGTATCCAAAATTAATACAATGTAAATAATAATTATAAATACTAATTTAAACATAGGATTTTAAAAATTAAGCTAAAAATTACCTGGCCATTGATGACAAAAAATTAACACAAAATTACTAACACAAAATTCACTTGATAGGTTTTTTATTGATATGAAATTTTGTTTGAGTCGTAAGATGTGTCAATTTATAATGGTAGATATCAGAAATTTTAATTTAATTGTAATTAACGAACAATTTGTATTTCTTATCATAAATACTATCAAAATTTATCTTATAATGATAGGTATCAAACTTTATTATAAGCGTTTATTATTTAAATATTTTTTAGTATATTTTTTTTGGATTTCTTATACTCGTAGTATTGAATTAACAAATTTATCTTTTCCTATATTTTTACTTAGTTTTTTTCTATTAAAATAATTTAATTCGTGGATTATAATCTACGTGGCATTAAAATTTTAGACATATCGAATCTAATTCGTTACTTTTATCTAGGTGGCGACATAATTTTTTAATTCAAAAATAAAATACAAATCTTTCTTCTTATTGGTCGAAATAAGTATATTTTTTTACGTGACGCTCCGAATTCTCTCCAAAAATGCCTACTTTATTTTTATATATATTAGATTAGATTAGCAACAACAACAAAATTGAAAAAGTTAAAACAAAAAGGAAAAAAAAAATCAAGCACTTGGGGTTAAATTTCTTAACTTGTTAACTTTTATACGGGGTACTAATTTGTCGCAATTTGTTAACTTTTATATCAATTTGTTGCCGATGATAACTTTTATACCAATATATTGTTGTTAATTTCTATACCAATGTGGACAATTGACCCTCTAAATAAAACAAAGAAAAAAAATTAGAGCAGCAAACACGTACTCAACCTTCGACAACCACCATTGTCCTCTCCTCTACCGTCGTGAACAAGCTGCGCCACGGCCAGTCTTTCTTTCCACTCTCAATTGTGAGGTTAGCGTTGGTAATCATATCGTAACACTCCCCCTCAAGTTGGAGCATGTAGATCACAAATGCCCAACTTGTTAAGGAGAAAAACAAACCGACGCTTCCCAAGTGCCTTCGTCAAAATATTTGCTAATAACTGATGACCTGTAGGAACATATGCAGTAGCTAGAATACCAGAAACCAACTCATCACGAACAAAATGACAATCCAACTCTATATGCTTAGTACGATCATGAAAAACAGGATTTTTAGCAATATGGAGAGCGGATTGACTATCACAATATAATTTCAACCATTTTAATTCACAAGTTGTAACCGCCATAGCATGATACTCAGCTTCAGAGAAGAATGAGATACTGTCGATTGTTTCTTAGTCTTCCATGAAACTAGGGAACAACCAAGAAACACCATATACCCAGACAAAGACCGACGAGTGAGCGGACACGCCGCCCAATCGCTATCACAGAAAGCCATCAAGCATAAGTCCTTCATAGTACGTAACAAAATACCTTGACCAGGACTACCTTTGATGTAGCATAGTACCCTGATAGCTGCATCCCA
Organism: Chenopodium quinoa; assembly: GCF_001683475.1. Taxonomy (NCBI): domain Eukaryota; kingdom Viridiplantae; phylum Streptophyta; class Magnoliopsida; order Caryophyllales; family Amaranthaceae; genus Chenopodium; species Chenopodium quinoa. Next base: position 2,672,895 of record NW_018745281.1, read on the forward strand.
ATGTTGTACCTACGGGTTATTCAGAAACTGCGCAAGAGTATGAACAGAATAACTCAACTCTAGACGAGTGACAGATAAATAAACAAGTTGCCCAACTAAGAGACAATACTGATCCGGTTGAGAGAATGGCTCCCCCTCGGCATATGCTAGACGATGGTTCTTCTCCATAGGTGTATCAATAGGCTTACAACCTAACATACCTGCCTCAGATAATACATCTAAAGCATATTTACGCTAAGATAAAAGTATACCTTCCGGACCACGAGCAACTTCAATGCCCAAAAAATACTTCAACACACTAAGATCTTTCGTATGAAAACATGTACTTAACTATTTAAAACGAATAATCGCATCATGAGAAGAACCGGCAATGATAAGATCATCAACATACACAAGTACATGCAGAGAGACTGATCCCTGAATATAACTGAATAATGAATAATCTGCATACGATTGCTTGAAACCATATTATTTCAAAGCATTAGACAACTTTGCAAACCACTGTCGAGGAGCCTGTTTTAAACCATACAAAGATTTTCTCAACCTGCAAACTTTCCCTATAGTAGGACAATTATAACCCGGAGGAAGCTGCATATATACTTCCTCCTTCAAATCACCATGAAGAAAAGCATTATGAACATCCATTTAATGTAACTCCCAGTTTAAAGAAGCAGTAACAGAAAGAAAAAGTCTAACAATCCCCATTTTTGCCACAGGGGCAAAAGTCTCATTATAATCACCTACAACCTGTCGATTGCCATACACAACTAGACGACCTTTAAAGCGTTCTACTTCACCATATTTAATTTTATACACCTAACCACTACCAATAGCCTTCTTACCTAGAGGCAAGTCCTCCAAAGTCCATGTGCCATTTCGTTAATTATTTATCGGATGTGACTCCTCCGAATTCCTTTGGTGATCATAACTCATTAAACCCCGAGGTAGATTTGCTAGGTGATGATGTTATGGTAGATAGTGATGAGGGTTAAGATGATTATGAAGAGAAGCTAATGATATTCTTATTAAGGAAAGTGCACCAACGCACGATTATAAGAATGTTCCGGAGGTAGACAACCCAAAAGTGCTTTATTCAGTTAAAAGATGCCATCAAACTAACTCTATTACCAAACATCAAACATTTCGAGTGAATGAAGTGCAGGCATAAAAAATATGCTGTTGAGTGCATAAGAAAGGGAAAATGCAAATGTCCTTGGAGGTTGCGTGTAATTAAGTTACTTGTTGTTTAGATATTTGAAACTTTATTTACTTCTTGAAGGGGCCTCTGATTAACACAAAGCTCGAAGTAATGATCGCTTTTATTTGCATATGTTTTTATAATTACTGGTTTTTGTAGCGGGTTTTTTCTTAGTACAACAATATTACTTGTTTGTGATAAAGGAGGTGAAAGCAAATTGATGTTAATGGTTGGTTAGAATCTTTCTTAATGTCATCGTTGCTTTATTTGAGATGAATCTTATGAAATCTAGGAAGTCATATAGTTGTGTGGATTGAGGGTGGTTATGCAAGATAGCTTTGTAAGGGAGAATGCTTGTGCACTGAATATAAACACAACAGCTGACGGAGTAAAAGATAGGAGATCCATATGATTTCTCGAGATTTATGAATATCTCGCTCTGGTGTTTTACACTTGTTAATTTATAATTGTAGGAATGTTGATGTTGATGACAACAATGTCTCCATCCAATTTGAGGACTTCGAGGAGTGTTCCAAAGCATTAAAAAAGCTGTGAAAAAGGTATATTCTTGAACCTTTCTTATTGCAACTTAATTGCTTAGCCTTGTTCCTGATTACTGATATTGAGCAACTACTATTTTTGCTAGGTTTTCTGGCCTTCTTTTATCACCATACTATTTGTATAGACTATGAAGATGTTGACGTAACTGTTGTCAATCTACTTCTACCTGCTATATAGTATTAGTTGCAAACACACTTGATATTTCTTTGTTCCAGATTTTCACTTAGCTCATACACGATACGTTTGAACTGATGAGCAACTCTGTATGCAAATGGCAGAACTAACACATACGTTGATATAAAAAATAAATAAAATTAGTAAAAACAAAGAACATCCAACTCTCACCACCCTCGCCAAATGAAGTGAGAAACCCAGAGTCATGGCACTCTGCAATCAACAGATGTAGGGTAATTCTAAAGATCGATATATGAAATTTTATACCTCTATAATATAACCATGCAAATTCTCTGCCTTGGAGTTTGTTAATTTTGAAGTTCATACACTTTATCATTTACCATCCAATCCCTCTCTATGTTATCTAATGAATTAATGATTATACAATAATCTGTGGTGTTTAAACCTTTTAGTTGGTATATGCTCGAGTCTTGTTAATCTGTGGTGTTTAAACCTTTTAGTTGGTATATGCTCGAGTCTTGTTAATTGTTTTGAAATTAACTTAAGATGGACGATACTTGAAATTATCTCTTTATCATAAAACTCTAAACGATGCACAATTTTCGAAGTTGGGGATACGAATCTAAACAAAAACGGCCAAAAGTACAAATCTTGATCTTAAAATATAACTTATGGATAATATGATCGAGCAATCCTGGGAGAACAAAGCTCACCAAATTGCAAATGAATGTAGACGACGTTACTTATTTCCTTTTAAAGTTTTAATAAATAGTATGGAGTAATATATTGTAAATTTGTGGTTTAGACAATGTAACAAAATTTATATGTACAATATACGAGTATATAAGATTTTTAAATTTGCAAAGTACGGGGTATACAACTTGTTTTTGAGAAAAGCTTTATTTATTTCATCAATGTGTCAATAATTTTGGGGATTGATTTCAAAGCTAAGTGAGGGACCATATTAGCAACAACAATATTTTGAATTCAACCTTTTGTTGTGCTAAACATCCGTTATCTAAAATGGATGTTTACATATCAAATACTCTCCGAGTTCTTTATTAATCCTCAATCTTTTTGGAAAAATTAATTTTATTAATCCAACATTTACGTCATTTATTTTTAATAATTCAATACTTTGATCATTATACAATAATCCAAGCTTTATTCTCCATCCTTTCTTTTAAGGCCAAAATGACCGGTTATCTGAAAATAACCAAAAAATAAATAAAGGAAAAAGAAAACACACACACACCTAAAGATTGGCTCTGGGCAGTGCCGAGTTGTGCCTCGCACCAGGCCCACGTGCTTTGGGCTTAGTTAGGCCCGGGCCAAGGCTCGGACCACGAGTTTCGTGTTGTGCCGTGCCGGGCCGAAGTTTTCAAAAGGTTGGCCCGTACACGGCCCAGGCCCACGTGCCATCCTACCAGGTTTTGTTGGGCTTGCGTGCCTAAGCAAAATTGCATTGATTTTAGCATGCTTTGTCGTGCCGGGCCAGGTCGTGCCGTGCCTTATTGTGCTTCTCCCAAATAAAGGCGGCCTAGGCCCGACCCACGACCCACACGCACAGTGCCATGTCGTGTCGTGCTTTTTTCGTGCCTGTGTCGTGTCGTGCCATGTTTTTTTCGTGTTGGGTCATGTCGGGCTTCGGGCCGGCCCAACCCAATGCCATCTTTACACACACCCCTTTACCTTTCCTCCTCCTTCTCCAGCCAACTCTCAATCCTCCCCCCACCCCTCACCCACCTACTCTGTTGTAGGTTAGGTGACCAATTTGGTCTAATAAAAAAAAGGGGTATAAAGCTTGGGTTATTGTATAATTATCAATAGGTTAAATTATTTGTATGCGCATGAATAAGATTATTCATGAAATTACGCTTAAAGTACATAAAACCTTACAACTTGAGCATTGAAATTTTGCAATTAAAAAACAATTATATTTCAGAGGGCACGTGCATCCTTGACATCAATTAATATGTTTAGTAATATCACTGCACATTTGGTTAAACTGATTAGGAGTTTAGGACATAAGACAAAGAACACATTAAAAAAAAATCATCAACTTAAGATGGACAATAGTACTTGAAACTGGAATATATCAAGTCTAAAAAGCTTACCAAATTGCAAATGAATGAATGTAGACGTTCAAAGAAGTTAACGTCCTTTGCCGAGGGATGGTCTTCAATAGTAATAGGGGCATACATTAATATATAAGTATATAACAAGTAAAATATGAAGGAATTGAAGGTCCCATAAAAATTAAAAGTGGTCACTACCTCTGATCTAAATACGCACTGAGGGCACATGCATGGTCTGTTAGTTGAGTCTTGACTCTTGAGTGTTATTAATTGTGCTTTCTCATATTTCCATAAGGTTAGTTGTTATTCCCTCTGTTTTTATTTACGTGTTCCATTTTAATTGAACATGTATGTCGATTGATATAAAATTTTGACCCATAACGTCCTTATAAGTATAAATTATAAGAATTGAATATCACTAAATAATATAATAAACTATTCATTAAGGTAATTTCAACAATTACCCACCAGACTTGTTATGATGATCGATTGATAAGAGGGTGTTTTATATGGTGCTCAAATATTTAATTTTATAATAATTTTCATTCACTTTCTATCTAGAATTAGATACTCTATGTGGCCTATGTCTCTATTACGTTAAAAAAATTCAACAACAAAAAAAGAAAAAAAAAAGAAGAAACATTGTATGGCCAACTTTCTAGTTTTAACATGAACTCTAATTCAAGGGGAGGGTCCTCTCATTATCCAACTACAAAAAAATAAAAAAATCTCAATTAATATAAATGCACCTTCAATTATATATCCTTGGCACCATACCTCCCCCTTCTCCTACAAACAAACTTATAAATCATAAATGATACACAAATCTTAAACTTCATTATAATTAACAATTAGATAAATTCCCAATATTTATATACTTATTATTGCTATTGTTCCTTCCTCCATCATCAAAAAATCCAAAAAAAAAATGCCATCCATTTATTCAATTCCATTCAAAAAACTCCAAAATCCATCTTCCTTAATTTCACTTCTACGTAACACAAACCCTAATTATGAAACTTCTTCCAAAAAATCAACCTCCAAACCCTCCTCCTCTAAAGGCGGTCTTTTAAAGATGTTCAAGTTGTTCCCACTCCTTACATCCGGGTGTAAGGTGGTGGCACTACTCGCGAAGTCCCACCACCTTCGCCGTCCCATGATAACCGATCATGCAACCATCATCACCCTCTTTGGCACGAGGCGAGGTCGTATAACCCTAGCCATCCAAGAAAACCCTCATAGCATACCTTTCTTTATGATTGAGCTACCTATCCTTAGTTCAACTTTTTACAAAGAAATGTCATGTGACATTTTAAGGGTTGCCCTAGAAAGTGAGACTAAAACACACAAAAAAAAAGTTATGGAAGAATTTGTATGGGCTATTTATTGTAATGGTAGGAAAGTAGGGTACTCCATTAGAAGGACTCAAATGTCCGACGATGAAGTCCATGTTATGCAAATGCTTCACGGTGTGTCAATGGGTGCCGGAGTTTTACCTCCTTCACCTAGTGACCATCATTATCATCAACAAAGTCGTCGTGATCATCGCAACGATGGTGGTGGTGATGAGAAGGTTGAGAAAGATGATGGTGATCAATTTACTTATTTGAGAGCAAGATTTGAAAGAGTTGTAGGGTCTAAGGATTCTGAGGCATTGTATATGATTAATCCTGATTATTCTGAAGGGCCAGAGTTGAGTATTTTTTTTGTAAGAGGTTCATTTAAGTAGATTTTTTGTTTTAATGTTTGTGTATTTAATTATTTCAAATCATATAAATGTGATATTTTTAATTATTTGGTCAAGATAAGTTCGTTGATAGAGAGAAAAGGTGCAAATCTACACGAATATGTTAGAGATATGAGATATCGGAAATATAACACATATATTTTCCGATATTTTCCGATATCTCATATCTCTAACAGAATATTACAATATTGCTATTGAAAAAATGCAAGGATTTTATTGTTATTTTTTTCATTTATTTTTTTGTATTATGTCCACTAAAAACACATTATTGTAAATTATTAGGAAGTAAATTAAACATGTGAAATTGGATGAAGATCTAATTGCTTATTTTAAGTCCCTAACGAACTTAGTAAACAATTTGTCCTAACTTAGGATGCAGTAGGCAAAACCTTTAGTTCCCAGCCATGTTTTGTTTATTGTACTTGTCATAATTATTGAATACATACCATGCACGAAGTATATATTTCTTGTCTTGTGAAAAAGCCCAATAATTATACCACGTATTTAATAGCCGACATATCATACTCGTATATTATTCGTATGTCTACTATAAAAGACTTTATATCAATTTTTGTCTATATCTCTATCTTTAGTAGCTTAATACTAATTTATTATCGATTAGGTCTATATATATTTTAACATTGTATTATAAAATTTGCCAATAAGCGAACTTATAAAAAAAAAATTATATTTCACTTTGAATTTTGGGATCGATTGTAAAAATTGAAGGTGGAAAACTCCTAATTGCTTACTTCTTTTGTAACTTTCCAAGCTTTTGATTATCAATTTGAGAGATGTACAGCAAGTAATAGGGATATGGAAGAGAAGAATAGAGAACCCATGGAGGACCCACCCACAACACCTAATTACTTATAAATAGTGTAATGAAAATACGAAGTTACGATTATCATTTTGTTTTAACTGATTCAATGATAGTAGTTTCACTTAGAAAATAAAGTACATAACCTTTAAGTAAAAAGAATTTAAAACTTACTCAAATGAGAAAAAAAAAATGGCAACTACCCTTTTTTTTTGGTTAAAAATAAACAACAATTGTCACATATTCACTGTCTTATTTATCCTTTATTATAAACTATAAAATGTATGACTTTTAAGTGTAAAGAGAATTTGTGTCACCAAATAATCAAATGATGTAGACAGAATTTATTACTATCAAATTAAAGATAGACGATGATGAGTTGATGAAATAATATATAATAATGAGTCATGACATGCAAATTAAGATAGCAATAACCAAGCAATTGGATTATGTATCTTTGTGATGAAAATAATTGATGAGAAAAATTCGATCATAATTATGTCTTAACTCAAAATATAAGGGTATATAGTGTGTATGTGCCCAATAATTGGTTTAGGTGTGGTTTGAGTCAGCTCATCACAAGAAAAAAGTTAAGTGAGCCAGAAAATTTGGTATGAGGCCAAATCAATATACCTTTCTCTATCAATGAGGGCTGGCTTTTAGAAGGTATGACATGTTTATGACTGTTGATGAGGGCAAGATTGATAAAATACCTAATTAAAAAGGCAAATTATATATGATGATGATTTGTGTTGGATTTTGAGTGTGTGTGTGTTTTTTTTGTTTCAATTTTAAATTAATGTATTTAAAGAAACGTATGTAATTTTTTTAAAAAAAGATTATGTATTCCGGTCCTAATTACGAGTAAGTAGTTAATTTTAGGGCGAATATAGACCATTTAGAATAAATGGCAACATTCTAGTGACATAAACTGATGCAAGTGTTATATGATTTTTTTTTTAAGTTAAAATATAACTAGAATGTATGTAAGCGATAATTTATAATCTAGAACTTACAGTTATTATAACCAATACAATATTAGGCTCAAGATTTCATCATATGGTGTTATGTAGCTTGTTCTTGACAAAAAATTTACACTTTTTTTTATTATTATTTTAAAACCATTTTAATAATAAATAAAACACGCAAAAATTTCAATGCTTAGCTTACATTTATTAAAACAACAAAGAACATGGTTAGTATGGGAGCTAGATTCGTGTCACATAATTGGTTGAAAAAAGCATAGATATACCTGGTGTAAGCACTATTTAAATTTCTCATTTCAAGTTTATTGTTTCCCTAAGGGTTCCACCAACTTTTTCATGTGTTTCTTCGTTCCTTTTTCTTTATTCAGTGGGTTGTTGTTTTCAAAGAAAAATAAAAAGGGTTAGATGATTCACGAAAATAAGGTGCAAGGTATGTGTTTGGAATAACTAAAACTAACAAATGAACTCAGTGTTTGTTTTAAAATAACTTTGATTTGTAAACCTATACCTCTAACCATAAAGTTAAGGTTACAATAATAAACTCAAGGAGGGGATAGCTCATACCAAACCTGGGACCTGCCAAATTAAAGACAGTACTTATTTTTTAACAAAATCAAACACATGGCATTAAGAGTCAAGTTTAACAATTATATCAGCTCAATTTCATTCCTAATTCCAAAACTCATACCATCTTATCTTATAGATTAGCACAAGCGAATTTCAAACTGCTTTTCAATAATAAGCGAAGATCAAACATGGGGCCTTACTTAGAATAAGTGGTAATGTCAAGATAAGATCATATGAACAAGCATAAATATATAATAAAGGTATACATATGAAGTGGGAAAGGAGGAAATAATGAATTGAAAGGTCCTTAAAAAAAGATGGGATTAAAAGTGAACTGTTAATGTTGGGGAATTGCATGTGCTTCTCTGATCATCACATTGCATATCAACATCTCTTTGCTTTTTTTACACTTTACAATCCCATCATCTCTAAACCAAAACAAGAAAATGTGTGTTACTTCTTTGCATTTAGACTTGAGAGGTGATTTTGATGGAGGTCATTGTATCTTTTGTTATATATGGGCCATGACAAACTAATAAGTTGTGGTAGGACTTGTGTTTTAAGTTGTGGTTCCTTTTATATGAATGTGTTTATCGTAGTTTTGGACAACATATGTATATTTGGGCAACGCGTGTATAAGTAGGAATGTGTTAATATTAGGTACACTTGGGAGTAGAACATAATGATTTAGTTTCTTTATTGTAGTAAAAATAAATTAAAAAAAAAAAAAAAAAAAAAAAAAAAAAATTGATTATATAGATTTGATGCTCGGAGTTGAAGGGTTTTCATTTTACGATTTTACTTCCTTAACTCTATGGCCTCTAGCTAATATGAATACTATACGATTGATTATAAATTAGGATAATTATAGATTTCTTTGAAAGATTTTATGCATGATTTAATAATGAAAAAAAATAAATTAAAAGATTTGACTTTAATTTTTATATTTATTATCTGAACTTGTAATATGACAATTAAATATTAAAATAATATTTTAATAAGTTGATTCCTTAAAAAGAAAAAGTTATCAAAATCACATATAAAAGACATTGAATCTAGTTGCTCTTTTTTTTATTATTATTATTTATATATTAAATAAAAAGGAGATGTTAATAATCAATGTCATTCTCCACTTTTCCACCTTAGAAAAAGACCAGCCTTTTTGGCTTTTTTAAGGAGTGGTTAAAACATTGGAATAAAAAACATAAAGGTTTGAGAAAACTTTAGAATAGGAAACAATACATTTTATAAAACATTAGTGGACTAAAATACGAAAATAAATATAAAAATTATATATAATCACGACACGTCGTTGATGTGAATTTTCCCCCTCCACATCGCCCTATCCAACACCATATTTTCCTCAAGTCTCCAAAACACTAATGTCACTCTCAATCACCCTCTTCCAAGTTTTCTTAGGTCTTCCCCTATTGTTCGCAATCCCAACACTTTGCAATTCTTCAAGCCTCCTTATCAAAGCGTCACTTGATCTCGTTCTTACATAGCTAAACCACCTTAAGCTATTCTCCCTCATCTTAAACTCAATCGATGTAACCCCTACTTTCTTCCTTATTATCTCATTCCTCAACCAATCCTTTCTTGTGTGGCCACACATCCATTGCAACATACACATCTCCACCACATTCATCTCCGACCCTTTCATATATAGGTACTTTTTTAAGGAAAAATACACTTTAATAATCCCAACTATTGTTGACTTACTTCTAATATCCCAACTAAGGTTTATTTTTTAATAATCCTAACTATGCCCTAACTTTGCTAGCATATCTTAACTAAACCTTTTGCATGGGCTCGCCATGCACTTTTCTAGTCTGGAGAGACTTATTTGTCTTATTGATTAGGGGATTTTTTCCCCACCAATCACCATCTGACAAGTGGACCAATCAGGTTCCGCCATGTGTCCGTCACATGGGCCAATAGGAGTCTGCCACGTGTCAAGCAATGATCCGTCCACTATGGACCAATTACGACACGACACGTGTCCTTCCCATGACACTTGGGATAACCGGTCACCTAGGCCCAACTTCCGAGGGAAGCCCAATCAGCCCAAGGTTAACCTAAACCTAGATTGGCACGTTTCCCGAGGTTATAAATACCTCCCTTAATCCCCATTAAGGGAAAGAACACGCTAAAAACGCAGATTACACACATTAAACACTCTCACCTAGAGAGACCCAATCACTTTAATTTCCGCATTAATTACTCCTTAATCAAGTACTAACTTGACTGTCGGAGGCGGAGCTCCCACCACCAGGAGTCTCCGTTGTTTTGCAGGTACAGGCGTCCGGTTCCAGTCTCGGAATTGTAACTCTCCCGCATGACATCAGAAAACCCCGAAACACTTATAGTTTGGGTGCTTTATCTATCTTTGGTTTCATTGCTTGTTGCTTTGTCTGGTTTAATAATACTGCTTATCCTAATGAGTTTTACAAACCTACTAGACCAGAAGCTTCTCAAGCTCAAGCATATACCTTTTTAGTTAGAGATCAATGTCTCGAGGCTAAAGTAGGATCCGCTCAAGGACCTACAGGTTAAGGTAAAAATCTAATGCGTTCTCCGACTCATCTCCAGCCGCCACCATTCGGCCCCTCAAAAACCCCAATTTCACCTCGATATCATCGCGGGCTCGATGAGGCTGTGTGTGTTTTGGGGGTTGAGAGGGCTGGCTAGCCATTTTTGGGGGGTTAGGGAGGTGGCCAGTCAGTTTTCGGTTGGCTGTGGGTTGGCAGGGATTTCACGATTGGCTCCTGGATCGGTTTTTTTTTTTTTTTTAATATTAGGCCAATCATGTGCTGACATGTGGCGTTTAAAAAATAATAATTTACCCTTTCAGCAGGTAACATGTTTTTGGGACCATTGAAGGCAAAGTCAGGACATAGTTAGGATTTTTTTTTAAAAATAAACCTTAGTTGGGATTATTAGAAGTGAATTGGCAATACTTGGGATTATTAAAGTATATTTTTCCGTCCTATTTTTATAAAGAGGTTCAAATTTTTTTAAACTTATACAACCCAAAAAAGGGATATTATTTACGTTGTTGATATTATTAACGTTTCAATATTGCGTAATACTTTTACTTTTTGATTCATATTTAGTCTGTAAGTCTACATACATCCTCCGTTCATTTACAATGCAATATGGCCTGGTGGTAATTACGCTTCTCAATTCACAATTTAAGCCTTTTTTTAGAAATATCATAATTATATAAGTTAAACCTCTAGTTTTTATTTTTTAAGGAAATTAACTTTTCGGAATGGGAGAGCAAAAGCTAGATTATGAAATACATTTTTTTTTACTTACCTTGAATTTCATACATTTTTGCAAAAAGGATGCAAGTGCTCCCCTTCATAGCCCATATATATCCACCCATGCATACAGATTGCCTTTTCCTAGAAAAAAATATTAGTTGGGGGTCTGGTTTTAATTTTTAGTTTTGATTTTAGCCTTTGTATTTTGGATATAGGATAATCAATATTTAAATCCGCATCCAATATCCGCTTTTTCGGATCGGTTGTCTTATTCGGAATAAAAACTCGGATCGGATACCCAAAAATTCGGATTAGTTGCGGATCGGATTTTCGGATTCTTGAATAGTTTTGTATAGGCCTTGGTAGGCGGAGGCAAACCCGAATGGAGTCTCTATTCCCGGAGAGGAACTCTGTTCCTAACCGGAAACCTTTCTTTCATACTTTACGGGCTATACATACCTCTTGAGTCAGGGTCGTTGTTCCCAAGGAACCGATGCTGATGATTTTTGGGTATATTGGCAACAAATAATGTATAAAATAAACAGTTTTTTCACCAAATACCTCTGAGTAATTCGTTTTTTCACCATATACCCATGAAACTTTCCAAATACAACATATACTCCCGAGTTTAATAACAATGTCACCAAATGCCCAAATGACTAACGGACGTCAACTTCGTTAGTCATTAAGGGTTATATGTGCCACGTGGCAATTTCTAATTGTTTTCTTTTAAATTATGGAATTAATTAGAAAAGTTTTTAAAAAAAAATTAAAATAACCACCACCCCTTAGCCAAGCCACTTCCGGCCCTGCCCCCACAACCCCCTTCCCCCACGTCGCCACCACCGCCTACCGAAAATCACCCCCTCCCTTAGTGCCAACAAACCCTTCCCCCCCTTATGTCGCAGCGTCGCCCCTCCCCCCCCCCCCCCCTTCTCTATCCACCATACCCCCACCCTGACCTCCTACAAAACCCCCCACAAAAAACCCAAACTCCATCCATGAAACCTCCAAATTGCCCCTCCCTCAACCTCTCCCAAACCCCCTCCCCTACGTTGGCGAACTCATCGCCCCTTCCCCCGAAACAACACTTTGAAACCCTTTGGATCTTCAATTAGAGTCCAGTTTTAAGGTTGTTTAATACCAAATTACTCGAATGGAGCCCGGAATCGATGAAATTGATGGCAAATTGGTGTTTGGTAAATCGAAATAAGCTGCTACTCCTTATTGTTCTTAAAAACGCGGCATGCATGGCAGGGGAAAAGCTGGAGTGGCTAATTTATACGGTGGTGTGTGAGGTGGTTATTGGAGTTGGTTGTCGTGGAATTGGAAGATGCGTGGTGGTGTGTGATGTTTTTGTTTGTTGTTGTAGCAGGTTGGTAGCTGATTGGTTGCATGGGTAAATGCGGTGCGTGAAGTAAGGGGCAATAGGGCTGGTGCTGGTCACGGCGGAGCTGACGCTAGAAAACCTACTCCCCCGGCGCTGGTGCCGGCAGGCGGGGGGCCTTGGCTGGGTGGTGGGATTTTTTTAATAATTTATATAAAAAAATCTATTAATTAATTAATTAAATAATTTAAAAGAGCACCAATAACATGTTGCCACGCGGCATAATTAGCCAATGACTAACAGTGACAAACGGAGAGGTTAACGCCGTTAGTCATTAAGGGTATTTGGTGATATTTAGATAAACTCCGGCGTATATGGTGAATTTAATTAGAAAGTTTCATGGGTATATTGTGAATTAACGAATTACTCAAGTATATACGGTAAAAAAACCGTAAAATAAAATAATATAAAGTTAAAATAGCTGTGACACACGAGTCTCCGAGGAGTATGAAAAAGAGCTCGAAGATTCTCCGTTGATTGATAGTCAGCAAACCACTCACAAGGCACAACCTTGAGAACATTATTGGGTGGCTTCTCTTGATGCAAAACTGCAAGCAAGTAATATAAACACGGGTAATAAATTCTTTGTGTAATAGGGAGAGATAGATAAATACAAGGGGCAAACAAAACTAAGATGAAACTAATAAAATTCCATATTAGCCTCAAGCATCAACTTTCAAGAAACTTAAATCCCTAGTATCATTCATGCCTTGTTGAAACTTATGAAATTAAAGCCCTTTTAGTATATACAAGATAAAAAGGGAGAAATAAATAAATAAAAAAGGAGCATAATTAACTGATAATAATAGTTAAGCAAAAGAAGAAGCAATATAATTGTAGAGATAGGATTGTACTGGCTAAAATTCAGTATATAAGGAATTGCTTACATAATATTTTAAAACATGGACTTACATTGTTAAAAAAATAAAAATAAATAAATAAATAATAATAATAATAGTAATAGTAATAGTAATAGTAATAGTAATAGTAATAGTAATGTGAGTTGTTACTACTTCGTGCGTGTAATGGGTTTCAAAACTCTACTTTTCTATGCGCACTTGTCCTCCTCATCTTTTTGAAACGGCCCAGATTTCTTTTGATATGGCCCTTTAAGCTTCTTTGGAGCGCGTTATAACTGCTTCAGGGCCTGGTTTTGGTGATAGGCAATGGCGACTTGCCACCTTACCTTTTTCTTATGGTGGATTCAGTGTTTATTCAGCGGGTGATGTTCGGCATTATGCTTTCCTTGCGTCGCGTTTGTAGTCTTCTGGTCTTCGGGCTACACTTCTTCGCAATTCTGGTATTGTTAATCCAGAACTAGCCTTCGATGGTGCTCTTAGTCTTTTTAATAGGACTGTGGAAACTGACCTTATGCGTAACCCTAGTGAGATCGCTGCCCCCAAACTCATGAAGAAATTGGCAGATATATATTTCACGAAGGTCACTGCATCTGTAGAATCCACTTTCTCCTTATCTCCGCGTCAGGTTGCCTTATGGAAATCCCTGCAGGGGGATCACACTTCTGCCTGGTTGCGAGCGGTCCCAATATCAGGTTTGGGTCAGACTATGAATGGTAAGACTTACCGTTGTGTTCTTTGCTACCGGTTGGGTGTTCCCTTGTTCTCCATTTCGGCCCTGTGTTCTTCTTGCTCAAGGGTTTTTGTTAGGGATATTTATAGGGATCATGCGGTGTCTTATGCTGGGATGGTGGGTATTAAACATCGGCACAACGTTGTTCGTGATACCCTTGTTGATGTTTGTTTTCGCTTTGGGATTTCTGCAAGAAAGGAGGTTAACGTTGGGTTGACTGGAGGGAACGACGGGGCTCTTCGACCAGCAGATGTGTTGCTTTATTCCTGGGATAGAGGCCTTGATGTATGTGTTGACTTGATGGGGTCTTCTCCTTTGACGCAATCTGGGTTGTCTGACTTCGTTCCTAGTCGTGTTGTGTCGGTTGCGACTCAGCGGAAGTGAGACAAGTATGGGGCGCGTTGCAGGGATATTGGCTATGGTTTTCTTCCTTTCTCCTTTTCTTCAATAGGGGAATTAGAGAAGGATGATGTAGCGTTCCTGAAGCGACTTTAGGCGTTCGCAAGGACTTAAGATATAGGTGCTCGTGCTGCTGCTCACATCTTCAGCAGGATCGGGTTTGCTATAGCTAGAGGAGTGGGGGCCCATATTGTGTCTCGACTCCCTATTAATTTCTTGTAAATTGTTTGACTTTGTAGGTTTTTGATAATAATAATAATAATAATAATAATAATAATAATAATAATAATAATAATAATAATAATAACTCTGTTGTCGAAATCTGATCTATCTGCTCTGCTTTGTCCAAAAGCTCAAAGGAACGGGGCCTTAAGTCCAACTCCAAAATCCAAATCTTCCTTTTACAAGGACAGCCAAATTGACATTCTTGTGGCTATAATTCAGAATTTGAGAACCACTTGAATTGAATTGCTACAACTTGGATTTGGTTTGAGTCAGGGCCGCCACCAACCAAATAAAACAAAGTATTCACATTTTCCTCCTTTCGTTGTTCTCCCCTTCATCTCTCTTCTCACTCCTTAACATTTTAAGGTGAGAGAAGAGAGAATAACAGAGGAAGAAGAACAAGAATGGAGTCTGCAATTATTACCAGCAATCACATTTCTCTCGCGTTATCTATCTCCAGAAACCCCAGTTTATCGACTAAAAATGCTGCTGGTAACTCATTTCTTATCAATTTCTTTTTGGGTATTTTTTAAAAAATTTGTTCTTTTTTATAATTTGCTGCATTGTAAGGAAGTTGTATACTATATGAATTGAGTTGTAGGGTGTATAAATATATGAATTGGGATTAATTAAAGTTATGAACTTTGATGGTAGAATTGTGATTGTTGCTGTTTTGGAGTTAATTGAAGTGATTACTTTTAATATTGAATTGTTAATAATTATTATTGTTATTATTGTTGTGGGGTTGTAGAATTGATTGAAAACAAATATTTCTGGTAATTGATAGATAAGTAACATGATATTTCAACAGGAAATGTCATTTAGCTTCCTTTGAGAGACCCTAAGTAGATGGGTCAACTTCTATGGAAAGAATGTAAGTAAAATGCCTACAAATAATTTCCCTTTTAAGAAATCTAATAAAACCAAAAGTATGCCACCAAATTCGCCGTATAGGCCTGTATCATATTATGGATGGAGGAAGGTTAGGCATCTTTCTTGAATGGGAACAATTTGTTTAACTTTGTAAGGATAGCACATGAAAGGAACAATTTCTTGGATAGTTAGGTTCTTTGTTCATTTCGATTGCTTGTAACCCTCATCACCACACTAAGGTTGTTTATGCTGTTATTAGACTTCTAATGATTATCCACCAGTTATATCTCTATCTAGAAATACATTGCCCCGTTAAGGCGTTAACTGTTTGTACAGTGCTTTAATGGCTTGGTCGTGATGGAGTTGAAGTGTAGTTCTTGAGTAATGGGTAATATGGAGGCAATTAGACAATTAGGTGTTAAATGCTAAGACCATTGACATTATCACAGTAGAAGACACCTGCTGGAAAGTTATATACTTCATGTATGTTTTGGACTAAGAGAGTATATGATTTGGAACATGTTTTCATGAGAACGCCCTAGTCACTTATTTTTCATTCTTATTCTGAGAACAAAAGTTAAACCATTTTAATTTTGGTTTTTGATTTTTTATTGTTAGATAAAGGGATAGTCTTCTGGCTTATTGTTCTTGTGAATCTTATATATGAAATTATTAACGTTTATTGCTCTTACCATGATACTGGGTATCATAAATTGAATTTTATGTGTTTATGTTATGATTAGTACAACCAGTTTTATAATCCTAGGCAAGGAATATTGTGGATATGATTTCATCAAATATGAATTTCAGAATGCTGGGGGCAATTGTAGTGACATATTCAGTAGTTGGTTATGAATCGAAACTTGTTAATTGTTGAATGTAATGTTCTACAAATTATTCGAAAAAATATGTCCTAACCATAAATTGAAGATCTTGGATGCCCCAGACCGAATCATTTTAGAAAATACTCCCTCCGTTTTTAAATACTTGCTCCATTTCCTTGTTTGGAAAGCTTTTACGATATTTAATTCATTTCTCTCAACTAGTAGACCCAACATAAATCATATATTATTAATTTCATATTCTCTCTCCTCCAATTCTCTCAACTACTTTTGCTTTTTACAATTTTTTTTATTCTTTCACCTACCCCACTACCTCCATATTTATTACTTTCTCCAAAATCTCCTAAAACTCCATGCATGGAGAAATGGAGCAAGGTTTTAAGAACGGAGGGAGTACACGTGCAAGTTGTGTCCAGTGTTTGTAAAAGAGCGCTGAGATGCAGTACGTTAGGGGTCATTCGCCTTTTGTGATCTAGGCTTAGAGATTTCATTGAAGCGCAGCTGAGATGCACCTTAAAGCATATTGAGGCATACCAACAAATATTTTTATTGCTTATTATATGTACCTTACTTCAAAGAGGCACACTGGGCCACTAGCACTGGAGACTCCAAGCTGCCTTGATGCATCTTGAGCTTTTTTATACATTGGTTGTGTCACATGCCGGTGGAATAAAATTTGATTAATCCATGCTGCTCACTTTATTGGCAGGCATATCTTGCATAAAATGGCAGAAACCATGCCTAAGAAAGTTAAGCCATGTGAGACTCAACCAACAATGGAAGGGTACGAGAAGAAAGTCAGCCTTGGTGCAGGCTGTTGCTGTCCCTGTTGCACCACCCTCAGAACTTCCCCCTACCGATAACACGGAACACCTCAAACAGCTAGCAGAGAGCTATGGTTTCCAGCAAATTGGTGAACCACTTCCTGATGATGTGACTATGAGGGACATAATTACCTCCCTTCCTAAGAAGGTAAAGCTATTATTTGCTTCTGCAGTTTAAATCAAAGTTTCAACATGTAGACTCATTCCAGGGAATCCAATTTCTGCTTAGGTGTTTGAGATTAATGACATGAAAGCATGGGGAACAGTTCTAATAAGTGTGACTTCATATGCTTTGGGTATATATATGATTGCTAAAGCCCCTTGGTACTTGCTTCCTCTTGCCTGGGCGTGGACAGGCACTGCTATTACAGGGGTATGTTCCTTTTATTCAAGATCAGTATAAATTATCTTTCCATCTACAAACTCCTGCATTACTTTGCCAATTGTTTGCTCTTTTGACTTTGAATCCCTTTTTTCTTTTTGATTTCAGTTCTTTGTGATTGGACATGATTGTGCTCACAAATCCTTTTCAAAAAATAAGCTACTTGAAGATATTGTTGGGACTCTTGCATTTATGCCGCTTATATATCCTTATGAACCATGGCGCTTCAAGCATGATCAGCATCATGCCAAAACTAATATGTAAGCAGTCAACAGTAATCACTTAGCTTTGTATAGAGTGTTCCTCTAGAGTCTAGATCCCCCCCCCCCAACAGTATAGTTTACTGCAGTTGTTCCTTTCCTAATACTTGCATTATTTTCCGCTTCCTCTTAAGATTTCCGTTGGTGGTTCAATACTTATTAAATTATTACATGTATGCTTTAAGCAAGCCTTACAATCTGATAATGTAGGCCAGCTTAATGCTTCAGCATAGAGCTTAGACAAGCATGATGCCACTTGAGACATTAGCTTCTCATGTTTCACAAAGGGATTGACAGCCCATTCGGCTCTTTTAACCAGGTTGCGTGAAGATACAGCCTGGCTTCCTATCATGAAAGAAGATATAGAGGAATCCCCTGCCTTGCGTAAAGCTCTAATTTTAGGTTATGGCCCCCTTCGAACTTGGATGTCAGTAGCTCACTGGTATGACCTTAAAAAATTAATCAGCATCTGCTTTCCAAAGATCTTGTTCAAATCACTTGATGTTAATTCTATAGGTACGTCACTTCATGTGAGCAGGTTAAGGTTTCACTTTGATTTAAAGAAGTTCAGAAAGAGTGAAGTAAAGCGTGCCACAATAAGCATAGCTGCTGTTTCCGCATTTATGGTTATAGCTTGGCCCCTGATTATATATAAGACCGGAATAGTGGGATGGATCAAGTTCTGGCTAATGCCATGGTTGGGCTACCATTTTTGGGTAACAGAGCTCTTTCATTTTTTTTAACAACACTAAATTTTTGAGTGATGAGTATCATGTCTTTTGCATCATTAAACTGTCTTATAGTTTGCTGGATCTTCTTGAAGTTCTTTGCCTTCACTTCTATGTGGGCTCATTGTTATTCTCTTGTTCTTTGATTTATAGATGAGTACTTTCACAATAGTCCATCATACAGCGCCGCACATACCTTTTAAGGATTCAAAGGAGTGGAATGCAGCACAGGCCCAGCTTAATGGAACTGTACACTGTGACTATCCCCGTTGGTATTGTAATTTGTACCCATCTTTGCATTGAAAACTATATCTTGATTTGTAATAGTTCTAAACTTCTAATTGCTAACATCTTCCATTTTTACATCCAGGATAGAGGTCTTGTGCCATGATATCAATGTGCATATTCCTCATCATATCTCTCCTAAAATTCCAAGCTACAATTTGCGAGCAGCTAATCAATCCCTAAATGAGAACTGGGGAAAGGTATGTTTTCTCGTGTTTAATTTGTATGTATGGGAGTCCTTGTGTTTAATTAGTGTATTTGTCCTGGAGCTTTTGCAATGCAAAGAGTTGATTTATTTATTAAATTTTTTAATTTATTTTGGGGAATGGCCAGTTAGTCTCATAATTCTAATATGTTGGTCAGTTTTTCATTTAAAATTTGCTGATCGAGTTACATAAAGCTTCCAACTCGTAATATCTGTAGTTTATACATTATATTTTTGGATAGAATTAATAGTTGAAACTTAGTTAAAAGTTATTTTGAGCTTTAATAGCTTTGTTGGTATTTGTCGAAGACGGTTGATTAATGCCGTAAGTAAATATGTCTCACTTTTGCTAATCATGTTCATAACTCAAAATAATCCCATGCATTGTCTGAGTTTTATCAGGCTTGTTTATGCTGGGTTCCCTTTTCATCTAGTACTTATGAATCAGGACTTTGAGGGTCTTTAGCTGCCTCTGTGCTTTGCTAGGAGTAAAATTGCGTAAAATATATAATTTCAAAGGGTAGAGTATTTATATTATTTTACTTCTGGAGTTGGTCCTTTTGGTTGTTATGGCTGTGGTAGCTGTTATGAGTTATGACATTTTCCTTTGCTTATGGCAGTACCTAAACAAGGCTGTATGGAATTGGCGTTTGATGAGAACGATTATGACAACATGTCATATCTATGATAAAGAAGAAAATTATGTCTCATTTGAGAAAGCTGTTCCTGAAGAATCACAGCCGATTTCATTCCTTAAAAGAGTGATGCCTGATTATGCTTGATACATTGCACAAATATTGATTCGCAGCATGCTGGGTAAAAGTAGCATTATGCAATGAAATTTTTACTTTACTTGCCCATTGTAAATTGATGGGGTTACTGCCAGGGCCTCCATCATACTGTACTAGCAAGTGTAAGCTAGCACGACAAAACTATCATGTCCATGGAAGGAACCTGGCTGCGCTCTGCAGAACGTAGCATTAGCTATACAGATTAGATATTTGTATGAAACCTGAAAGTTTCTTACGATTTTTTTCTCCTTTCAGAATATATATATCTTCTTCTGGGTTGCTATCACAGGCCCGGCATTTAGCTTTTTCTTAAATCGTGTCTTCTTTATCTGTGGTGATCTCGTATGATTGGTAAAAAAAAAAAAAAAAGATAGATGGTTCACCTCATTCAACAAATGGAAATGAGCAGCTTTCTTTTTTTTGTCTGCTGAACTCAGAGAAGATAATAGAAGCTGGAAGTGCAACATACTAACATTGAATACTGTTGGGTTCTGTTCGTCCAATTATACCTTTATACGGAGTATTTGAAAATGGCATATGTACAAGTATTTGGCCTTTGAATGATGATACACTTTAAGATGGTAATATAGAGATACAATGTAACTATTTGCTCGCGTGCACACACACTAACACAAATATAAGCACTTGTAGGCACATAAATGTCCATATGAATGCACCCACACAAGCAAATTGATACACTTGGGAGTTAAGACCTAAGAACATGGGTATTATTAGAAAAAAATAGAGGCTGGAGTAAGCTCTTCCAGCTTCCAAGACTATCATAGCCCTTGCGGATATATTGAGTACCCGATAATCAGTCCAAAGCTAAGTTACAAAGTACAAAAGTCGAATGATAAAACAGTATGTGTATTAAATTTTGCACAATTCATAAACGTGAAAATCAAAGTGCTGTAACGTAAACCAAACAACTGAAGTATCTAAATCCTCTTGGAGACGGAGACCCTGCATGAGAAATAGTGAGTATATGTGCTGAGTTGCTCATTTAGCTTTGCAGACGGAATATACGCTTACTAGTGTTAAAAAAGCAACTAGTAATTAAATAAATAATTAAATTAAATTAGAAAAAGAGAGGTAGTACGCATTTTGAGTCTAAGTGACCATTGATTACACACTATAATCGAATTAGTATATTATATATACAAGAAGAGCTACATCTATTCATCAGGACTACTGATGCCTAACTACTTTACAAAATGGTGTACTCTGGAAGTTGTAGTCTCCAAAGAATGCTGCCGCTGAGCTAGTTTGCATACCTAAGCCTCATCAGGAAAAATGTGTCACCGACACAAAGCTCTTGTACTTTGCATATTCAGTGGCCTTCTAAAATTTGTCCGTGTGCACCACGATTCTCTGGAAGCTAGCCTTTAGGCCCTTGTGTTATCCTGTGTAACTGAGGGAAAATGCAGCTACCACAGCATGAAAGGGCAAGAACTGTGCAATTCAATAGTGTACCCGAACGCACAATCAGCTAGTCGCAAAACTGCCAGAGTGCCAGCATGGTAATTCTTCATGCTGGGGCTCAACTGCCAAGCTTAGCTAAAAACTAACCCAAATTCAACATATAACAAAGTTGGTTCCTAATTCACCCAATATCCGTATAGTCGGTCAATGAACAATCCTCAAGACCTGAAATGAAGCTGGGATTATAGCAATGGGGTATTATCTCAACATTCTCTGTACATGAAGGAATTTCTTCTGCAATGTAAGGAGGGTCAATTAAATGATCCTCTAAAGAACTATCTGAGATTCCGAAAGGATGCGAAACAGAAAGAGTACTTGGAGGGTTAGATATGGTGGGCAATAACTGGAGCAATGGTTCTGCGAATGGAATATGAGCCTCAGCAGCTTCTGCAACTTTTCTGACCTTTGATTTGGAAGGTCTACTGGTTTCAGCAGAAGCCAGCTTGTGCTTCCCTGATGAAGATGATTTTAGTGACGAGCGGTTACGAGATTCAATTATTGGAAAAGCAGAGGATGCCCAACCAAAAAAGCCATGAAGACATGCACTTGAAGAGGCCCTGCAAAAACAAATTTTGAATGAAATTTGTATTAAAATACAAGTGTTGTGTGGTTTGAAAAATATATCTTTTCTGACATTACCATAATCAGTCCATCCCTTGGGATCCAAAAATTAGTAATAATAAAGCACAAAGAACTATAGATAAACATTCTAAAGCTCGGTTTCCTCATCTCTTAAGTTTTAAGAAAATCCATTCAGTATGAAAATATGCTACAGAAACAAGTCGTATTACTATGTTTAATATGTTTCTTAACTCAACTAGAAGGTTGCCAAGGAGGCCACAAACCTACTGCTTTCAGCAACCAATTCCATGGAATAGAACACATACCTGAAACGACTCTCAGCCAGTTGTTGAGTTGACCTAAGTTGATTTTCTTTTGAAGGTGAGTTAACAGGTGGTAATGAATCCAAGCCAGGTATTGACAATGAAACCACAGACGGAAAACCAACAGTGGAGTCACCTATCTCATCTCTCTCTCTTCTGAACTCCACTGTGACATCTAACTTCTCCATAGTGGCCGGGTCCTCTTCCATCTGGCTGGATTGGGAGGTTTTGTCATTCCAGCTTACACTCTCCGCATCAAGCAGTGCTGCATGTATAAGTTTTCCACACTGACCCAAATCAAACTTTTTCTTAGATATCCCTTTGGTTGAATTTTGAGCATTTGGATTGACAGATGTACCAAACAACCTTATGCTTTGACTTGGATACAGGCTATTATGGGTATTTGAATGGCTTCTTTGCTGATCACGTGAGGATGTCATCCTCCATACCGAAGTGAGCACAGCAGTGAAATGCCTTTGAAGAAGTAACTCGGAATCTGGTTGTTCCATAGCAGCATCTAGCAGGACCCGAATGTGATCCTGCCAAAAAAATATAATCTGAGCAGTTGCAACAAGATGCAATGGTTGTTAAGAATCATAACTTAATTTAGGAAGGGAAGTTCAATCCCCAGTAAACTCTGAATGCCTTAGTTGGCCGTAAATTGTGACTACTGCAGCTGAGGTTGTCCCTACTTTTATGGTAAATCTATTTTTCTTATTAGAGTCAGTAGCCAGATCTCTTCTTTTGTCTTCTAGCAATCCTATTTTACTTTGCTAATATAGATCTTGACAAAACTGCCAAGGGAAGTAATAAGAAACACTCAATTGGTGGACTGATTCCACTTTTAGTCCATTTAGTCACAAATTTCGAAGTGGACTTAAAGACAGCTCTGTAGTCGGTACATCCAATACTCAATGAGAGGAATTACCATAGTGTAGCTTTGCAGAAAAACAGTTTCTTTAGAAAAAGATGGAATGTTGAAAAATAATTTGACAGCTTGTTTAAATCTGGATGTGTTCTCAAATTCAAATATAGGAACTAGAATCTGTTATAATGCAAGGCTAAGTGATTTATTAGGGATAAAAATTTCTGAATCTCTAATAGAGAGACTAAACTCTATAGCTAAATTCACTCTGGCATCAGGATCTCAAAGCTTAAGCTTCACTGGGTGTGTTCTCAAAATCGAATTTAAAAACTTAGAATCTGATATATGGTGAATGAGTTTCCTGCATCAGGATCTCAAAGCTTAATCTTAAAGCTAAACACACAAGATTAATCAACAATGTCCAACCCGCTAGTTAGGACATGAAGCTCTATATAATTATATATAGACTCAACTCAGGGTGCTTCCTACTCCAATGAAGATCAGAATACCTCTCCACAAGGTATTACTCTATATTCACTAAAGATTTAAACAGACAAGAACCATACATCCCATATGGCCATAATACAAAGTAATGAAGCTAACTGTTGAATTTAGTTAACATATTCAGCCGATGTGTACAGCCCACACTATTTGAAGGAAAACACCACAAATTCCAGCAGACCAGGATAAGATGGGGATTAGATAGACTGAAGTTTGAACATAACTGACCCAGGCTTAAGTTATAGTCTCACAAATAGCATAGAAGCCACCCCAAATCACATCTTAACATATACACCAAACATATAGAAATCTTTAAACACCAAAATTGAACATTATTTTTCCACACGTAACACTTTAAATATTCCACATGAATTACGATCCAGCAGTATAAAATCTCAAAATGGAAATCTGAAATAGAAACACCCCCACCTTCCACATGTCAGAAATTCTACATAATATTGTAGTCCATGGATCATAAATCAAAACACTGAAAAGGACAGCAGTTGCCAGATTTTTGCACTAGTTCCAGACAGTGAACATGTATGTGTGTGTGTGTGTGTGTGTGTGGAACTGTGAACATTAAATACATGAATAGAAAGTTGCCAGATTATTTGCACTAGTTCCAGACAGTGGACGTGTAAGTGCGGTGTGTATGTGTGTGTGTGTGCTGGGGATTTGGGGAAGGGGGTGGGGGGATTTGATGCAACTTCTTGTAAGAAATTATTACCTCAGTAACTCTCAGTAACCCCTTTGCAGGTCCAGCAGTGCTCGATTTTTCATTATTGAGAGAATCTGCGACACCATAAACATATTTTTGGACAAGTTCCCTGAATCTTTCACAACACAAAGTCGGATGTCGAAATCTTCCCCTGTAAAAACCACCAGCTGACATTCCATAGAGAGTGTCACTAACCAAGCTCCAATTTGGGCCATACTCATGTACAAGAGCACATAACACTGCATCCTCTTGTGGCAACCAAGAATCAGGAGAAGGGAAACAGTCACTTGACCACAAGTTCCCCTTTTTCTTCAACTTTTCGGGCTTTATAGTATATATCCTCTTCATTGGCATAGTTGTAATTGAAATTCTCCCTCCCATTTTACCCCTGCTAGCAGGCTTCAGCTCTAAATCAAGAGTACAATCCTCACATGATTTTGAGTCTTTTGATTCTTCATTGAACATGCTTAACAAGTTTGGTTCCATCGATGGCAATGTGGGTACTAGAGCAGTCTTCTTGGCCTTTTTGGGCTTGATCTTTGTGGATGTCTCTTCTTCAGTAGCAGCAGTTTTGTTCTTTTTTCGTTTCTTTTTTAACATGATAAAAGTTGGGCTTACATCTGCACAATCAACTGCTTCATGAGAATTATCTTCATAATCAGATGACAGATGTTCTACTACGTCATCCTCTTTAAGAGCTTTGGATGTGGAGGACAGAGAGTGCTTCTTCAGAGATTTGAACTTTGCTTTCTTTGGTTTCTTTTTCTTTGGCTTAGATTTACCACCACCAGATGCTTCGTTCCTGCGTCCCAAGTATTTTGACAAAACAGGATTATAACCAAAGTAAATAAATTCATAATTTTCATTGCATGACTGAAAGTTTTGCATTTAAGGAAAGACAGGTAAACGTCAGAGTGCTCTCGTACTTGATGAAATCACCATTCATATCCTCGCCGTTTTCCTTCTCCTTGGTCTTGCTTTCTAGTTCTTCCATCAACTACAGTAAAGGTATAATGTTAAATCAGCAACAGGACAAAATATTACGAGCAAATAACTTTAGACCTTTCAGCCACTTTGTTTCTAATATGAAGTTGAGCACTGACCTGATGTTGAGCTAAAGCCTCAACTTGCTGGTGATAAGCTTGGGTAGCAAATTCAGCGTCCCATTCTGATAAAAAGGAGTTCAAATAAAAAAGTTTAAAATGAAAGATGAAAGCTGGAGCCCAAATCAAAGTAAATATTAACTGTTCATAGACTATGTAAACTACCAGATGTAACAAATGCACTTCAGGCCACTACAGGGCCTATCGCACAATAAAGCACAGAAGTATACCAGATCCATGAAAATTTTGATTTAACAAGAATTAACATGCAAAGGCCAGCAATCATATTGTATTTTCAGCTTTTAGTGTCAAATTCTTGCCTTAATATCTATTGGTCTATGTCCTAATTCCTTTTCAAAACCATGCAGCCTCTTTCTAAAACATGGGAAACAAAGATGAAACACGAATAATAAATAATTAAATGCCATCTTTATCCATTTTTGGGGGTGATGGGCACCATGAAAACATTCAAATAATTTCCCTATTTGATTTTTCATATCAAAGCTTATACTTCCTCAGTTCCTTTTTAATTGCAACGTAAATCTTTTTGGTAATTCGTAAAATAAGTGCAACTTTATTCGGACAATGATTCTCACTATCTCTCCACATGAATCTTCTGCTTTTTACTCTCTATCTCTCTCCTCTCTTGTAAAATAACTGCAACTTTATTTGGACAATAGAGGAAGTACTAATTACAAATTTCACTTTATTTGGCAACTAACATAACAAATATTTAACGTAGTGCATAACTAAACAAAGGACTAAAATCTGAGAGAATAATCTTTCAAAAAAAGCTGAGAGAATAAGTGCACTCCTCAGGTCCTGATTTGTACTAATGGCTCTGATCTTAGAGACAGAGCATACAGTGAAATTCATAGAACACACTAAACAAAATTAGGCTACCTCTTTCCTAGATACATTATCCACGTTCTAGTCAGGTATGTCTAACTTTGTTGTTTTCTTAGGTTGACAAATGTATATTCATCCAAGCAACTTTCTCTATCCCCAATAAACTAAAATACAACTTCTGCACCCCTAATTGTTTGTCCCATTGTATAAATTGGGGTCAAACTTTAGAAACTTTTACCACATAATCTCACTAATCAATAAGAAATTGTAAAGTCAAGTGGGATCTTGTTAGATGTGTGTACTTTAAGAATATCAAATTTTTATAATTTTTCTACTCACAGAATTAAAGATTTTCATGTTTCAAGGCATATCTCGGATACCGTGAAAAGTCAAATGGAGCAAACAATTAGGGATAGAGGGAGTATAAGATAATAATAATTACTCATTAGTTGTTTCCCTACTGATTGCAATATGGAAAAGGTCATATGTGCAATTTCATTTGGAAGAATCACTAGAAAAGAGAGTTTTTAATCTTTGATCTATTGATTTAGTAACTTTCCAATATTGGATAACATGTAAGAGATTTATCGAGAACCCAGTATACAATCAAGTTTAACACACCATTTGAATAAGTTATTCCCAGCAAAGTCTAAGGAGTAAAAAATTGATCCTACTTTTAATTATAACAATAAATGTAAATTTTTTTGCCAATATGAAGTCGGCCAGGAGTCATTCTTTCCTTCAAATTAGTTAATTAGTAACCAAGCTCAGCAAATTCTATTACTTCTAAAGAAAAATGCAGAGATCAGTGGACAAAATATGATGGAAAAGAGCAGAAAACTGCTTAAAACTCATTATGATTTGGAAAAACTTACTCTCATACACAAGAGGCTCATCATCATCATCAAGCTCTGCTTCCATATCCTCCTTTAACTTCTCGATACGCTCCAGCTCCCACTCCTTTTCCTCTAACTGAACTTGATAATTTATTGCATCCTTATTTATTATGGGATCCCAAACCTCCAGGAAACGCATTGCATACCTATCAATAGGACGTAATTGATTTTCAAAGGATAAAACTTCTTGTCCAGCAGCTGCAGCTGCAGCTGCCATTTGTTTGACATCAGCGATCATGTCAACATCATCTTCATTGCATGCTAAAGTGAGAGCATTCTCCCCACTCAAATCATTCCCATTTGCAACAGCAATGTCCTCTACATTTGAAACAGTAACCAATGCATTCTGGTCTGCAGCTTCATCAGCTTTAATAACATCCTCATTTCCCAGGTCCTCATCTTCCAACTTCCCAATTGCTTCCTCAGTAAATTCCTGGTTATCTACAGCCTCTTCCTCTTCAACCTTCTTCAGTGCCATGTAATCTGCCTCATCTTCAGCATTTTTCAAAGCAGCCTCTATGTCAGCACTAGAAACAGGAACCTCAACCCCATTATCCGAATTATTCTCTTTTCCTATTCCTTTAATGGGAACTATTCTGTGACCTGAGAACAACTCCATTGGGTCAAGCTTCTTGAAAAACTCAGTATTGTAGCCACCGCTTTGTATTACTAGGTTATCAAGAGCTCGTTTCTGATTTGCTTTCTTTAAGATGTTCTCTTCAATGGTGCTCTCGCTTATTAAACGGTAGATGTTGACTTCACGGGTCTGTCCAATGCGATGACAACGATCTTGAGCTTGTTGATCCATAGCAGGGTTCCAATCACTGTCGTAAAATATCACCGTATCTGCTCCAACAAGATTTATTCCGACACCTCCACTGCGTGTTGACAAGATAAACAAAAATATCTTGGGATTTGTATTAAATCTCTGCATCAAAGTTTGCCTCTCCTCCGGTTGAGTTGATCCATCCAAACGCATGTAAGTATATCCATACAAATTTATAAAAGCTTCCAAGATATCAAGCATTTTTGTCATTTGAGTGAAGATTAATGCTCTATGACCCTCTGTTTTCAATCTCCTTAACAAAGTAGCAAGCTGCTGGAGCTTTCCACAATCAAATTGTATCAAACGCCTGTCGGGGAAATACAACTGCCTTCGAACAAGAGCAGGACGTATTGGAGTCAAAAGGGGCAGCAATTTTTGAGAGCATTTTTCCTTGTAGCTTGGATCAATAAAAACAGATGTCTCAGATTTATTGCACCAACAAACAGGTGGCGGAGCTCGTGCAGCTGGAATAACAAACATGAAAGATTCAACCTGATCTATCATCTTCTGGAATC
Source organism: Chenopodium quinoa (assembly GCF_001683475.1). Classification (NCBI taxonomy): domain Eukaryota; kingdom Viridiplantae; phylum Streptophyta; class Magnoliopsida; order Caryophyllales; family Amaranthaceae; genus Chenopodium; species Chenopodium quinoa. The sequence goes on from NW_018745281.1 coordinate 2,701,686, forward strand.
GCTCCACAGGTGACAAAACAATGTCTGCAAGCATTGAGGAATAGTCATGAGATACAGGGTTTGCCTTGTGGCACTGTATGTCGTAGACAGGATGCTTTATTGTCAAAAGCTCACGTAGAGTTGTTGAGTATACAGGCTTCCTCTGACACCTTAATGAATTCCACCATGCAATGGCAGCAGCCCGCTGTTCTGCTTCTTTTAATCTTACATTAAGAATTTCCTTTTGAATCTTTTCAAAAATGTTAGTCCCACAACCTTTCTTCCCGTATTTAAATCTAGGCCTAACAATTTCTAGATTACTATAACTAACACGATGCTTAATCAAACTAGGAGGAGTAGCAATAGATTGAACTTCATCAAACTCCCAAGATGTCATTCCGAAATCTAGATGTGTAAATAAGAGCCCCAAGCCAGAAAGATTTGTGGAAGAAAATAGACCAGGTGAAAGCATTGAGCAAACAGTTGAGCTCAATTGCATCTCAATCCCCTCCATGTCAAAAGAACTTGTAATAGAGCGGCCCTCAAATAAATCAGGATGATTGCAAACTTTACGTAGCTGCATTATAACATTTAGCATACCAATGAAGTTGGCACTAGCCAGAGTGCTTTGGGTTTCTGAACTAGCAATGAAATCTTCATACAAATTCCTCTGCCTCTTCGAGAGTCTGCAGTATATGACATGCTCATGTTTCATAGGTAGCTGCTTTTCAACATCTCTTTTCAAACGACGCAGAATAAATGGCCGCAATACATTATGAAGACGATCGATCACTTCTTTGTTCACCTTTTCTTGTCCTTCCACCATGCCTGAAATAGGATTGCAAAACCAGTCCTTAAATTCCTGGTGAGATTGAAAGATATGGGGCATCAAAAAATGCATTAGAGACCACAACTCCATCAGATCATTCTGCAATGGTGTACCCGTCAACAAGATGCGTCGCTTTGAATTGAAGTTTAAAAGAGTTTGCCAACGCTGAGATTTCCAATTCTTTATCAAATGAGCTTCATCTAAAATCAAATACTTCCACTTCTTGCGTTTGAAAATTTTTGAATCTTGGATAACAAGTCTGTAAGTAGTGATGCACACATGAAAAGAGTTGGGTTTCATCCAACCTTGCCTCTTATATTTGCGCTCTTTTGCACTCCCAAAGTAAGTTAAGATCTTAAATGCAGGGCACCACTTCATAAATTCAGTTTCCCAGTTAAGCATGACACTGGTTGGTACCACAATGAGATGAGGCCCCCATATCCCCTTCTCACAAGCCAGGTGGGCAAGCAATGCAATCGTCATAATTGTCTTTCCTAGACCCATCTCATCAGCAAGAATACCATTGAGTCTTTTCTCATACATGGTAACAAGCCAGTCAAGCCCAATATGCTGATACTCACGAAGAGGGTGTTTAATAAGAAAGGGGAACTTTGTCAGTACACTAGTTGTGGAGAAAGTATTTCCTGTTGGTTGTGCAGACCTGGCAGCGGCGGCTGCATCAGCAATTCTAGCTTCTCTTTGACTCTCCTCTTCAGAATTCATCACATGACCAGCAACAACTTCTTCATCAGGGACAGGTGAAATTGTTTTAATCTCCCCAGAGTCATCTTCAGCTACAGATATATCTTGGGCTTCCTTGTCAGACACTTCCACAGCTGGATGACTATCTATGTCAGAGTGAGCAGAACAATAATCCGATTCACTGTCAGCAGAGCCAGCCTCGGACGAATTCTGATAGACGAAGCACAATGATTCAAAGATAAATATAACATGTGTACCATGTCACTGGAGTGAGAAAAGCACATAGGATATCTAACCAACCATTTTATATCTTGCAAACAATTCTTCCAAGGAAATCTCGCTTTCTTTCTGCAATAATGCAATCTGCCCAACACCAACACACACACCAAGAAAACATTAACATAAAAAAGCTTCATAGACAACAATTACAAAAAAAAAAAAAAAAAAAAAAAAAAAAAAAAAAAAAAACCTAAGCTTGCAATCAATTGGGCATACCTCATCTTCAGGCGTTTTAAGCTCTGCTTTTGCCAACTCCTCCTCCTCAACCAAGGTTGTCTCATCATCCTAGCAATACAAATCAGTATTATAGCCACATACAAGCAGAAGAACTGCATAATATCTAAGGTTATTTATAACACGTGGCAACCAGGACAAGAGCATAGATATAGAAGTGATATCTCTTGAGGAATATGCCATAAGACATCAAAACTTAAATAGACAAGCTATGTCGGAGACTTAAGGGGTACCTTGATCAAGGGATGGAGGAGCAAAATAATCAAAGGAGTAAGAAACTCTGGAAATATTTAAGGGTGGATTGACCAATTGAGGGTAATAAATTGAACAAACAGGTGATCTACTCCCCCACATATAAGGATAATCAATATTTTCTAAGTATTTTAACAGCCCCATCCCCAAGGATCTCCTTACCACCCCCTCCTTGCCGCAATTTCAACCATTGATAACATCAACTTAATAGCTCAAGTCATTTTCCAACACCTACATAAGGCTCATTGTCCCTAAGACACCGGTAACCACCCCATTTCCTCTTCCTTTCCCTCACCCTAAACAGGGCTTCTATTAGAGCTAGTCACTCAAATCTATTTTCAGCATAAAAATAAGAGGTCAGTGATGCAAGCAATCACCATGGACAATAAGCAATGACAGCTTAAGGAAAGTTATGGAGGTGATCTGCAAACTTTAGGGTGGTGGCAGCTGGGTGAACCTACAGGTGAGAGTATGTCAGATCTGTCTACCTATCTCATTCCTCTCTTTCCCCATTATCCAATTACCACATCCAGAGAGGACATGTGAATCAATGATACCTTCACTGGCCATTATAAGTGGGAAGATACATAGAATGGATAAATATGATCAATTCCAAACCCACCAAAAAGAATAATAGATACACTAGGAACATTTACCCCTTTACATGTAACTCCCTAAATTTTTCAATAAGTCCATCACTTCCTACGTAAATGCATTGGATATCATTACAATAAAATTTGTCATTTTGTTGTTTCGAGGCTACCAGTAACGTGAACCATAACAATACATGAACACTATGCCATTTTGATGATATTCTTCATCACCAGCAGCTATTTAAGGCAGTGGCTTTAATATAGGTGTGTTATTGAACAAATTATAGCACATCCATTTTTCTCTATTCACACCACACTAACCACTTATATAGCAGTCCTTTACTCCTGTCATATGTAGACAAGTCTCCTCAGAAAACTAGAAGAGAAGCTAGTAAAGTCGATCCAAAAACTTTAGATTAGATCAATAAGCATAGTCACAAATCACAAAAGGACAGGGTAATCCTATTTGAACAACACTAAACCAATATACAGATGACACCCATATATAAACAGTAATAACAACTTAGTTAAGAGAGAAATCCATAACTACCATCAAACTAAAGCACCGTAATCTAAAAGATAAAAGAGCCACTGCATTTTACGAATTAAAATTGAAACAAATCAATTCACCCCCTACCCCCCACAATAAAAAAAAAATAAAAAAAAAACAAACACACCTCCTTCTCCCTCTACCAGCTGTACCCCACCCCACCCCCCCACCCCCCCTTTTTTATTCTCTTGTCTCCAAAGAAAACGGCAGAAGTGAGTTTCTCCAACAAATTATCATCTCCTCCATCCTCAATCAAACAAAAAGCACACAGCAGCAGACATGTCTTCATTATAACCTTTCTAATTATGAAAAGGAGATATATCCAAAACATACCAGCAGGGTGTCACCCATTTACAAAAGGAAGGTTAACAACTTAGAAAACTTACGCCCTTGACCTATCTGTTTATCAAGAAGTAATTAGGTACAAATCAAGATACATCAATATCGCCCAGAACTTAATACCTTGACCTATCTGTCTATCAAGAAATAAATCAAGTAATTACAACCTAAAAAACCTTTAAGTTCTTCCTTTCAAAGGGTACCACCAAATCCTCCCTAATCATCATCTTGTGGTTATACACATCCTAGCCTCCCTATACTTGTAACTTTGTAAGCAGGAGTGGTCAGATCCTTGGCAATTATTATGGTTGCAACTGACAAAATAGATGGATATAGTAGCTCTTAACTCATTTCTTTAAGTTTATTTCCTCATCAAATTCATCAAATTGGTAATTTGGTAACTTTCAGCTATTAAATATGAATTAAATTTTTCACTGCCCCAATTCAAAAATCACTCCCTCTACTTTCCTGATTTAGACTCTTTCCATTCCATTCTCTCTTCAACAATCAAAAATCACCACAATTCATGGAAACTGCAACCAAGTTCCTTTGTTGAAGCATACAATCAAAACTTGTCTAAAAGATTCTACCAGAAAAATGACAACCCAAAGATTTACTCATTCATTCATTTTAGACTAGAACCTATCACGCCAGAGCCAGTCCAGATTGTTTTACATGTATGCAAATCAAAATACTGAATTAGAGCCAAAAATGAATTTAAAAAGGGGGGTAAAAAAAAATAAAGCTGATTAGGGATTTAGAAATAAAGTACATTATGAGATCAGTGAAAGAGCATTGAGTATTGGAACATAGTTTTCCATATTACTTGTAAATAACTTTTGTTGCATATGAAGACGGTGCAAACTAATCCATGTTCAATCGCAAAGATTCCAACATAAAACTAAATAGCATATTTCCAGTTGACAAAGCCAAATGTGAAGTAAACATGGACCAGCTTACAACGCCTTACTTGTCACACATTAGCAAAGTTACATAGAGCAATACCTTCTCTTCTCCAGTGGCAATGATAAACTCGTCATCTGCCTGGACAGTGCAGAACACATCAGCAAAGCTTCATGAACAAGGGAAATAAGGTAAAAGAAAGCAGCAGAATATATGCAAACAAACATTAAGCATCTGATCTAAACCACCAATATGAGTAGTTTATCCGACAAAAACTACCCAAACACTCAAAGTCAATCAGAAGACGCGCAATAGATGCAGCTATCTTCAGACTACAAAAGCCCCATTTCACATGACTTCTTACATCATAGAGGCAACTGGACAAGGCTTCGTACATCCGGAGTTCATTATACTCTACTTCTCCTGGACTACTTGACACTGGGTGGTTGTTATTCTTTTGTATGGCATAGTACATTTTTCACATTATTCTAAGCTAACTAAATTCAGAATTTTAACAAGATAGGCATTCAATCTATTTTTCAATCTTTCCCTTTTTTGTTTATTTATGGGAGAGGATTCTTATACTTCCTGCTCCAGTTCCATAAGCTACTGGTCAATACTCCCACCCCTAAACCCTTGTTAATATATCTAGCCTGCAACTTCTGTCTATTGTTCAGCTCGATCTTGTGAATCATTAAAACATACATCAGCTTTCCTGGACAAACACAATTCGATGTAAATTCAATCAGTCTTATAATTCCTGATCCATCTCCACAAGCCTATTGGCTGGCACTCTAACCCCTAATCCTTTGCAAATTCAACCAGCCTGCAAATTCCCATCTCTCTTTCAGCTCCACCTGGTGAGTCTTTAAAACATACAACTTTCCTGGCCAACTAGCACAATACTAATGTAAGTGTGTCCCTTAGATGAATACATGTTTCTTATTTTGTTAATACAAACAACATATATTGAGCAAATATTCAAACCAACAAGATTGGAACATAGAACAAAATCAACTATGTAAGTCGCCAATTTCACTCATCCAAAGGAATAAAAGAAGATACAAGTCAACTACATCTAAGAATCTACATACCAGGTCATCATCAGAATCATACTCCCTATCTACAAAATCAGAAGTAGTTGTGCCATCAGGTGAATTTTTGGGCGAACAGACCTCAACTTCAGATACATGGCCATTGCGTTTTTCCTGGAAACAAAAATTTTGGATCACACAGGTCTCTAAACCTTCATAACAAAAGAACAACATAAAAACACATACAACTTACACAACGACAACTAGTGAACTCTGATGAGCAGTCAGCATCTACCTTAGCTTCAGCAAGAAAATCAGTTCCATCACCTGTAGCAAGTCAAAAACCAAATATCAAAGGCTTTACAGATTACTCATAAACTCCAAGAGCTTTCTCTTGTTGAGAATTAGTAACATCCAAAACTAAGAGAAACATGGTCAGTTCACGGATCACACTCTTACCTGGACCAGCCTCGTCAGGGCTTTCAACAGAAACTTGACGTCCATCTGGATAATGTTCTCCATTGACTAAAATCAAGCAAACCATGGAAGATGCACAAACAAACAAAATAAAAGAAATTAATGATGTAGGTAACTGGGGGGGAAAAAGTGATAGAAATGAAGGGAGCCTAAACATAAATATTTTTTAAGGAAAATTCAGTATTTTAGTATGAAATGCATACAAGACGAGATGTTAACTTACCCTGAGCAGGGCCAACCTCATCATTGTTCCCTGTTACAATAGGAGAGACCTCAGCACTACTTTCTTCATTAGCTAAAACAAGGGATAGCATCAACAATAGTTCACTCTAATAATGCAGACACAACAAAATTGAGAATGCCCAAACAAGACATCACAACTTTTACAGTAGATTACCTTCACTCACTGAATAGCGTTTGAGTAGCTCCTCAAGTGGCAAGTCTACTTCATTCTGTAGGGCAACCAACTCTTCTAATCTCTCTTCCTCGGTTATCAGAGCTTCATCTTCCTCAATAGTCTGCTCGTCATCTTCCTAGATCACATCATGGAAGATAAGTACATGACCACAAACAAGGGAGAGGCATTGCTTGAAAAAATTTGAAGATACGAGTACAATGGACATGCCATCAACATGGGGATAATTCATAATTAAAGTAAATAGCCAAGTGGGATCAGACCACCTCTGTGACTATGGAAATAGATTAGGCCCTAGGCCCAAAAGACTGAGAGGAAGGAGGAATATCAGAAGCAAGCTGAAGGCTAGCAAAAAACCGAAGGATCTAGTCACGCACATAATTAATCACATTAATTAAGATAAGAGCAAGTGTTGCACAGGATTAAATCTAATAAGAACAAAATTCAGCTGAACAACTCACAATAAAGTTTTGGAGCTACATTCACTTTCCTAACTGAAACACAAGAGCTTATTTTTCCTTCTGGTCCGCTAAGCCTGCTCAATTTTGAGATTAAGTTTTACCACTCAATTCTAAACTACATACACTATTTCATCTTGTTACACATCTAACATTCAATAGCAATAAAAAGCGTCTAATCCAGGTTAAGTCACTACCAAGTGCATAAACTCTACTTATTATGTAGCACAGGGAGCAAGACCTCTTAGGGCTCTTACTAATAAAGATACCCTCTCGAAGAACATTAAATTTCCAACTAAGATTGATAACAGCACATTGATTCTCATCAATTCAATTTTGATGACAGGATCTCCAAAACAATGAAAACCTTAAGAAAACTATATCAGGCAACAGTCGAAGAGTTGTAAACTCACCGCTTCATCCTCAGATGACACATCATAATCATCATCAGCATCCATTGCATCCACTTTAATCTCTGTATCTGATTTAGCCTCTGAAGAAAATGAATCATCACCAATATATTAAGGCATTCTTCTTTGCAAGTAAAACAAGCAAAATATGCCACATTGCCACTTACCAGCAAGCAATTCCATAGATCCTTCATCCACTTTTTCTTCATCATTCTCTTTCTGCTGAGAGTAACTAGTATTCTCCTGAATTGATGTCTGTCCTGAAGGACAGGTGTTTGACGTGCCCAAGAGATTCTCTGCCAGCATAGTTGAATACCTGTGAATTCCACCAAGTTGTTCATTCCTCATCATTCCACATGCTCAACTGTAACACCATATAATCTTTACATATGGAGACCAAAAAAAGACAACAAAGGTCATGCAAAGGTCATTTCGAGACCACCTTTCAGTCTGATCTAAAAGATACTCCAACTGCTTGTCAAGTGCCGCCTTCTTTTTACAATCTAGCTCTAACTGATGCTTATAGTGCACCTGCACAAGTGATTTTCAGAGCAGATGTGAATTTAGAGAGCTTCATACATCAACTATCCCAAGAGAAAATACCAATTCAACATATTTTATAACTTGCCAGCTTCTCTATTTTAGTCCAGAATTTTTTGACATCCTTTGATATATTGAGTGCAACTTTTCTCATTCGCTGCTCTTCTTCCTGTTTCAGTAACAATGACCAGCATAAAAGAGAAAATCAAGAAAGAAAATAAATAAAGAATATTGGCAGATATGTACAACAGAATGCGCCAACAGGAAAGATCGTCTTAATTGGCATAAGGTAGTAGAGTAAATTGTTTCACTTAGTGTCACGCAACAACAAATATATTCAAACAATTTACATTCGTGCTTGTGCATGTGGATAATAATCTTTTGTCAACTACATAGAAAGTTGATGAGCTAAACCTTCATTCTCTTTTCTTCCCTTGTAACCGGATCCAGCATGCCCCTGCTTGCTCGTAAAGCTACTTTTTTTGCCTGTGCTAACTTCCATTTCCGCTCTGCCTCAAAGTCCTGCCATAATGGTATCAATAAAAAGCAGTCATCATTAAATTTGGGTTGGCTTGACACACTGTCTCTAAATTTTCAAAGCTGAAGAACACTTCAAAACAAAAGCAATTACAGCACACAAAGACAGCTGCTGACCTTTGATAGCCAAATCATCTCCTCCAAAACATGATCCCAATGTGTTTTTGGGCGGCGAGGTTCTCTAGGTGCTTCAAGTGCCTGCACGAAATAGTAGCAGCATAGCAAGTAATGTTACAAAGCATATTATAGCAGAAGATTAAAGGTAATGCCATATATTGATGAGTCTGGAACTAGTTTTATCCGATGGCAAGGCACACTTAAGCAACAAAATCACACATAACCCATGGTTTAGCTGACATTTAGCATGGTTTGCGGGAGACAAGGATAATGTATTCTAAAGTTATGATACTCTTGATTTAATTAGTAATGAAGGCACAGCTAATAATTCCTTTTAGCATGGTATCAATGCAGTAACATTATAAGAAAATAATTAATCTTATTATATAGCTGGAATTAAAGCCTAGTCTGTAATAGACTAATTAATTAAAACTAAAATAACTATCACATGCTAAGTGAAAAAAGACTAATTAATTAATTAATTAATTAATTAAAACTAAAATAACTATCACATGCTAAGTGAAACAATTTTTAAAATCATATGGTGCCTCCATGGAATTATTGAAGAATGTTGTAAATACAAATTATCGAGCAATATGTCATGGCAGCTCTATGGAACATATTGTAAACGACTAAACGTTAAGTATCCTCTTGCTAAATAATAAAGAGCTTTATTCAGTCAAACACTTCAGGTGTCTTAGCTAGCCAGAATGACTTCCAGTAATGGAACTAACTTTTACAGTTAAGCAATCCCCAAGTACCTCCCTTGTATTACTCCCCTATGTTAGCAGGAAAGCAGTTGGATTATGATCAGTATGTATCAAGCTCAGACTATCCTATCTTATTAGCACATTTTGTAATACTTCATGCATGCAACAACCAGCAGATCAGTATCTACAAGTGGAATTTGAACTTGCCTTCTACAAACATAGGTTATTATGCACATATTAGCACATTTTGTAATACTTTCATGCGTGTAACAACCAGCAGATCAGTATCTAGAAGTGGAATTTGAACTTGCCTTCTTCAAATATAGGTTATTTTGCACATGTAACTGTAAATAAAGTTCATCAAATGATAGATCCTAAAAATCAAATAAATGGAGCGTAATTCGTGCATGTTTTCCGTTATAGTTCCAATATACAACAACTACTCCAAAGTTATGTTTATAAAATAAAACCTAATATAGATTATCTGCATCTACAAGTATTGCAACATAAGACTTTAATTAACAGAAACTCTTGAAACTGAACAACGAATAAAAATTATCTAACCTTTTGACGTCGAGCTCTTGACTCGTGATCAAGTTTAGACCTTGGACCTTTGGAAGCCATAGTTGCCAAAACTACCGCGAATCTCTAACTGAATCAACAATAACAACAAAAATAAAACACCCTCATTTTAAAAAAAACATCCAACGATCTAGCCAATTCAAATCATGCATGCCCATCCCTGAACCAGGCCATGAGGGGCGGGCACGCAACACTAAGTAATCCAAGCCAACCCACCGGACCACTGAAAAAAGGCCCCGGACATTAGGCTCGGCTCGAGCTTAATCGGATTTAGCCTTGAGCTCAACAAGCCTCAAAACCCAAGCTTGGCAGGGGCTCTAATAGACTCAAGAAGGCTCGGCTCTTAGACTCGATTCGCCTCGAAAAATGCAACACATTAGCAACGTAAATTTGACTCAATTTCAAATTAGACTCGAATCACATAAAAAACATCTTCTCGTTCAAGAATTCAACGTAAATTTGCACACAGCAAAATTCAAGCAACAAAATCACTCGTTATAATCCTTCAAAACTTCAGTAACTGTAATCAGAAGTTTAATAATCCACCTTAGAAGAACCCTAAATTGATTTTACTGACAAAAAATATCAACGACAGTACGAAACTAAACCCTAGATTGTGAAATTGATATTCGATGATAAAATTAAAATGGAAAAAACATCTAACCTCAGAAACTGCATCAATGGAGGAGAGAAAGCTCAGAAACCGCTTCAATGGAGAACTCGGAGTACGCTTCAATGGAGGAGAGAGAGAGGTGCAGCGTAAAAGTGAACTGCTCCAGAGGAGAGGGTGAAGAAATGAAAACATAGAAGGAAGATCGATGACACGTCAGATCTAGATTATACCGACGGTTAGAATTCATTCGTAATTAAGTTTTGTTCTCACCTAAAAAGACAATTTTAAATTCTTATACTTTCATATGATCTTCTTTGATTTCTCGGTGATTTATAGGTTTATACTTTATACAATTTATACGAGTACTCGTTAGCATAAGGGGTGGTTACGAGAGGTATGTTGGTGAGTCATGGGTCGTGCATGGACATCATTTTTAAAGTTTAGTACACTATATTCGTACCTAATTTTTGGACTTGGACAACGTTTTGAGAGGTTAAGTTTTGTAAATTTTTCCCAGGAAAATATGCTCATACTTCATATGATCTTTTTGTTTGTGTGATTTACTAATTTGTACTTGTAACTAGGAACGTTTTACCAAATTGAGCTTTAAACGGAAACTATTGACAAAAATGGTAGCGTGGCAAAACTATTTACCAAACTAAGCTTCCAGGGTAAATCGCTGTCTCGGACAGCGTTTTACCTTCTGTATTTTTTTAAATTCAGTAGGGCATAAAACGCTGTCTCGGACAGCGTTTTATCCTTGGGTTTTTTTAAAAAAAAAAATTCAACTACAACTATTTTATATGTTCAACATAAAGCGCTGTCTCAGACAGCGCTTTATGCTTGAACATAAAACGTTGTCTCAGACAGCGCGTTATGCTTGAACATAAAACGCTGTCTCAGACAGCGCGTTATGCTTGAACATAAAGCGCTGTCTCAGACAGCGCTTTTCTGCTGGAAACAGCAACCAGCATCCAGGCAGAAAACAAGCTTCAGCAAACAGCTTGCATGCTGCAGTCCTCCAACAGCTTCAGCAAACAGCTTGCATGCTGCAATCCCAACAGAGTTAACGCATTAGCAATTAACCAAAATGTTAACGATCAAATGTTCCAAATGTTATTAAATCAAAATGTTCCAAATGTTATTAAATCAAAATTTTCTATTACAAAATAATTCCTCCATCTACGATTACAACGAATTTCAGTTAATAGTCATGGGTCCTCTGAGGGTCTCGATGGACACGTTGCCCGGTTATGGCCCTGAACGTGACAACGACTACATTTGCTCGCGGGCCGGTTAGTCTCATCCATTTCATTACGTATGCGCTTTGACCTTGGTCGCCCTATTCCACGCAACATGCTCCCGTCGGGAATGATTCTGGGACCGTTATAGGGCGTCCAGGTTGTCTCGCAAGGGATTGGCCAGAATTGCGGCGCGTATGTGCTCGTGTATGCCTCCGATTGCAGCACCGGGTCAACCCACGGCCGCTCTGATAGTGAGTACGTTGCACATACGGCTAGAACGTGAGAACATGGGAGGTGAAATATCGTAGGTTTGTTGCAGGTACACGTTCTTAACTGAAAGTTAACAGTATGTTTATGGCCTCCTTTACTACCAAGTCGGTCTCCCCTTTCTGTTGTAACTTGGTAAATATGCAATCGACGGTTATACGCATCCACTCTGTGATATCTGGCTTTTGCGGTGTTCTTCTCTAGAATGGCAGTGACCTTGGGGGGGTATGCAAGTCCCTGTTCAAATCTTGCCTCAGAAGACTCCCTTCTCAAAGTGAAATATTTGTTAACTCTATGAAAAGTTAACTCGACTAGGGACATGATCGGTAGAAACCGTGCTCCCTTCAACACGTTGTTGAATGTCTCAGAGAAGTTAGTAGTGCAAATCCCGTATCTACGTCCAGCGTCGTGAAAGAGGGACCACATGGTGAACGGAATTTGAACAATGTACTCAATTGCCTTGTTACACGCCTCACTAATGAAACACAGATCGCCGTGTAGTTTTCTTTCCTGCCTTTGGTACGCCGTAGCCTTGAACATATCTCTCATGTCGTTTCGTCGCACGTGAGTCTTCAAGTCAGAAGCTATGTGGCGAACACAAAATCTGTGATAGGCTCGCGGCTCGGTAAATCCAACGTTCGGATCAGTCATTGCTGCAATGATCCCAGGATGTCGGTCAGATATAACACAAAGGCCATCTCGTTGAGTGACATGAACCCGAATGCAACCCAGGAACCAAGACCAGCTGGAGGTGTTTTCCCCCTCAACCAACGCAAATGCTAGAGGAAATACTTGGAAGTTTGCATCAACACTTGTAGCAACCAACAGTGTTCCTTTGTACTTCCCGTACAAGTGCGTCCCATCGATACAGATAACTGACATACAATGTTTAAAACCGTCGATACAAGGGCCAAACGCCCAAAACACTCTTTCAAACACTTCCATGTTGCTGTAGTAAACACCGTCAACCAACGCTTTGTACTTCCACACAACACACGTTCCCGGGTTTGACTGTTGGAGGGCTTGCATGAAGTGCGGAAGTCTGCCGTAAGAACTCTCCCAATCACCGTAAATATCAGCTATTGCTTTCCCCTTTGCATACCATGCCCTCCGGTACGGGACATCGAAATGAAATTGCTTGGAGATGAGTTCTTGTATGAATTCAACTTTCAAAGACGGATCTTTCCGAACAAAGGACTTCACAAAATCTGATATTAACGACGAATCCAAATGCGGGTGATCAGTGGACAATACTTCCGTGACACAGTTCTCCCGGTGCGGGCCTTTGTATGTGACTAGGGCAAAGCCACGCGAGTGCTTACTAGATTTGGTACCCCGTAGCATCCAACCACATTTTTTCTTGCACCGCAAATGAAGCACACTCTCATTCGATGTAATTGTGGTGTAGAACTGATTCCTCTGTATGGAATACATCTTCACCATTTCTTGGAGCACTTTCTTACTTTCGAACCACATCCCCTTCTCAAATTCCCCCCCCGGAACAAACGACGTATGACTACCCGATTCGGCCCAATCCTGATCAACTTCGTAGTTCTCGTTCACCTGACTGAACCAAGGAATGGGAGTTCTAACCAGGGGCTCGCCCACTTCCATCCGAGCAGGTTCTACATCCATGTTCTGAAGTCCATCTTCCTCCTCTCCGCTATCGGCCTCATCATTTGTGTACACATCATACACAGAAAGTTCGTTATTCACAATATCTTCAAGATGATTCGGCGCATGCTGAGACGGTGAAGCCTGACCATCATCTTGCGTAGGCGAATAACTATGCAATTGTTCTGGCCGAGTACTTTGTTGGGTACATATAGGCACCGTTTCCACATATATTTCAGTGGGAACACCCTTCATTGCAACAACGTTCCTTAGAGCTGTCACATGCTTATTCGTAGAAACCGGTAACACTTGAACCCCATTGCCGGTCTCAAACCTCATTTTAATGTGTACGTCAACGGTCATCGGGTCTGAACCAATACTACTATGAACCTCATTCATCAAATCATTCATAGTCATGTTCGGTTCTAGTGTTAGTGGTTCCATATTTCCCCCACTATACTCGACCCGGGGTCCATCAAACAGAATTTCTCCTCCCCACCGGCATAACAAAACTACATTTTGTGACGCCATATTCTACATAACCAAAACACATTTTAGGATTATCGAAATCTAGAGCGAGGTAAATTATCAACACTGAAATAAGACTCTTCTCACCTATAACAACTTCACTTTCAACAACTTCACCAATTTCAACAATTTCATGAACAATTTGAATTATTTCAACAATTTCAACCTAAACTATTTCAATAATTTCAACAATTTCATCTCTTCTCACCAATTTCAACCATTAACAACTTCAACATTTTCACCATCATCAACTTCACCAATGTCATGAACAATTTCAATAACAATGTACCACATCACCATCAATAATTATCAACAATGTACCACATTTTCATTAATAATTAGCAACAATTACATGCAATTGACATGAATTAACAACAAGTAAGAGCAATTACATACAATTCACAATAATTAACCACAATAACTATGCAATTACACTAAATTCAGTTTAGGGCTAACCACGAAATTGAGTGAGTGAGTGTGAGAGGGAGGAGGGCAGCAGCAAGGTGGCGGCAGCAGCGGTGGCGCAAGGGTGGGCGGCGGCGGCAATGCGGGTGTTTGAGTACGGTCGTGGTTTAGTGTGAGAGGGAGGAGGGAAAGCGTTGAGGTTGAGGTTGAGTTCTTGCGCATTCTGCTGAAGTGAACATGCTGATATATGGCCATGAAACGCTGTCCCGGACAGCGTTTCATTTAAAAAAAAAAACAGGGAATAAAACGCTGTCTCGGACAGCGTTTTACCCATTGAATTTTTTTTAAAAAAAACCCAAGGATAAAACGCTGTCCGAGACAGCGTTTTATGCCCTACTGAATTTAAAAAAATACAGAAGGTAAAACGCTGTCTGGGACAGCGTTTACCAGTTGAATTTTTTTTTTAAAAAAATACAGAAGGTAAAACGCTGTCCGAGACAGCGATTTACCCTGGAAGCTTAGTTTGGTAAATAGTTTTTCCACGCTACCATTTTTGTCAATAGTTTCCGTTTAAAGCTCAATTTGGTAAAACGTTCTGTAACTAGTTTTTGGTCTTGAATAATACATTAAGTGTTGTTTCCTAGTATGGAATACTTTCATTTACATATGACTTGGTAGAGATGAGAGTCGTAGAACTCCATGTATCTACTGCTCAACTTATACTATTTACTCGTATATAATTTCCTCTAACTTAAAAGTCAATAAATTAAATTACAACACCAATTTTCATTAAATCTTATGCACCTAAAGTTGTTGCTACTAGGGGTGAGCAAAAATTCCAGTTACCCTGAATTGGAACCAAAACCAATTTGAAACTTACGGGTAAAATATACAAAGTACAAGTTTGAAGAAAAGCTTGGAAGTGCTTTGAAAGATCTAAGTAGAGAAAGATCTCACTCTTTCTTCAGAATTCTTCTTCAAGGTTTTGTGTTGTTGTCCGATTTGTCTCCTATTGTACGTCATATTACTCCAGTATATTACGGTACCAACTACCAAGTACTCCGTACCTATTAAGTTTTACAGTGCTTGATGAAATGATAAGTGAGTTGGGTTGGGCCAGGCTAGTTGGTGTTACTTCAACAAAGTCCATAACTGGCCCAATAAATTGGGCTTCAAATCTCCAATTAAAGGCCCAACCAAAGGTAACATAATACGAAGTACATAGCTACTAACATTTTTTTTTATTTATGGTGGATTTTGTAGAAAAGTTTTCGTCTATTCTTAATTTAATTTTTTAGGATTTTCAAGAAATACATTTGATCGTTACTATCTTAAACTATATGATTTAACGCAGTATTTGGAGTATAGTTATAAAAAATATACTTCCTTTGTTCTGTTTTACTTGACCCGCTTTGACTTTTACACTATTTACCACTCTTTTGATCGTCTTTTATGAATAATACGTAAGAAAAAACAAATTCATGTTGGATCTTTTTGAATTCGTCTCAATAAGTACTATCATAATATATAACTTATATAATTTTTATTTATGGATAATTAAAGTTATTGATCGTTGAAATTTTGCATTGACAAGCGTGATAAAAGAAACAGGTCAAGTAAAAAAGAATAAAGTAGATCTTATGAAACTACATGCTCCTCCTACAATAAAACTAACAAGATCAATTGAAACATGTTTTCTTATAGATAATCAAAATATGTGGTCAAATATCAAAAAATTAAATAGCAAACATTAAAAGACGAAAAGAGTATATGCGATATTATTAATTCGAAACGGGTAAGCTTTGGCTAAGTCATAAGAGCATATGGGTGGCAGATCCTAAAGAAATGGCAAATTCCCAAAGACAAAAAACTTTAAATAAGGCAAAGCCACGTTATATCTAGATCTCCTCTTAAGCATGTACGTGTAATGTTGCATGAAAACCCAAGTGTTGAATACATCCTATTTTCCCAAAAATATAAACACCTTACTATAGTTTTGCCGTTGAACAAGAACTAACACGTACAATAATAAGTTGATCAAAAATATACAAGTGTGAGGAAATAAAAAATACAACCATACAAGATGGCAACTCATCCTCTAGTTCCCGGTGAGCCGACTAAGACCAGCACCACCATGCTCGAGACCGCCACTGCCGCGGTTCAGAAGTTTGGCCCTATAAACGCCATCCACCAGCATCTTTGCGCGTAATTTTTTCTCTAATCTATTATTTTTGTAATATTTTTATTTATTTTTGGATATTTTGTCAGATACTACCGATTAAAATCAAGATTTTGTGAAAAATTATCTAATAAAATAAATGTTGTAAGATACTACCTAATAAAAAGTAAAATGTTGCAAGATACTACCTAATAAAAAGTAAAATGTTGTAAAATAGGCCGGATTTTACTATTGACTTGAATTTTGTCGTTGACCCACCTCAAAACACCCTAACACTACTATCTCGTAGCTCGAAACTACTCCACCAACTCGGAATATCTCTCAACCACCCCGAAAATAGTCTTACCACCTTGAAAACCAACCTTTGTGTTGGTTTTGGGGGTGTTTTGAGGTGGATCAACGTCGAAAAATTAGGTCGACAGTGGAAATCCAGATTAGACATAGGTAGTATTTTACGACATTTACCTTTTATAGGTAGTTTCTTACCACATTTTTTTGATTAAGTTAGTTCTCACAAAATCTTGGTTTTAATAGATAGTTTTCGATTTTTGTTTAACATGGGACAATTTGAAGTTTAATGATTATAATTTTGATTGTGAATATCTTTACTTATCTTCAATTAAAAATTCTAAAAATTTGATATTTAGAACCCGAAATGAGTTTGACAAGATCGTCTCACGTTATTATATAATTTTCAGCTTCGAAATCAACATATGTGTTGATAATAAAGTATGAATAAACTTAAATTCATTAAACAACCTACAAATTAAAGTATTTATCAAAATCATGGATGTAAATTTTTTTTATAGATTTGATTTATTTGCATGCAAATTCTCACTTTTGAGCTTAATTAAATACATTGCCCTTTTCACAGGTTCCACTTCTACGGAAATGACATGACTCGTCAAGTAGAAGCGCACCACTTTTGCGGACACCAAAACGAAGAAATGCGTCAATGCTTAATCTATGACAGCCCCGAGGCCGATGCCCGCCTGATCGGTATCGAGTACATCGTATCGGAGGACCTCTTCATGACGCTGCCTGATGCCGAGAAGCGGCTCTGGCATTCTCATGAGTACGAGGTTAAAAGTGGGGTGCTCTTCTTACCCGGGGTTCCGGGTGCTATGCAGCGCCCGGACCTCGCTAAGGTGGCTCAAACTTATGGGAAGACTATCCATTTTTGGCAGGTTGACCGCGGGGATAATCTCCCCTTAGGACTACCCCAAATTATGATGGCTTTAACTCGTGACGGACAACTCTATACTCATCTTGCTTCAGGTAAAACTTACGGATTGGAGTTGTTGATTGCATGTTTCATAATCAATTCGTAATTTATTTTAGATGTATGGGTAATGATGTAGAAAATATTTGATGGTTGTCGGTTGACACATTTTTAAAACTTTAACCGATAATTAATTAAGCTAGCTGGTATCCACATAAATCATAAATAATTACTTCCTAATTTCCTATGCTTTTTTTTATGAAAATAATAAAGCACGTAGTTTAATGATTATTGAAAAGGAAAAATGTTGGTAGCTAGACGTTGGCCTATATATTATTAAAATGGTGGTCTTATGTCGTTATTTTGGGATTAAGGTTTTGATATTGTACATTGTTGATACTAAAATATTCTTGAGGAAAATATAATTTCCAAATAAGGATTTCAAACTAACTAAATGCAATACACTTGTTGAATTCTTGTGCTTAATTTTGCATTTCAACATAGATGTGGAGAAGAAGTACAATGTGAACTTTGAAAAAGAGAGAGAAAATCGAGCATACATGAAGGGGTTGGAGCACGGAATCCATCCCTTGGCGAATGCAGAAGGGAAAGGCCTAAGGACGGAGCTACGTGAGGTGGACTGCCATGGTGGTGCTGGAGCTCATTCTACTCCTAGAGTTTTTGTCTAAGCATAAAATGGTAGTGATGATCATACTATCATAGATAAAACCAACCTTTTTATGCGCATGTGTGTATGCTAGTGAACTTGGTATGTTCGGATATATCTTTTTTTCAGTGTGTTTTGCAATTTTATGTTTTCATCTTATAAATGTTTGCAAGTAGATTACGGTATCAATTTAGTGCTTTAATTTTGTGTGTGATAATGTGATGTTTGGACGGGTACGTACATAAAATTAAAGTATAATACTTGTGGTACGAACTCCTTGTTAGTTTTCATTGGCATCACTAATTTATGTTTGGCTACTACTCAAGCAATTAAGTGGGGAGAATTTCATGTGTCTATAACTTCTATTGATATGAACATGATATGGGTTTTACTCTAAAAAAAATCCATATGACCTCTTGAAAGTGGTCTGCTCTTAAATTTGGAGATAGGCCTAATGTAATGCTTAGTTTTGTTCTGTTCATCTTATTAAAATAAAATCTAGCGAATATAGTTTAAATTTGATAATAAGATAGGCCTAATGTAATGCTTAGTTTTGTTCTGTTCATCTTATTAAAATAAAATCTAGCGAACATAGTTTAAATTTGATAATAATTAGTTAATCTTATTAAAATAAAATCTAGCGAACATAGTTTAAATTTGATAATGTTAATCTTATTAAAATAATCTAGCGAACATAGTTTAAATTTGATAATAATTAGTTAAGTAAAAATAAGCTAATTTCAGCATAAAATAGTCCGATTAGTTATAGTACATCTACTGTTATTGCCGTGAACTATATGTAATGTGTACGTCCACTACAATTGTCGTGCACTATATGTAATGTGTTGCCGTGTTGACAAGTCCTCCTCTAATCGATAAGTAGTACGCATTGTTATATATATGCCTCTTTCTTTCCAATTTGTCAAGTTAGATTGTGAACTAGAAATATGCCAAATAGGAATTTTTGAGGATACTTTCTTATCGTGTAGGAGAACTTCCACACCTTTGTTCTTCCTCCTCCTTTACTTTGTCAAATATCACAATGCGTGCCGCTACTTTTCAATTTTTCACGTATTTGAATTCACTGAACTTTTTGATTCTTAGTGGAATTTTTTTAAGCTATCAATTGAACCTTACTCTTAATAAACTTTATCATATGAATTTGTCTGAACTATTTTAATTAAAACTTATTAACCATTGTTTGGACTTAAGCTAATTTGAACTTATTAAATCCATTTTATATTTTTCACAATATGACTAACTAATTGTTTAAATAATAAATAAATAAATACAATGAAGTTGCCATTGCATTCAACTATAAATTGGTAATCACTAACTTCTTTCAAAAAAATAAAAAAAATAAAAAAATAATAACTTGGTATTCACTGAGATTTTGATGTGATATAATAACAATAAACGATGGTCAAAGTTGATAATAAAGTCAAGTGTCCTAATTATTCTGGACCGAAGGAAGTACTTGCTAGGAAGTTCTCGTATTCCATATGTTTATACACATTCATACAATATTTTTTCCTCAAGAGAACTTTTATACAATCTAATATCATATCACTAATAATTAAAGTCGGTCTCGCAGTCAGGCCACAAGACAACGACACTTGACATTCTAGTTTTTCGTCAAGTGGCGAGCCACGTAGGCGACAAATAGATATTATTGTGATTAAATTGGGTAAATTTGTTTAAGATAAAAAAGTATACATAAAATAATTTAAAATTTTTTTAAAATTTTTTTTATCTTTTTATTGACAATATAATTTTATTTATAGCAACACACCACATATTATAATTAATATGAATATCCAATTCACAATAGAATTTTACTTCTATACGAATAACAACGTAATTTTAATTAAAAATATGACCATGTATCATTGATTTTTTTTTTCTACTATTGATTTACCATCAAAGCTTTTTAATAAGGTATTCTTCAAATTTAGTTGTAATATTTGTGTATGTTTGTGGTTTAGTTAATGAAATCAAAGAAGTCAAAAACTACTAAAATTAGGACACAACAAAAACTGTATAATACAAGATAAACTTGAAATGAATTCAAATCAATGTTAGCAAGGTCTTTTTTTTTACAGGTTTTACAAAGCCTCCATAGCCCATTTACTAGCCATATATTATTACAAATGGTCCAATTTGGCCAATAATAAAAATATATAATCTGTTGATTTTACGTGTTAAAAAAAATTACTTTTAACTTCTTATTTATTTTATTTTTTTACCAACGCACTCTTCTTTTCACAAAATTATACCCCCTCTATTATTTTAGCGTCCCATTGAAATTTAACACATATGTCGACATAAAACTTTGAAAACAATATATATATATATATATATATATATATATATATATATATATATATATATATATATATATATATATATATATATATATATATATATATATATATCTGTGTGTGTGTGTATAATTCACAACCATTGGTTGTAGTAGACCAAGTGAATATAGTGCAACTTATAAAAACAGAAAATGATAACAAACGTGAAAAAAAATATTAGATAGTATTTCTACTCTCATTTTATATCTAATATTTAAAAAAAAATTAAATACTAATAATAATAAGGAAAAATTGACAGGAATATTATGACCTTTGACCGGTCCGCCATAAATAAAACCACCTTTTGATAATCCTCTAATAAAACAACCTTTGCATATGATCTTCCAAAAATAGGATAAAAACTGGCAACCTGTTCAAAGGTTGGACACGTGTCATGTTGTGATTGATTAGGATTTTTTATTTTTAAATTTAACATATTTCCTTTTAAAAATTAAAATGAAATTTTAAAAAACTTAACTAAAAAAAGAAAAAAAAACCCCTCCCTCCCCTTCTCTGATCTCAGCCTGTTCAACACCCCCTCCTTCCCCTGCCACGGTGCAATCTGGTCAGCCACCTCCTTCCCTTCATAACACCGCCGCGCAACCCAGCCCCCTCCCCTTCATTCCCGTAACGCAACAACCCAACCCCCTCCCCTTCACTCCCACAACACAACAACCCAACCCCTCCTTTTCATTCCCTTAGCGCAACCGCGCAACCAATCAACCCCAATCTTGAGGTACCCAACCCTTGCTAGACCGTTAGACATCCTCGCCCAACCTACGCCTATGCTAAATCGAGGGGTTTCGAGCTATGAGAATCTTGAAGTAGTTGGAGTTTCACCACCTTCCCCTCCCAAATCCAACAACCCCACATTCCCCTCCAAAAGCCGAAGGTGGTGGTGGTGAGGAGAGAGAAAGTGAGTTGTGCGGAAGGTGGTGGGGGTGAGTGGAGAGTGTGGCGGAGGGAGGAGAAAGAATGTGCTAGTGACGGTGACTAACGGCGTGGAGGATTTCGTCTGATTTCTTATCGGCGGTGGTTGGCGTCGGTGATTCGTGGGGATAAGATGGGGAGTTTCACGGGGTAGGGGACGTGGGGGTGATTTTTTTTTAAAAAAAATTATTTTTTATTATTTTTTTTTTTCAATAAGAAAATTGTTAAAAAAAAAAAAAGAAAAGAAAAAAAAGGCAATTAACCTTACAAAGGGACACGTGTCATATTAACCCATTAAACAGGTTACCAACCGGTTTCGCCCCATTTTTGGAAGATTGTGTGCAAAGGTTGTTTTATTGGGGGATTATCAAAAGGTGGTTTTATTTATGGCAAACCGGGCAAATGTCATAATATTCATGTCAATTTTTAATTATTGTTATTATTATACTTATAATAATAATAATACAAAATATGCCCACAAATAAGTTCACTCTTTAAATTGGGGTATTCGGGGCAACGCCCGAGGCACGTACTAGTATATATATAAAGGAGAGTTTTTTTCCGAGTTTTTAGAGAGGCACGTAGGAAAAAAATTTCTTAACGTGCCATGTAGAATAAGAAATTTTAGTGATAGCCAATCAAATAAGAGATTTACAAATTCTTTTAGAATTAAATAAATCAAATGCCAAATAAGCAAAATTGGCGAATGAAATTTTAAAGTTTAAATTAATTATATTTAATATATTATATTTTAAAATTAAGAATTTTATCTAAATATATAACAAATGAATGGAAATTCACAAATTTTATAAATACACAAAAAGTTATTTACAAAAATACAAATAAATTGTGAATTGCACAGACTTCATCTATTAAATGTAGCCAAATAAAAGAAATTGGCCATTGACTAGAAAGTTAGTAAGTCTACTCACTCCACAAAAAGCCCAAAACCAACATATTGAAAAGGTTCAAACAAAAACAATACTTGTACAAAGATTTGCACAACCAAAACAAAAATCTCAAAACTCAAAACTCCAACCGTAGAGAGAGAAAGATGGAAGGAAGTGAGGAGAAAAACAGTGTCAGTCTCGAAGATTTGAAGTTAAAAATGGCGGATTTTGCTAAGGAAAGAGATTGGGATCAATTTCATAGCCCAAGAAATCTCCTTTTAGCTTTGGTAATTTTCTTAAACCCCATTTTATTTTATGTTAAACCCTAGAAATTTCTACCAATTAAACCATTTTATATGTTTTCTCTTATTTTTTTGGTTGTATTGTGATATTTGTTTCTTGCTTTGTTAATAAATTATTCAATGTAGAATTATAATTTGCTTTTGTATAAGCATCAATTTTTTGTATTTTTAAGGGGAGCTTTCAGCAAAGTTTGTTACTTTTGCAATTTTTTGGGAAACCCAAAAACTTTTTCTAGTCACAATAATTATTGGGTTTTTGAGTTTTTCTTTGCACTTTTAAAAATAGAACCTTTTTTTTGAGAAATAATAATTTCATTAGTATTTCAAGGATTTTTTGAATGCCTATTTGAGTTTGAATTATTGGTTTTCTGGGTTTTAGATTCTTAAGATGAAAGGTGGAAAATTGAAGTAAAATACAAATAACTCCGAAAATGGCTAAATCTTGTGGTCCTTGTACCATAGCAAACATGTTAGCTAGGAGGATTAAAATGCTTCAATTTTTCAAGAAAATATGATTATCATGTTTGTGATCCTAACATCTAGTAAATTGATAAACTTATACCTTATTCAAGTCAAGGAACAATTGATTGATGTGGGGCTCGTTCAATCGAAGAAAAGTCTTAGCTACATTGTGGGAAGATTAAAATGCTTTTAACTTCAAGAAAAGATGTTAATCATGTTTGCTATTTAAATCTAACACCTAATAAATCAACAAAATTGTCCGTCAAACAAGTAACATTAGACTTGTTTGTTCGATAAAATGATAGCTAACATGTTAGCTATTTCGCCTTACTCTTATTGATCAATTTTGACATTGATTTTCTTACAGGTTGGGGAAGTAGGAGAACTATCTGAGATATTTCAATGGAAAGGGGAGGTGCCAAGAGGATTACCAGGTTGGAAGGAAGAAGAGAAGCAACATTTAGGAGAAGAGCTATCTGATGTGCTACTATACCTTGTAAGACTCTCTGATATTTGTGGGGTTGATCTTGGTAAAGCTGCCCTTAGAAAGCTTGAGCTTAATGCCCTTAAATACCCAATTAATCTCTCTAAGGGCTCTTCGAAGAAGCTTAATTACAACAACAACAACAACAACAACACAACAACCCTGTTGATAAAAAGCTTAAGCTTAATGAATCATAATTAAGCTTATTTGACTAGGTCACCTTATATCATCTGTCATTTTCAGTTATATACCCTTTTAATTTTTAGATTTTAGACTGACCCCCCCCCCCCCCCCCCAAATTATGTGTTCCCCTTTTGATCTTTTTGGGGTGGATGGACCTGCCTTTTGGGGTTTTTAGATCCTACTATGAATCTTGTGTATAAATTCTATGATCTAATTGTAATTCAACGATTGCTTTATGAGTAATTATTCTCATGGTTATCCTTTTTAGCATTTTGAGCTATTTATTTGTGTAGTGTGATTAGTGCCTTAGCGGTAACTTGCTCGTCAGTTACTTTAGTTTGATCCTTATCAAGGTTTGACTTGAATGGGTTTGCCCTGAACTTGAACTTTACTTGGTATAACAGGTCTGTCTAACAAACAAAATTGTGCTTGGCTCAAAAGGGCATTCCAACTTTTGTTTATTGCATCTTCTATTATCCTTGTATTTCAACATTAAGCAAATTGTCGTAGTGAAAATCTCCTAAATGTTTGTAGAGGAATTACAAATTAAGTACTGTATTATTATACATTTAGCATTAGGAATTGCAAGCAAAGCTAATACTATTTCTT
The DNA here is from genome assembly GCF_001683475.1 of Chenopodium quinoa. Classification (NCBI taxonomy): domain Eukaryota; kingdom Viridiplantae; phylum Streptophyta; class Magnoliopsida; order Caryophyllales; family Amaranthaceae; genus Chenopodium; species Chenopodium quinoa. Next base: position 2,726,585 of record NW_018745281.1, read on the forward strand.
AGGCAGAAACTTGCAAATTGCTTGTAATTACTTCACTTGAGTTAGGCTGGAGCTCAAATCTTGTTGCAAGCTGAATTGAGCAAGGTGTTTCAAGCTTGAGCTTGCGTCATAGTTTTTCCAGTCGATCCAACTAGCCAAGTCTAGCTCGAGTATCGCTTGGTTCATTGTGATCCCTAGCAAACACTTGAATGGCCCTGGGTTGTAATTCAAGTAAATGAACCCATGTACTAATGACAAAATATATTGGTACCACCCCGCCAAATCAGATCTACAGTGCAATTAACATACACTTGACCCAAATTATCATATTTTGACAAAAGTGTGTTTAATCTGTGCATGAACACAATCTGGAGTGGCGTGTGATAAAATCCTTCACACTCTCTCTTTATCAACGCACAGTAACAATCTCAAATTAGAGATTTGGTTACTTTTTAGGCTTTTCTAACTTTATGTCCTCAATCTGATGCATTGTAACTTTCTTCCGCTGATCTGAAGTACCCCTTTTTTTTTTACATTTGATGTAACTTTCTCTTGAGAAGGTCATTCAGGTCATTTATTGACTGACATTGAACCTCATTTAATTCCATCAGTTTCTTAAAGTTTGTACCGTCTACATTTTGATCAACCACGTATGCATGCAGAGATAGAGATATGCTTTTGATCATTAATATCACTAATAATATGTTAGTAAAAAAATAAAAAATTAATATTACGAAATTATATATTGTGACCAATTCAACAACATATTATACAAGTACTTAAAATCTTTTAATATATTAGTGAAAGAGTCAAGTTAAAGCCATTACGTGAAGAGGGAAGAAAAGTCAAAGTACAATACTAAATAAAATGGAGGGAGTAGAAAGAGTTGTGTTGAGTCGACATGTTGTAGGTTTATTTTAGCATGGGGGATTGTGACTTGTGAGACCAAATCTTTCGAGGGATCGACATATAGATACTCAAATATATATATTGATCATGCTCTCGATCTTTCAAGGGGTTGACATATAAAGTTAGCCTCCCATTATTACCGGTGTTTTTACTCACGATTGTTGTCAACCTAAGGTGGTGAAAGTATTCCTTTGTAGTAGAATGACGATTCATGATGGAAATTTTGAAAGGACCGTTTTAGTTTGGAATTGCAGGTGCCTCCATGTGACTATGGATGTTCGTCGAGCTTCCATAGCAGTATTATTATGGACAATGGTGGCATGAACGGAAAGATAAAAAACAAAAATCTAGGAGTGAAGACATTGTAGAAATGCTGGGGGGGGGGGGGTTGATGATAGATTAATTTATGTCTTTTTGGTGGTAAAATAGCACTATAATACTCATACTCATTCAATCGAGTGTTCGAGTGGCACGTTCAAATGATCGAGTCATATCCAGGAGGGAACATACCGAAGATGAGTAATGGACTAATGGATCATATGGGTTAAGCACATGATGAAGAAGCACATGATGAAGAATATCTTCGTACTAATGTTCTTTCTCTTACATAATAGTAAACAATAAATAGGTTAGTGTGCTACCGTTGTGGGTCAATTCAATCCAATCCGTTGATCCAAATCAACAACTCTACCCAATAACAACAATTACAACATTTTAAGTCATGTAAATTCTTAAAAGGCCAAAAAAACTTTAGTTTAGCCATCTATTCTCTCACCTTGTGCTGCCTATTGTGTGAGTTGCATGTTGGGTTTGGCTAATACGGAGTAGCATGTTAGAAGGCTAAGTAAGAGCTATAAAGTTCCAATACTATCCCTAGACTATATACTGTGGTTTTCGTGTATTTTTTTTTTTAATCCATCTTGACTTTAGACTCTAATAATCAACGACTCATAATTGAATGGCTCTTGGGCTTATATCTAAAGTTCGCGTTAATTTTATGAGAATTACCCAAGCAGCATCATTTTTTCTAAACCAAATGCTACGTAGGTTACACGAGCATAGGTTGCATATACCTTAGCCATTAGCAAAGAGTACAATAATACATGAATGAAGTAACCTGTAACCTTACGAATTTATAACACGAGCCATGATAACACAATCTTAAAGACGGACAAAATCATTTCATTTTATAGGTTTTTCTTCCCAAAGACGCCCTTTTATAATTAGACAAGATTTGCATGGAAAGCTAACAGTATAAAAAAAAAACAAAATAAAAAAAAAATTAATAAAAAAAAAAAAAAAAAAAAAACTTTGTTGATGTTATAGTATATGAATTACAATCTCTCTTTCTCCCTTTTGGCTTTCCTTCATTTTCTGGCATGACATAGCACACCGCCTATACCAATTAACCATATAGGATCAATGAATACACTGAGTAACATATTTGGGAAGGATCTATAGGTGCAAAAACTATTAAATTTGTTGCTCATATCTGTACTGTACACTGGTAGAGACATAGCGAGGAAATTGTCAACATTTGAAATCATGGAACACGTTCAAGAACCCGCTGTAATGCTTTTTTGATACCTTCCTGATCAAGAGATGTAGTCATCTGTATTTCCTGAACCTATAAAAGAAAAGAAAAAAGCTATAACATACAATTGCGCAGTGATCAGATGAGAAGTATTGCACTAGTGGAGTGACCGGGTGGGAAGAAGTGACACAGATAGTCTGATAGGCCATGCACGGTGCAAGTTTTTAAAGTTCTATGGAAAATTTAGGGGTATGGGAGTATATTGTCTGGACTCCAAATTATATATTGCTGGGATATACCCATTTGGGAAGGAGATGAAGATGTGAAACCACGTACCTGTCTTCCAGCACGAGCAAGTAAGATGTACTGGTTGTCAATTGCTGGTGCCTGTCAAATGACATTGAGAAGTTCAAGGCTCAGGCAATGGCATGAAAGACGGCAGCTAAGTACTTAGATTAGTTGACAGAAAAGACACTAACATTAGAAAGCCAGAACTGGAGATCTTGTGAAACAACCCGTTTCTCAAAGCCTTGCCGTCTGATTCTGACCTCACTTATACTGCACAAAAAAGTAATCCTTTAAGGATAGTAACATAATAGTCGCAAATTCAGCTGAATAAAATCATGATGTGCAAAGACAATAGACACCCAAGTAAATTTGAAAAATTTAAAACAACAAATGCAGGTCCTACCAATCAAAGCCTTAAACTAGTGAAAGCTTGAGAGTTAAGAGTATATTGTATTTGTATGTTTATAAATCAAATTAACAGCTGATCTTTGCATTCCATATGAACCAAAGAAAGCCAGCTCATGTAAATGACTGGAAGACCAATTAACCAGTGATTATTAAGTACCAGTATAAAGCGGGTAAGAGACTTTCACTATCTAAATTAAGGGGAAAAAATGAACAATATACTAAGGAATTATGATACTTGGTGGATAGTCAGTGTCTACTCAAGTCAGAGTGTCAAGACACGTACATATTCATTTATCAAACTTGGCAACTCAAGCAAAGTTTCCTTAATTTCGGCCCAAAATGAAGTGCCGATATACTCATTGCCATAAGGTTCAGGATTCAACACGGGTAATTGAGGTAAAATGAAAAGTCTTAACATAGCAGTGATAAGTGAAATGTTTGCACGTTATAGAAAATAGACAGGGTGGCCGCAGGAGGGGGGGAGGGGGGATGTTGGCTCACACATTATCAAATTAGTAGATAATAAGAATTAACACTTTTTGAGAAAAAAAAAAAAAAAAGAAAAAAAAAAACACACACTAGGATTGGAAAACAATACCCTTCTTCCTCTAGCAACTCCTTAAATATTTCTTCAAGCCCTGGAAGTGGCTGAATATCAAAGCTTTCACTTGTGCCTGTAGAGTCAGGACTTGTACCGTCCTGTTTCAATATACGGATTGAACTTTTTACTTAAAAATCAGAAGGGGGCAAACTTGATCCTTAAATGAATGAAATAATGATTTGAAGTGATCATAACTCGTACCTGAGGAATTACTTTGTCCAAGGTCTCGAACAATGGATCTTCCTCAAGTTGTCTAATTGATAATGTAATCCTTGATTTCTCCCTGCATTAACCTTCTATGAGAACGGAGCCATATAGTGGATTTGCTTGAAAATAATGCAAACAAAAGAGAAAATAACAAAACTTTCATTCAACATGAACAATCACTACCACCCAAGGAAGATTTAATTAATTGTCGGAGTCTAGGGAGGTCCAGAATTAGGCAATAATACTAATGACAAGTCAAGACTCCAGACTAGTAGGTAGGGGTGTTCAAAAAAATCCGATCTGAAATTTCGATGATCTGACCTGAAATAATGAGGTTCACAGACAAGTTTTGTCATAGCAACCTAACCAATATCAAACATAAGTCTTCTCCTCCAGATATTCAACAAGCAAAGAAGTTGAATAATCAGATAAGCAGCCACAAAACATGGAGATGTCAAATAATTATTTACTACCAAGATTATCAATTTCTAGCAAGCCACTGTCCAAGCTCCCTAGGTGACAATATTAGCAGATACTTGTAGTAATTTTTACCTGTCAATGTTGACAATTTTTACTCTTACAACATCACCCACTCTTAATACATCCCTGACATCTTGAACATAATCCCATGAAACTTCCGAAACATGTACTAAGCCAGTAAGATGGTATTTGCCTGCGTAATGTAAGTTGTATACATCAGGGTGCCAAAAAAACCATGAAAAAACAATCACAGTAACTAAAGGTTCAAGCTTAAAAATACCATCAGGAAAGCGCAGATTAAGGAAGGCCCCATAGTCCTCAACCACACCAACTCTTGCCTCAAAGATATCCCCTTCTTTGATTTTTTCAGAGTACTTTGACCAGGTGGCCTCCTTCTCAGAGAATATCAATTTCTTGCTACCTTCATCTACCTCAATCACCTATTCCAACAATGGCAAATAAAAGTCCGATAACATATCCTAAGAGGGTTTGAAAACAAAATACATTCTTACATGACAAAATAAGCCAGCTCAAAACATTATGATAGAAACAATCCATAAGTTTGGCAGGCACTGCAGACATTAAGAAGGCTTAACTTGCACCTCTACAAGATTCAAGTTTTGAGGATCAATCTTTACTCCAGTATTTTATGTGACCAGAGATGCACCCAAACTTTACTCATGGCTTAAAAGGACAAGATCAGAAAACACAAAGGTTTCCAGAATGAAATGCTTATATTGGTTACCTTCATGTAGATGACAGATCCAATAAGTCCTCTTGCAATCTGTTGTATCGTCTTATTTGGTTCTGCATCAAATGTCAGCAGTCAGCAATATAATTACTAAACGTAACCATACTTGTGACAAGTCCATCAGGGCAACCAAATATTCATGCTTTTTAATAAAGTGAAAGCATTTGAGTAAACAACGGAGTGACAAACTAATAAAGTGAAAGCATTTGAGTAAACAACTGAGTGACAAACTGACAACAATAAGTTACTATAGACCATTTTATTACTTCATTCATGGCTTCCCTGCAACATTGGTGGAACGGAGTAACTATAGACCATTTTATTATTTCAGATGTAACAGATACTGTTGTTATGAACAAAGGAGAAATTTTCACCAGTTACATAATAAAATTGATAACAAGCACAATATAATAGTGAAAGGCTGATAAAATTCTACAGTATGAGTAGCCAACAAAAGAGAAATACCAGACTGAAAGTTATCCAAACTATGATAAATCAACAAAAAATTCAATCACTTCATAATTATAAGCAAAATTGATTAATGAATGTGTCAACACCCCATGTACAGAACAAAGAACAAAGTCATACAGAACAAAGAAAGTGAAGTACCTTCACTAGAATATGATGGACTCAACTGTGGAAAAGGAAGAAATCCGACAAGCGAATAGAAACGAACTAGCAAGCCACCATTATTGAAGCCTTCAACTCTTCCCTCGTAGATAGATCCAGTTTCTTTATATTTCTTAGCTGCTTCCCAGTCAGCAGGCCTCTATTTCTTCATAGCAATAGATGCATTAGCATATAGAAACAAAACAAGCATCCAACTCCAGATTAATTAATCACTCAAGAGGGGTTAAAAGAAGCTTTAACATTAACATTCCTCAAAATAGACTCCAAGGCCAAGGGTAGTGATGTTGCTACTTTACCATTAACAAAGTTTTTAATACTCCATAACTCTTCTAAATATATACCATCACAAGCAAAAAGCCAAAGAATATTAAATATTTGAACTTCATTGAGCATGAACAGTCAAAACTAAAAATCAACTAACATGAATAACTTTAAATGCCATGTAAAGTTCATCAATTCACACAACTCAAGTACAACAATCTACATTCTAAAACTCTTACAGCTCATTTTTTTATTTGCTCTCAATAATCAAACCATAGCACCAACTTAAACAAACCATAATTCTACATATCATCTATAAGATATCTTGGGCATCCAATCAGACTAATAATTATTGATCATTATACAATAAGAGAATGCCAATTAGCTAAGTTAAACAAAAGTGAAAGTGGGTACAAACTGAAATTGAAACTTTAATTAGCAAATTCATTGTAAAATTCAAAAACCCCACAAAAATAAAATTAAAAAGTTGCAATCTTTTCTATCAAATATCCAAAACAAATGCAAAAATTAGAACATAAATTGAGAAAAGCTGCAATAAAACTCACCCGAATTGGACGAGGGGGTTCAAGAGACAAAGTAGAATCATCCAAATTTTCATCAATTTGAGCTTCAGAAGAAGCATTAGTTGGAGCAGCTTGAATTGGGTATCTGTTAATTCCAGATTTACGGTACAAATTCAAGAGATTTATATTATTATTATTATTATTATTATTATTAATATATGGTGTGTAATTATATGAAACATAAGATAAGGAACAAGAACTTGTAATTGAATCATTGGCTATATTTTGTGAATGAAAGCAAAGGTTTGTTAATGAGCCTACTCCTAAAGATGATACATTTAAAATTGGCATTTCTTGATTTTTTTTTTTTTTTTCGGTTTTTCGGGTTGGGAAAATTATAGATTTTCTGGGCTTAGTGGGTTTGTGCCATTAGAGTGAGCTTGAATAGGGTCTATTTTGCCTTTTCTTTTCTTTTTTTTTTTTGGTGGTGATGAATAAAAAGATTAATGTTATAAAGCTATGTGTCTTTTTTGTGCCCACAAAAAATGGTGGTATCTTAGATATGGACTCATTATTTCTGTAATTCTGTGACATCCATTTTACGTTTTTAGTGGATATTAAGATTAATATTGGGTTACCCAAATTTCTTGGATGTAAAGCCAATACAAGACTTCTCTACTTCATATGGTTATAAGAACTATATTCAAAGTACTTCAATATATACATATGGTTATATGAACATATCCTAGATTGGCCGAGTGGGTACATATTTGATCAATCGGACAACTCTTTTTACAAAGTATTTGAACTGAATATATTTACTTAATTGAAATAATAAACACTTTGTAATTTTCTAGTAGAAACAATATTATATTAAGTGTCTATTGTCCAAGTGACTCATTTAGAACCCTATAAGTAGAGATCACGAATGGAATGAGGTGTTAGCTTTTAATAGCACTACTAATAGGATTCGACATATGGTTCATTTTTTTTTTTTTTTTACCTAATCCGTCAGCTCAAAGTTATACTTCCTCTGTTATTTTTTACTTGACTTCTTTCTTTTATGACGCTTGTCAATGCAAAATTTTAGCAATCAATAACTTTAATTCTCCTCAAGCAAAAATTTTAAAAGTTATATACTACGGTATTATGATAGTACTTATTGAGACGAATTCAAAAGGATCCCACATGAATATGTTTTTCCTTAATTCACAAAAGCGGTCAAAGGAGGGGTGGTGATTAGTGTAAAAGTCAAAGCGGGTTAAGTAAAAAAGTTCGGAAGAAGTAGAACATTTACAATAAAAAAATCAAAATTTAATAATTAGATATTATACAGAATTAGATAGAAGACCCTTTAAGAATTTGATTATTATACAATACCATAAGATGTTGATTGAATGTAGTGACCTTGATCAATAAATCTCAAAAGGTTGATGACTACTCTTGAGTATAAATTTAACATTAATCCATTTGGCATAGTGATAGTTATGAAATAAATGATGTAGCCGAGATTTGATTTCAGGTCTTGAATATCACCCTTTAAGATTTTAATCAATTAAACTAGTTAAAGTTCGACATATTATATAGGAGCATGTTTTTTTTTTTTTTTTTTTTAAAGATAACTAAAGTAGTATGCTGACGAGGATGGTCGTGCAGGTCATCACTCATCAACAGCCCAGTGACGAGAGATGGGTCAAACTCAAACATTAAAATCCCCCTTTTTCATATTTTATTTTGCAACCCCATTTAATTTAAATACAGATATTGCAGTAGAAGAAGAATTAAAGACAGTCAAGTGTGACACCATTTATAACAGTTACATATACTTTTATCTCTTGAAGAATAGAAGAAACTCAAGTGTGACTCCATCAATAACAGAGTACATGTACTCTAATCACTTGCTTATGTCTCACGCGCCTCTATCATTTACTCCATTTTAAAGGTTACATCGTTATTTTAATTTTTCGACCAGTATTATTAATGTATTTAGGGGTACATAGTCGGATAAAATATTTTTTATTTTTTATTATTTTTTTTATAATACTCTTTCCGTGTTTAAATAAATGAAATATTTTGACTTTTTGCACTATTTATCTAATTCACTTTGACTAATGTTTGTTATTTATACATACGAATAAATATAGTCTTATAGGTACTTGTTGGAATCATATAATTTATTTATATTCAATTGTTATAATTTTTACTTGTTGATAATTAAAGATATTATCAATTAAAGCATAGCATTACAAGAAAAACGTTTCATTTATTTAAACACGAAGGGAGTATAGTTTAATCTTATAAGATTATAAATAGTTAAAATAATTTATATAAATCACGATGTTTTTCATAGAAATATATTTCAAATAAACATAAGAGAATATTTCAAAGTATTGGTATGTCTTTAACAATGATGTTTCTCGATGTCTTCCCTAATTAAGGCTTTAAGAAAGTGCTTTAGCCCGGAGAGAGAACAACGGGAGGTTCAGTCAAAAACATTTACCGACGTGTAGGCGAGCCACAACCAAGCTGTTAGAGCTAAGTATTATGCCTCGATTTTCAAAAGGACGGTCCAAGGCTCCAAGCATGGCCCGAAACCACACATCCATTAAATCAAGTTTAGGTCGATATGCTTAGCCAACATTTTACTTATTTGTTGAGTTTTGTACATGGTCTTAGGCTTTTTCGACACGCCTTTTTTTATTAGTAGATGTCAACTATAACTAGGTTAACGTCTTGTGGTGGTATTCAAAATCAAAGATTTACATTATTATCTTTTGTGACTCTCTCCACACCAAAATATCTCTATGCGATAGCAGAATAAAATCAATATGCTTACTAAGGATTTAGGACACTAACAAAGTTATAAGTTGAGACTACCAGAAAAGATTTTAGTACATTAACATTATTTTAGAAATTTCCCATAAACTATAGGGTTATATCACAAAAACACATGAGGATTAAAGAATGGAAGAATGATTAATCCCTCCCTAATGTGACCGGGGTTCGATCCTCAACCTTTCCCTCCAGGCCTCAACTTCAACAGTTGAACTCCCCCTCAAAAGCACCTCTTTCTTACATAAACAACGCTCTCAAAAAAGGTCCACTCTCCTGTTTTCTCTCTTCTCTTTCCTCTTTCATTTCTCCTTCTTTCCAAAATCTAACACAAACCCACTTCCCAAAATCTCTCCTTTTCCAATACCCAATTCCCCAAAATCTCCATATTTTCTCCATAAATCAAATCTAACCCCACTTAATCCCTAATTTCCCCTGTTTTTAAGCCACAATGTCTTCAGATGATGAAGCAGAAGAATACCTCTTCAAGATTGTTATAATTGGTGATTCAGCTGTTGGTAAATCTAATTTATTATCTAGATATGCAAGAAATGAGTTTAATATGCATTCAAAAGCAACAATTGGTGTGGAATTTCAAACACAAAGTATGGAAATTGAGGGAAAAGAAGTAAAAGCTCAGATTTGGGATACTGCTGGTCAAGAAAGATTTAGAGCTGTTACTTCTGCTTATTATAGAGGTGCTGTTGGTGCTCTTCTTGTTTATGATATTTCTCGCAGAACTACTTTTGATAGTATTGGTCGCTGGCTTGATGAACTTACCAGTAAGTTGTTCAATTTTAATTTATTTTTAATTTTTCTGAATTTTTTTGGTTGATGGGTTGCTTTTATGGTGTGTTTATTGATCTGGGTTGTTGATAATTTTGTGTTTTTTGGTGGATTTTGTGTGGGTTTATGTGGTTATTATATCAGATTTGGTGAAATTTAGGTGTTTATATGATTTTTTGGGTTAGCATTGGATATTATTTTGCTGAATTTAGTTCAAAGTTGACATCTTTTTTGTTGATTGATCTGAATTTATATTTTGTTGTTAAAAAAGTTGTGTTATTTTGGAGATTTGCTTGAATTTTTCTGGGTTTGCTCATTTGTTTGGCTAATTGATCTGGGATTTAAGAAAGTTTAGTCTTTTATGTTTTGTTGAAGGCATTGTTAAGCATATCAGGGATTGAAAAAAACAAGTACCTGAATATTAAATTTGGGATTCTTGTAAATGATATTAATTAGCAAAATGTAAGTAGTTGGGGTAGCTGGCTTTTACTGCTTTTAATTTATGTATTGCATTTGTTTTCTTGCAATGGTTGTTGAATTTGAATTTGCTGAGATTAGATTGGAATATCATTTGAAGATTCGGCTTTTACTTTATGTGTGATGATTAGGATTGATGATCTCATTGTGTTTCAATGGGAGAAACTAATTGAGCAACATGAATATTGAAAAGCCATCATGTTTTGTACAGACACCACCTTTATGAATTATGATAAGCAATCACTTAATTTGTATTCCCTTGGACATAAATATAGGAAATTTTTATGGACTGCTTAGAAAATTCGTCTGTGGCGATTCGGGACTTACAAATGAGTAGTAAGTAAGTAACAGATTCTGCTTTTGAATTCTCTAATTCTTCAAGATGAGCTTGATTGTTGGTACATCTGTGAATCTGTGATAACTTAATCCACCAAACTTAACATCAATTTAGTTCTACTTTCTCCTTAGATTGGTGTTACCGCCGTTATGTGTTCCATCATCCTTTTCATGTGACCTTTACCTAGTATCGAGGAACAGCTAGAGTGGTAAGGATCAATGTGGTCACTTTAAAGCTTGCAATTCCTAGGTTCTGCTATTTGTGCAGTTTATTGGCATTTTCATCATTGATTGTCTACTCCAGATCAAAACTTTAGTAGATCTGGTATTCATCAACATTCTTGGTTGCTCTCAACTCTCAAGTAGCTTAGCTAGTGTCTTCAGAGACCGTAGGATTTTGCAAAAAACTGTGAACTTGGCACTGTGAGCATACATTGGTCTTTCTCCTTCTCTCCCAGCCACCCACCATCCGACAAAAGGGAAACAATCAACAGCTGATAGAGGATATTTCACCTAAGACTTTGAACCATCTTATAGACGGGGCTCACTCAACTCTTAGCCAAAGGTTCCATTAACACTAGTACTTTGAACTCTAGTCTTCTGATCTCACCCAATGGTTAAAGCTATCTGACATTGGAGGATGTTGCGTACTTGGTCTTCTAAATAAAAATGAATTTCTCTAATGTTGGTTGACAAAGACGTGGGTAATTCTTCTTCTCATTGGTGGTTGTTGCATACTTAAGTCTCCTATGTAAGTTAAGTAGTTGTAAAGGACTTCCTGTGTTCATTCAATCAAACAACTTCTGGCAATGTAAATTCACGAGAATTACAACCTGAAAAGTGGTACGGAGTACATCCTACATCCAACCAATGGACTACTATCAAATTATACTGACATTAGTTTCGAAGTTTTTGCAACTGATACAATTTCTTCCTAGATGTGTGTTTTAGCTTAGTTTAGCTATCATTTCCTATCTACAGAACCATTCTAATTTTTGTCTCAAAACTTGACCAATGTGGATTCCTGTGCAGCTCATTCTGATACAACAGTAGCACGAATGCTTGTGGGAAATAAAAGTGACTTGGACAACATAAGGTCAGTAAGCATCGAAGAAGGCAAGAACCTTGCTGAAGAGCACGGACTTTTCTTCATGGAGACATCTGCTAAAGATTCGACCAATGTAAGGATGGCTTTTGAGATGGTGATCAAGGAGATATACAACAGTGTGAGCAGGAGAGTTCTCAATTCAGACTCTTATAAAGCTCAGTTATCTCTTAATAGGGTAAGCATTGTTAATGATGAAAAGACGCAAAACCAAGGGTTTACTTCCTGTTGTTCTAGGTGAATTTTCGCGGGCACAAAATTGTCTGCACTCGGAAATACACTGAATTGTTTTTTCCTACAGTCAGTGCTTTTTATCCTTAATTATTATTTTTTTAAAAATCTATATCAATATCAAATTTTTGTACTTGAAACATTATAATTTCCAAATCATATTTGAGTGGTATAGTAAAAGATGCATGACATCCCTCAGCCCAAAATTAAGGTGCTGATTCTCAACTTTGTTCTTGCCCCATTTGAGGGATCATATTATTGTATATGATCAATTTTTAATTCTTATTATCTATTTTTTCATATTACAAACAGCTAAGAAATGTGAGGTAACCACGTTTTTGTTGGAAATTATTGTCAGGTTGATCTCTTTCATTGTCCTGACTTGCATGTTGAATGTTTGTGCAGCCTGTTACCTCTTCTTTTTCTTTTTTAATGGCTAAATGTTAGTGTTTTTAGTAGTATATAATTTGTATTAAAGCTGTCATTTATGTGCCTTCTTGCATTATTGAAATCAAGAGCATGATCAAGGCAAAGTCACGATACATATTGGCTACTCGGATTTGCGTTCTAAAAATACATCGTTTTCAAGCATTAAAATTCCTAAGCACCCTTATATACACTGAGAACACAAAAATAGGCCGCTGAGATTGGACTGTTTGGCTCGTTTTTGAGATGTATATATCATCCCTATTATTTTTTCAAATCTCGAAATCTCTTTATTAAGACATTATTTACCTGAAATACTTAATCACCCCAAAACCCTGTTTATATCAGGCGTGCATACATGTCTTGGTTAACTGAAACACTACATCATGAATTGCTTTTGCGAAACTAATTAGCATCTTTGTTAATCGCATGCGTTGTAAACTAATTTGCTAATTCTCAAAGGTGCACTTTACATTATCCATTTTTTTTAAGCATTATCAACTTATTAACAATTATTAACTTTTGATGGAAAAATCTAAATAAGTCTCCGAGTCCCTTCCATAATTGTTTGGTGCTCATAATGGTAATCTAGAATAGCATAATGCATAAATTGAAATCATTTCGTTTAAGCATGTTTTGAAAGCACTAATTAATGCTCATAGGCCCATGCGGGGCTAGAAGAACATTGTTACATCACAATGTACATAGTATATTATGTTAGCGTTTATAGGGTAATTCACAAATTATTTTATGCACTCGGGAGTACTGATTATGTTGCTCTGCCAACGCATTCCAAGCACGCGTAGTACATAAAGTCGGAGGAACATTTGCATCCACTGACATGAGAGCAACATTTCCAATATTCATAAAATAATCCACAAATTATTTTAATTCAGGAGTATTGAGAATGGTGCTTTGCTAGCGCATTCTAAGTACGTGTAGTGTATGAACTGAAGGAGCACTCGTATCCACCGACAGGAGCACTTCCAATTTTCATAAGATATCCACAAATTATTATATGCATCCGGGTGCACCAAGAACGGTGGTTTATTAGGAGATTCTAAGCATGTGTAGTACAAGGAGCAGCAGGGAAAACGAGCATCCAATTACACCAGCATTGCCTATGTTCTTGGATGCACGGTATACGGACCGTTGTTTATCTAATCGGCATCAGTTATATTATTGATGGTGCATATCAAAGATTAATTGCTCCAGACACAGGCCACATGCCTTGTGAACGTGTGTAATCAACATCGTCTAAACATTACTTTTCTTGCTATCCTAATCAAACACCAAATCAAGCCATTTAAACATCTACATTTAATAATACTGGCATTTTCTTTCTTTAATTTTCACATTTTAATGCGTAGTTTCCTTTTTGATCTTTCCCCTTTTAGTGTCACATACGCTTTCCAAGATTATTTTTATTTCACACCAGCGTGGGCGGTGTACAAGAGAACTGTCGGCCTTAATATTTTCTGTTCTTTATGCTCCACATTCTAAGTCAGCAATAGCTCACACACAAGCATTAAACTACGCCTCAATTTGTAGTTCGACATTAGGATGCACATTTCTTAGTATTTGCCTCCTGAAAGGACAAGGAAAGTTATACCAGACTCATATCAATTCTGATTCATGAACAGTCTGAAAAAGATTAACAAAATTTGATCAAAAAGAGAAATGCATTACAAATTACAAATAACCTTCTTGCTGATTAAGGAGATTAAATTCTGTAAGTCAAAACCAACTAGCGATAGGGAAAAAGAGTGTAGATGTAAATTACAAGAGGTTAATATGTCTCAGAAATCCCGGAAACTCATTTTGGGATCAATATCTTTCCTTCCGCCTCGTCCTCTTCCTCTTCCCCTTCCCCTTCCCCTCCCTCTTCCTCCAAAACGCCTGAAAGAAGATTTTCCGTGCTTCATTTCGATCAGTGAATGAAGGAGCTCATCACAAAGAATGCATCCTGCATGCAAGGTAGCTCCATCTGCCAAAGGTGAGTTATTCTTATTAAAGTCAACTTCTATGATAGTAGAATTGCAGTCATGGCACCGCTCTTTGGTTGTTGAGATCCGGTGAGCGCCTTGAGGTAGAAAGACAAGGCAGTTGCACATGTTACAGTAAAGCCGCCACTTAGGAGCACTGACAGGATCTAAGACAAGTGTACCACTGCACTCCGGGCATGCACAAACACCTTGAGCTATCAGAGAATGCGGACATGTAGGATGGGGGCAGAGGAAGCAAGGCATCCCAGACCCTTTTCCCAATTTGCCAGGACCAGTTTTGGGTGCACCAAAGAGTTTGTCTACACCTTCGAATGGAGGGTTGTTGTAGCAATAAGGGCATAGGGGAAATGATTTGCCTTCTGGACCAGGCATGGAAAAGAGCAAGAGCTCAAAATTGTCCAAAGGGCAAACAATTTCCTTGTACAGCTACAAAGCAAACAGCACAGAAACAGAAATAAGATACGAAGTAACAAAGGAAAGGAATATTTACTGGCTCAAACAAGTAATGAAAAAAAAGAAATTGACTTAAGATATGAGTACTTAACAATAGTTCCATCCATGATGCACAAACAAAACAATAGCAGAAAAGAGAGGAAAGCTTAATAGACTAACTCATCCACCCTAGCTTTCTAGAGGGAAGTGCGGAGTTTGTGACCTTTGCCACTTCATATTTTGATCGTTTGTAAAATTGGTTGGACACTTTGGCTACCCCTAACACACCCTTGGGAATACCATATTTTGTGTAGGTTGGACTCTTTACCCCCCCTCCCCCCCCCCCCCCTCTTCACCTTCTTTAAAACCTCTGTTGACACCAAACCTTGCCCAAATCTAACTTGAAAGGGTTAGGGATCTCACTAACTACCCTAAGAAAAAGAGAGCAGGGAAAGGTAAGAGAGTTTGCAACAAATTTAGTACACTGCAAAAGGGAATTAGAAATAAAACCTTAATTGTGCCTTTTTGAGGAAGATAGTACACGTCCTCACAAGTATTGCAATAAAGACGCTGTGGTTGTGGAGAAATGTACTTCATGTACCTTGCGCATTTTCCACATTTACTCAACGCACGCCCTGATTCTGAAAGCGGAGAGAATTGGGCTTCAAATAGTGCATCCATATGTTCAATCTACATCAGGTTACAAAAAACTAAGATATTTATCACAAGTCACTAAGCTGATTTCAAAAAAAAAAAAAAAAAAAGACAGGATTAGCATATATTCCTGACATGGTTAAATCTGGAATTCTAATCCGACACATAAAACCCACCTAGATCTGAACTACATGCAAAACTAGACAGTCTGAACAAATATAGATCAATTCTAATACTGATTGTTATTTCATGATAAATTAACTAAAAAGTAAAAACAGAACTGACTTGAACAGAAGTTCAGCCCAAATGATTCATCACCCAAAAATGACCAAAAACAAAACCAGATTAGAACTACCTGATTACACTTTTGTACATGGTCCCTACATGAAGCAACAAAGATGCAGAAATTGCATGAATAGTACCCACTCAAGCGCCCTATAGAAATCTTATTTTATAGAGATCAGGTTCACCACCTTCATAGAAAAAAGTAGAATGGTGGTTGCCTTTCTACCTTTTCTAAAGCTTGGCAGGGGAACAAAGATAGGCACCATGACTACTAGTTAGTGTGTATGTGGCTATTCTGTTTATATGAGTTATAACCCCTCCAGCTTTATTACATACAATTTAAAGTGTGCCCCTAAATCTTAATCAGATTTTCCCTGTCTAGATGAAGATTCTCTATTCTTGGTTCCATCCCTCCAAAATCAAAGGTGATAGGATGGAAAGAAAAGAACACTCACCTGCTTGACAAAATAGACAAACTTCTGCGTGAATTGTTCAATAACATGCTTCACAACAAGTGAATGATCTGCTTGCCCCTTCGCTATTAGAGTAATCTGATGTTCGATAAAGCTCCGAATGTCTGGCAGACAAAGATCTGGATCAGTGCACTGGTAACCTCCGTCCACTTTGCACCTAGATTTTGAAGCATATAACGGAATAGAAATGATTAATGTATCAATTACAGTGCATAATAATTATCAAAGAGATTCACAGGGAGTGATATTGACCTGTACATAGTTTCGCTCACATATGTTATTGATGTGTACAGGAATGGATGCATCTGTACCAATCCCATGCTTTTCCATGAGGGAAATGACCTCACTTTCAGTAAGGTAATCAGGAGGCGTAGTGTTCCCCTACAATATACAAAAGCCTACAAATCAATTTACTAAACTTTTATCCAAGCTTTGAAGCTTTTCCTAGCACAAAATCTAACCTAATTATAGAAGCAAACAGTCCCAAAGACCTTATCATAAAGCAATACAGAAGAGGAGATTCTTTGTGCAACCTTTACATCATGGGGCTAAGTCCCTAGTTGAGCTTCCAAAACTGCTTTTCCAATCACCTTGTCTCTTACAAGTCTTATTCACCTTTTGATATCACTTATTAAACATAGCACCGAGAAGCACTACTTATTAAACCATTACAAATACTTGCAGTCAATTACTAAATAATACCATCCAAAGCATAAATTGGTGTCCAACAACAAATTGCTGTACCATCATCTATTCAAGTGTTTTGCACCAATTACTAAGATTGGGTAGGACATATCAAAGTAGCATGACCTTTTATTGTGTGCCTAATATCAAAATTTAGATCAATGTTGACTTCCGAAAGATTTAATTTCTGGACTATTACTTTTATTTATATAACTTACTTTTCTAAATACTTTAATATAAACTCCGAATCTACCAATTAGCAATACTTTTTCCATTCATCAATAATACCTAATGAAATTAGCAATATTGACTTATGAAAGATTTAATTGCTAGCTAATTACTTTTATATCAAAAAGTACATAAATTTCAACTCGGAATCTACCAATCAACAAAAGTTTTTCCATTTAATCTATACTATTTAATGAAATTAACAATGGCTTTACAGAGCTGTAGCTAAATCCCCAGGATGCACACTGTCATCACATGCTGCAGTTATTGAACAAAATACTTCACAAAAACAAAAACCAATTAAAATTTACCAATGAATACTGTTATTAACAATTACGACTCTGGTCACCTCAACTTATTTTGAATTATTTCAGAAAAAATAAGTTCAGATACACTCAAAATATAATATTTACTCAATATCAGTAAAGTTCAGACATGTCAACATAAACAAACGAGAGCACTCCCTAAGTTAAGTTCAGCAAACATACCAATGCACAATAAACAGACCGTGATGGTTGACAAACATAATTCCCTCGAATTTTAAACAAAAAGCCACCTTTAAGTTGTTTCTAATATTAAAAAGCACCCTAACTAAATAAAATCAATTGAAGACACCACTATGCCATTGCATAGCTTATATCACCCCTTGGCATCATATATTTAAATAAATCTAAACTACCATGAAGTAACACTAATTATCCAAGACAAGCACAGTTTAAGACAACCCAGTCAGGATGAAAATTCTTTCTTACTTGGTTCCATCCTTCCAAAATCAAAGTCTTTAGTGTGAAATGTTAATTGAATAATCGTGAGGAGCTTTGGGTTGTAATCAAATGGATTGTTTTTACAGGGTGCATTATGGTAAAAATATCCTACATAAACCTATGTCTGGAGCCTTGAATTTAGTTTTTACAGGCATATTATAACCCACCAGCATGCATTATCAAATATTAATCCTGAAATCCTTTCCAGCTTCATGGACTCAAAAGTCAAGAGTAAAAGCCTAATTCCTAATTTGCTTTAGAGCAGAAATTATGTATATCATAAACCTTTAGATCTTGAGGATTACCTCATATAGTTCAACTTTTGATATTTTAATTCTTTCACCTTTTGCAAAGTCGGGAAGCTTTTTCTCACTTATAGCCAACGAAGGCATGATGGAGGTGAATCCTTCAGCAGTGACATACTGTCCTGTAAAACTAAATGATTCCCCGCCACATGAAAATTCAACTTTTGTCCTGAAATGAAAGTACCTCATTAAATGAAAGGCAACCAGAACAGCACATACTTTACAACAAGACAACTTACGACCTTTCTACTTGCTGTCATACCAAGTCACAGTGTTATACCATGCTATAATAGCAATTACAAGTATGATTATAAGATTCTACGAGTGCGACAAAAGAATACAAAACAAGAGAGATTGTACCTGATATATTTGCAGTCTGGAGACACGGTGCCGATAAAGTGCTGACAAATATACTGATACAACTTCCAAGCATCATAACCTAGCATCTCTTCAGTAGCTGAGCGCATTGGGGTAATGGGTGGATGATCGCCTACATCAGTTCCTGAACGAGGTTTATGATAACCATCAGCCAGTAAGGTCTGTACATAACCACCCCATAAGGGATTACTCTGTTGAGTAACAAGTGCACCTCGGAAGTCAAACGAAGAAGGGTAGGCAGTACTTTCTGTGCGAGGATAACTGAAAGGGCACCATAACTCGTTCATCAGGACAAAGACATTAACAGTCCAGAACTGAAGGGATCAATTATCATTTTTACTTTCATGCAATATTCAGGGTCAGGCATGCGTGAGCAACGCCAATTGCCCTTAAAAAATTCTCTGTACTTGAGGTTTTACAGCCAGGAAGTTGGTCATTGTTTACATGATAGTAATAAGAAATAGAAGATCATTTATCCTGTTACTATAACTCGTACTAAATGTCATCCAGAAGAAATAGCATAAATGCATACATATTAGCATATATCAGTCTCGTCTTATCCAGATCCAAGCCTAAGACATTCAGAAAATTAAGGTCCTTTTTTGCAGGTAATTTAAAGCAAAGTTGATGGCTACGACAGGCTACCCCATTCCTCACCTCATCTCACCAATGAAAAGAAAAAAATTGGCATGCAAAATTTCATGGACAAGTGCATGATGTATACAGGATCTGCCAACATATCCCCCCACCTTCTATCAATACCATACCTTCTTTCAGTCACTCATGTCATAGGAATTTAGGTTGTAAAGGGAACACATCACCAGCCAAACACTTGACTAACGTATGCTTACTGCTTAGCACCAAACTACCCCCTGAATGCCTTTTGTTGAGGTCTGCCAATCTGATGATCTCCACACAGATTCTCATATCACAAGACAATATACTCATCATCCATAGACCAGAAGAACACACTTTAAATCCACTCTACTTCCTGTCTGATCTCAATCTCAAAATCCCAAGTAACATAAATGAATGCTGACACAAACAACAGCCATTTAGGTTATTTGCACCAGAGGGGGGTGGGGGGGGGGGTGTTGAATATATAAAGGACATACAAGGAAACCCCCACAGTTCCACATGTTTGGCCACTGCATTTCCTCAAGACTCCTTTGTCTCGTCCCCACACAACTTCAGCCTTCAGCGTTGCAATACCACAACTACTATCATTGTTGCATATAAAAAATTAAAATGTGAAAGCCACCACCTCTGCAATAAACAACGTTGTCGCCACCTTCAGCTGCTCCATTTCTACAACTGCCATGCAACAGCATGGGAAAAAGACTGTTGGAGGTAGAAATTAACTATCAAAACTTTGCTTACAACTCATGGAAATCAGGTGTGGCTCTCAGGCTTAAGGGTGAGGTAGCAAACTAAGGTGAGAGCAAGAGACGCTCTAACCTGAAACTGAGAATGACGAAAATGGACAATTCAAGATCAAGAAAGTAAATCAAGCTCCCTAGGGTAGGATTTGCATATGCAGTGAGCTTGAAATTTCTCATAACAGTCACGCCTTGAAGTATAGCACTGTTCAAAAGTGGAATCAACAACAAAACTTGATGACAGGTAAGGTATAGAGTAATCAACAGGCACTAGAAAGATGATGGAAGGAAGCAACTAAATCATATGTAAAGAACTAGGAATCAAAGAAAAAGAGCACAAATGATTAAGGATATGGAGTTGGTAAAACCAGACACGGTAAGTTGTATGCCTGCTAAGAGCCTAATAAAATAACACAACGTGACACAATGAGATAACAATCTTATTATTTCAGAATTTGCCTCACCTCTCAACTCTCACAGCAAAGTTAACATGCATTTGAACCTTCATAAACTCATCAACACCAAATTTTAAAATGATCTAACTTTACATCCGAGACAATCTTTTCACTTTACACCTTTCAATTTTCCATCTTTAAACTTGACCTTACAAGAATTCCTACCATTACTATACATCATTGGTATCCCAAACAAATTAAATTTTCCATCTTTAACTTAACCTTCCAAGTTTTTTTTTTTTTTTTTTTTTTTTTGACGAGAACCTTCCAAGTTATCTAACCACATTAGGTTCTTAAAATATTAAATTTTCAATATGTATCTCAAAGAACACAAACCTCTTCCTAGATTCAAATCATATTTGTATCCCATATACCAAACATCTAGCAGTCCATGTATTAGTATGTTTCAGTCTCTAAGTTCATTTAATCTTCCTATATACTCCCTCCATCCCATAATGAAGTTAATGTTCTACCTTTTGCAAGGAGATTAAGGCTCTGTTATATACTTTTATTCACCTTATCTTCATTTATATCAGGTTTGGTAAGTTCAGATCAGTGCATAAAAAGGCTCAAGGCGCACCAAGGCATTTCAGAATTCCCTGCACCTATGGACTATAATATAAGGGCTAATACGTTCAGATAATATAATATAAGGGTTAATAAGTTAAGATAAGATAAGGGATAATAACTTCTAATAAGGTCTAGTAGCACCTTATATAAAGTCTAATAAGGTTTGATGAGTTCAGATAAAATAATACTCTATATAAGATAAGGGTTATATAAGATAATATAAAGGCTAATAAATTCAGATAAGATAAGTTATGGACTAATATGATATGATAATAGAAATATAAGGTGAATGAAATGCAGATGAAGAGAACAGTACCTAAGAAGAGTAAAAGGTAGAGGAAAAAAGTGGTAGAGTGCTGGTTCCAATGGTAAGGACTAGGGAAAAGATGTAGAGGGAAATGTACCAAAAGTAGATGGTTTATTGAAGAACATCCTAAAATGAAAGGTGTGATTTGGTGTGCACTTAAAATACAAGACAAATCCAACAGAAGAAGTACATATTTAGTGCCATATTAACACCAAGAGTACCATTATACGGCATGAAAAAATTCAGTTCATGTATCACCAATTCAGCATACATATACTCTTACAAAGAATATATAAGATCATACTATTTTAAGAAAATCATGTCATTCACTGCTCTGTTACGCACAAAAATAGCACAGGGCTGCAATTAAGCCAAAAAAAAAAAAAAAAAAAAAAAAAAAAAAAAAAAGAAATTATGGCTAAAATTGAAATCTTTATGATATCCTTTACTTAGTAATAGTATCAAACATGATAACTTGCTAAGCAGCATAAACTTGAATAACCACTACATGTCAAACAATGTTTAATGCTCAAACTCTTTTAAATACTTCTTGAATTTCCATACATCAACAATGGAAACTTGAAGGCCGACCCCACTTATGGGATTAAGGCTTTGATTGATTGATTGATTGAACAATGGAAACTAAACAGGTTTTCCAAAAAATATAAAATGAACAAGTCTTTGACATACGCAACCATGATTTAAACAATTTTTGAGACAAGGTAGTATTAACCTGATAAAACCTTGAGTGTACAATCTTTCTGCTATCTGCATAGCCATCTGTGGCCCAAAGCCCAATGAACTTGAGGCAACCTTAAAGATTATAACAATGAGGTAAGTTTTTGTCCCACAAATGTACTATAAAGTGTACTCTGAAAGTCTAAATCACAGTTCAACATAATGAACTGTGCAATACAGACCCTAATTCAAGCATAGGCAAATAACAATAGACACCATCAATAAAAGAGCACAAACTTCTTTTGACACAATATATTAGCAAATATTTTCAGTATTATTACTATTATACTCCTTTTTGACACAAAATATACTATCAAGTGTACTTGAAAGTTTAAATTCCAGTTCAACATAATTAACCATGCTATAGACACCCTATTTTCTAGCATAGGCAAATAACAGTGAACAGTTACACAAACTTCCTTTTGACACAATCAGACAATACATTAGCAAAACATCTTCAGTACAATATTTCTACAAATAGAGAATCAAACTTCTCACTTTTCCAAAATAGATGATGAAAATTCTAGAAAAACTGCTATTCAAAATATTCTTAAAATTTTTCACCAAATTCAAATTATATTGAACTTTGGATCACAATTATACATAGCAAGGCATGTAAGAAAAGGAAACAATGCAGTAATTATGTCTTCTTCTTTTTGTCCACTCCAAAAGTCAATAAAAAATTTTAAATGAAGAGGTTTTATAGATTAAGACATATAAAGATTGACACTAAAAACACTAATAGATCCTTCCAGTTAGATCATGAAATTTACTATCAATAAAAAGAACAAGCCCAGGAATGGAAAGGGAACACTTCTCTGAGATACAAGAAATATAATGTAATCTCAACTTCAGACGCAACTCATGCAAGGAGTGGGGGCAGAAACCTTAAGAAGATTGACTGTGTTCAAACCGGCGGGCCTACTCTTGTGCTCCTGCTTCTTAAATACATTGATTATTTCAACAGTACCATCTTCCATCACCAATTTTTGAAACATCAAGGAGACCTGGAGGAAAATTCCCATTGTTATTATTCAATGCCTTAATTACCTATCGAAAAGATACTGAGAAATTTAAATTCACAACTAGCCAGTTCAGTATAGATTATAGCAGGATGATGCTCACGTCTAGGTCGAACAACTTTTCACGGTCCCAATCCAGTTTTAGTTCATAGCCCTTGTGAGCAATGAAAGGCTGCACAGCCCAGTATTTCTGTGGCTTAAAAGTGTTGATATTCAAATAGCGTTGTACACAAAACCCAAGAGTTGGAGTTTGACATGGCCCATAACTGCAAGGATGAAGGCCATAGTAATCAAGCTCCAAAGCAAAGTCAGAAATGATATTAATTCAATTCTAGCCCTATTCAGCACATTCTACTGCAATATCAACTATGTAAAAACGTAAATCTAAAATCCTTTGCATTTCAACCAATTAACTCATGAGCCACTCATAACTATCACAGCTTCTTAATATCAACATAATCACATCACCATTAAGGAGAGAAGGGGGGTGGGGGGGAGTAATACATATTTCTAGCCTAAATGTGACAAAAACATATTAGAAAAAAATCCTCCAAACAAAAAAATAAGTGGGATGCCAAGTTCAAAACATACCAAGAACAATTTGTTTTTGTGTCCTAGCCCTAAGAAACAATGAGGCATAAAAGCTTATTTTCGCCCTTTATTTCAATATTAAGCTCCACACTTCTGTTTTGGGATGCCACAAAATAAGCCCCATTTTCTTTTTCAAAGTTGAATAACTCATATTCTAGATTTGCCCCCTGAAATAATTGATTAATTAGAATTCTACTTTTTTTTATAGGAAGTACATGTATAAAGTAAAATTACCCTAGTAAAAAAGGGTAATTCTTACATTTTTACCAAAAGGCACAGATGTTATTGGCAACAAGATGCATACTTACCACCCCCCCCCCCCCCAAAACAAATTTTTACCACAAGGAAAAATAATTATATACACGATAGAAACATTAAGATGAAACGATCAATCATGCACATAATCAAACGATTAAAGATAAATGGCATCCAAATTCCAAAGAGGACAAACAGGGAAGCTGAAGCTGAACAGACATAACTAAAGGTTACCCATGAAAACTGGAGATAAATAATACTAACACATGGAATATAACAAAGAGTAGAAACCTACGAGATAACTCAAAAAGTCCAAATTTCCATATAAATGGCATCCAAAGAGGACAAAGGGGAAGCTGAACAGACATAACTAAAGGTTACCCATGAAAACTGGGGATAAATAATACTAACACATAGAATACAACAAAGAGTAGAAACCTACGAGATTACTCGAGAGTCCAAATTTCCATATTTGCCCTGAAAGTAGCCAGTCTGAAAGCGGGTAAAAGCAACTCCAACTTTCAAGTCTATCTCTTGACGAGCATCCACAGCCAAAGCCTCATTTCTGTTTGGTTCAACAAGATTGTCCATTGCCTTTGCAATGTCTTTCTCGGTAACAGAGGAAAATCGAGCGCGATAAACTCTTGCTTCCCCATCTTTGAAATGAAAACCAGTGCACTCAATAACTGAAGTGCAGAGCAACCTTACATTATTGTCTGACTGAAACAAGTTCTAAAATTCAGGCAGCAAATAGACACAGAGCTATAAGTAAAGAGCTCCATTTTTATATTAATAAAGAAAAGAATTTCATTAAACAATTAAAATCTAATGCAAAGTGTGATAGTTCGAATGTTAAAACAATCAATAATGCGGCACACTTGCCTTTTGGCAGGCAAGGTCAGAACCTGTGGCAGACTGGGTTTTCTGCATGCATAGATTGAGGATTTTACCGATTACTTGTGAACCTAAATGATGATTGAGGATGTGTACCTTCAAAGCAAATATTTTCCCCTTCTCGGTCACAATCAAGCCACAATACAAGATGGCTACAACCTCGAGCTTCTTGACTCAGATGCCTCCGGATATGGGCCTGAGCATAAAAGAGGCAAAAGGCAAAAAAAAAAAAAAAAAAAAAGATAATCAAAGCGACAACCAAGATTCACCTAATGCCATCTACATTCCAAAATTTAACCAAGCACACCTTCCAGAACAAAAAAATGCAAAACAGACTTCAACTATTGATACTTAAAGAGAGAAAATTACCTTCAAGTATTTAACAATCATTAAAAAGTTTCTCATTGTATGCAAACTTTTTCAACAGACTCAACCACAAAGAAAAGTTTTGGCTTTAACCTTAAAGCTCAAACACTAAGCTCAAAATGATCACAAAATGGTCCGGAAGTTTATACAAAAGGGTAGGCTAAAGCCAAAAAATATTTTTTTCAGAAAATATTACTTTAATAGTTTCATTGAAATTTAAAATCATAACAAGTTTGATACTTCCTCTATTTCTTATAGTTGCAACACTTCTATTTTCACGCTTGCCAATGCATTTCATTAAAATCCTTGATTCTATATAAGTAAAATTATATATATTTGATGTATTGAAAATATACATTGAGGCAAACATAACATGATCCCACATGAGTGTGTTTTTACTTGAACATAAATCATCATACATAGTCAAAGTAGAGTATTTGAATAGGTAAAAATTCTAAGTGTAGCAAGTATTAAGAAACGGAGGAAGTATAGAGCATAGTTAGTGCTATTGCCATTTTGATTAGTGATCCAATATTATGGAATGTAAAGCTTATATAACCATAGGAATGTAAAATCAGCTCCAATTCACCAAAAAGAAGACTTTTTTTTGAGAGGGTAAATTGATATTTACAGGCTAGATTTTATACAAAAGGTATCTTTGTTGAACCACATTACCAATCACAATATACCTTTTCAATATAATCTCTTTATTAAAAATGTTTTGAATTCCTTCTCTAACTTAGTTGGCATTGTCAATATGCAATCCATCAATACTTCAATGACATACACATAAAGGTTATACATCAGAAGTTATCATAAACAACTTGATTATAAAAAATAAAAAAATAAAAAGTTTATCTCCATTCAAAATCACTAATAAACCATAAACTGAATGTGATGAAAATAACAGATATAACACTTAGCAATCCGCACCTTTGGATTAGATTCAGATTTAAGAGTGGGAGCTTGGAAAAGATCCAGAGGATCTGTTGTGTTCCAGTCTTGATATGCTGGAGGAAAATCTACACTAAAAACACAAAGATGATCATCAGTCCTAATATATGAATTTTATATAGCTCAAGCTACTGAGACTATGTGAGTCAAATCATAGCATTACAGGCCAGTCAAACAATTAAGTGCACCCAAAATTACACTTATGATCATGAGAATATCAATAAACTGGAAATTTCAATTAAAGTGCTCATCATCAGTTCATCATAAATTATAAAAGTTTGCACAATACCATGAAGTAATTTCCGTAACTGTAAAACAGATTTAAGGAAGCAAAATGATGGAAAGATACATACATCAATAGCAAAGGGAACAAAAGCCATAACTCAGAAGATAGGAATAGAGAGCCTAACCTAAAAACATGCCCGATCACTGAAGTAACTTTATAATAACTGTGAAGACCCAAAAACTTCCCATCAAATTCATGCACCTCAGTACTTCCCCTCCTGGTTGACATCTGAAAAGGTACAAAAAGGATTTGCAGAGTTAAGAATGTGTACCCAGTAGCAGGACACAAACACTTGAAACAAAGACAATAGAGAAACATGGCAGTTTCAGCATTTTTGTATAAACACAAGACAAACATGAAAATGAGTCTGTTGCTATGTCATGAGATCAACTTGAGGAATATATAATTTCCAAAAAAAGTGTAATCTTATGTGAAGTAATGTCACTTTGTCAAATATACTTTGTATATGATATTATTGTGAAGCAAAACAAGTTTTATGTGAAGATACAAGTCTTAGATCCTGGATTTTAAAAGACTTGTTTTTGTTTCTGAGGTATATTCTGCTGAAATGAGGGGCACTGACCCATGTATCAGAATAGCTAGTTCTACTTCCAGAATTTATGTATTTTTGACAATACTCCCAGATTAAGCAAAAACACTTCTCATAATCATCAAAAGTAGATTAAAAAATATCCTTAAACAGCTTCGTAAGCCCACTATCAAACCTTCTATTCTTAATATTGGTCAATAGTAATACGCAACATATCAGCTGATATGTACAGTTTTTCCAACTCAACGAAGTAAACAGACGAAAACTTTTTGAATTGTGAAGGAATATTACATATCAACTGATATAACATTATTAAAAGGTGGTTTTGGGAGTATGATATGCCGACATGCAGATACAATTGGATATTGGATATAAAATATGTAATGCATCAACCACACCCTCTACAGACACCACAATATTGTGATTCTTAAGTCCTAATTACTACTTAAAACCCTCAAGTCTTTGTAGAAACCTCAAACAGTGATATATAATAAAGAGGGACACTGCATAAGAAAGGAATAGCCAAGGATATTACAAATCCCTAGATAAACTCTTTATTACACACCTAATCTATTCTATACACAAGGGGCCAAGATGACGTAGATAGAAGAAAAACTAGATGATTAGGCAGCCAGCTACTCAAAACCATGTTTGAAAAGGCAAAAAAAAACCTAGAATGTATCTCAAACATTACAAACCAACTATACGTTCACTACCTAAAGTAGTTAAAACCTTAGATCCACAAGAAAGTTCATAAGTTTGTGAAGAGTAGAATGATCACATTCTCAAACGTTATTTCATCATCAAAAAAGGAATAAAATAATGTCATAACAATGTGATCCTATCGTTAAAAGACAAAAGGCATGGAAGTATAGAACCCCTCCCCTTAACCTTTTTCTACTACAAAATTGATCAAACTTCCTTCAAATTAAGAGAATCAAAGTTAACACTGTACGTTGCCACAACCGGGTTTTCTTCAATCCATGCTTTAAAATCATCAAAACTCACACTAAACCTGGCTAATTTGTGAAGTGTGAACTACCATATTCCCCTCTCTCTCATACCTTAAAACCCTTCTCCATAAAATATTCCATTTTTCAAATTATACCTCCAACTTAAAGTGTGTGATCACATTCAACTAAGCCATTCTTCCCAATAAAAATAATACAAGAAAATTAATATATAATGAAAATGCAACAAATAATCAATAAATTAGGTGAAAATGTAGCTCAAAATGACAGAAAAAACTCACTTTACCACCGGAAAGAACCGTTGCAATCGAGAGCGCGATGCTCGGCTTCTCCGCAACCTGCAAACCAATCATCATCAATACATAATCATCAAATTTGCCCCAAAAAAATCAATTAAAAATCAAAAAATTTGAAATGCTGACCATGAGAACTTTCGGAGCCATGGCAAAATTAGGAGAGAGAAATGAGTTAAAGAAGTTTCAAATTGAAGATGAAGTGAAGTGGAATAGCTAATTTCTTCAGTTTTACTGGAATTTAGAGAGAGAATCATATGAAATTGGTATGGAAATTGAGGGTTTAGGGTTGATTGATTAATTTGGCGGGGGAATTTAGGGGAAGGATTGAAGATGAAGAAGCATGGTTGATTGGTTGGGCCAAATTCTATAAAAATAGTATTGGGTCGTAATACTACTACCATTTTGTTTTGGTAAATTTTGGTCCATCAACTGTTATTATTATTATTTTTTTTTTTTTTGTGTTTAGAGAGCCACAAGGGCGGGGTGAGAATCGATCTTCTGAAATTAGGAGGGAAGTTCCAACCACTTGAGCTATCCATATTAAGGCTTTGTTCACTTCAATATATATATATATAATAAAAAATAATTTTTATTCAATGAAAATAATTTCAATTCAGTAAAACTAATTTCAGTTTAGCAAAAATGAGTTTTGATAAAATAATTTTAATTTATAAAAAATTGGTAACTTTAGAGAAGAAATATAATAGAGAATCAGTTAAAAAATATTCAGTTATATAAAAATAATTTCAGTTCAGAAAAAAATAAAGTGAAGTGAATAGGGCCTAAGTCTTTTGACATACGAAAGTATATCATCTATAAAATTGCAATATTTTACATCTTACGCCCAATGTATTTATAGATTTAATCACAATATTGATCCATTATCGTTTCCTCAAAAAAATATTACTCGTTTGATCTTATTGAATGTATAAATGGATATATGGAGTCGAATCTAACAAGGCCACGTACAGGTTTATAATTTCTTTAATCGTAAGAGTGTGTTTGGATTGAAGAAAATAGAAGGATATAGTATCTTTCATTTGGATAACAAA
Source organism: Chenopodium quinoa (assembly GCF_001683475.1). Lineage (NCBI taxonomy): Eukaryota > Viridiplantae > Streptophyta > Magnoliopsida > Caryophyllales > Amaranthaceae > Chenopodium > Chenopodium quinoa. Next base: position 2,756,245 of record NW_018745281.1, read on the forward strand.
TGAGGGATGAAGGGAATTGGAGGGGGAGAGAAATAAAGGGATTAAATTGTAAGAAATTAATCTCTCTAACAATGGAGAGATTTGGAAAGAAAACTCATTATTATTCTCTCCCTTTCCCTTCTCTCCTCTTCCCCTCCCTCCCCTTCTTTTCCTTCCCCTTTCATTACCCAAAACACACTGTAAACCATAGTCAAAGTTGGTCAAAACAGAATTTGTTAATAGTGCATAAGTCAGTGTTGCAATTTTCGTGTAAACAGAAGAAGTATAAGGGAGGGTTGAATTGGAATGGTAGTTTGGTAGTGCATATGAATTTACACTTTAATTTGTTGTATAACTTTTATTATTAAGTCCATCTTTTCCTATTTTATGGAAATAAGACTTTTATTGTGAATTTTTTTTATGTGTTTACCAACAACCTATTTCCAATGTTTCTAATTCTTGGAAATTGTATGTCTTGTGTAATGGAATGACTACCAAACAACCATTTAAATTTGACAATGCATAAAACCGTCTTCCATCCCCACAAATAAATATATGATAAATGAATAAATAAAGCTATTGAAGAAGGTCATCCTATGGGGTTTGGACTTTGGGTTTGTTATAATATCTTAGCTAGTTGATGTCATCAAATAAAAGAAAGTTGGTGATTAATGTAGTCATGTAAGAATTAAGGTTGTGTTTATAAAAATCATCCAATTCAAGTGTTTGATAAGTTGTATTACTTGCATTCCTTATAAAACACCTAAATCAATAACAAAAGTCTAATTTATGTAATATGTTTGTAATAAAGGAGAAAATAATAAGATTTTGTTATAATTCCAATTGACAATAGGAAGTTTCATTCACCAACTATAATTATTTATTGACAATTCTTCTGCTTAGCATACAACGCGTGTGAAGTTCACACTTACACTTATAAAACACTAACACGGCTAAATCAATTTGCTATTTTCATAACTACTTATGATGGAAAAAAAAAGTTCTAACAATATATGTTTAACGTTCACCCTAATAATTTTGAAAATTTTCAAAAAGGACAATTGTCTTCTTAAATCATTGGGCCCAAGGATTATTGAGTGCAAGATATATTAAAATTGTTAGGCAAAATGATTGAATTTTAAGATTTACCATAATGTACTAAATTTAATGCTTGTGAATTGCATGACCCCTCAACTAACTTGTTCCCGAAGTTATTTCTATCAAAAATTTAGGAAAAAGAAAAAAAAAAAAAAAGAGAAAAAAGAAAAAACTTGTCCCTAAAGTTTTTGACCCTTTCCTTAATATTGACTTCGCCGACAGTTAAAAAAAATATACTATATAATAAAATCAAAATCAAACCATAAAATTTCTCAACTTGACACAGAAGCAAATCATATGATGGTTGAAAATGAAGAATAATGCACCAATACACAACTATCATAAAATTAAATAAATTAATTTCTGACAAACATTTCTGACATACTAATTAAATTTAATGCAATGACAAATAAGATAAAATTAATCATGTAATTAAAAAAATTTAAGCATAGTCTAATCATTATTTTCCCTAACATCTTATGATATATTCCACTTAACCTTTGATTAGAGGATACTTCCTTTTGTTTGATTATAGGAGCATATTAGTAGTAACAAAATTAAACAAATATCAAATGATTAAACTGCAAAGGTCGGTTAAATTAGTGCATTATAACAATAATGATTCTTTAACCTCGGGTTCTGTGCCCTCTAGCCAAGCATGTATCGCCACGTAGCCGTATTAAAACTTTAATTAGTAATTAAATTTATTTTAGTCAATTTGCTTTAATCTGTGTGCTCTAAATGATTGATGATCACGTTAGATCATAGGCTCAAGTAAAGACTTTTGATTGATTTCATAATTTATTTGTTTTGGTTGAAGAGGGTATAAAGTCGCTTGAATGTAGAAATAGAGTAATTATAATCGTATTTTTAATGTTTCGATCTCTTTAAATTTATAAAGCATTATATTCAACCGAAAAGTTAAGTTTTTACAACAAATTTTTTTGTTTTATCCTTCTTTTCTCAACAATTGTATTGATATTGAAATTATGAATGAGATTTAATGTTGGAGGTTGGACCAATATAATAGAGCTATATATACGGATAAATAAAGGAATTGTCCTAAATGGGGTAGTCTATTGATTAATAAAGCCATAAACATATTTCATTATCTTCCCTAATCACTTGGTAAGTTAAAAAGACTCGGCCTCTTAAAATCATATTACAAATTGAATGAACCTTCAACCAACTACACCAACTCTCGATTTATTCTACAATCCTATATATAGTTGTAATACGATGTGTTTTCTTATATGATAGATTAGCGTATGTATTGTAATGTATATGCCGACAAGGTGAAGCATATTCAAGTTGATGGATTAAAAAAACGTTGAAGATAGGAGAGAAGTTGGGCGGTGATGAGTAGTAAGTCAAGCAAAGGAGAGGTGTTATGAGGGGTGGTTGGATCTTGACAATAATATTATATTCTGATCTTCTTCGTTATTTGATTTTGCATGAAAATTGAAAATGCATTGCATTTTAACTGCTTCTCATTAACTTGTTGGTTTCTAACTCTAACCAATTGTCCAATTGTGTGTGTAATAGACTAATAGGAGCAACTAGTATGTAAATTATTATTCTATGTAGGGGTTTGGATTTTTTTTGGTCAAATGTAAACACAATCTTTTTATAGTATTACATATGTATTTGAGCATCATAGCTAGGTTATTTCATAGGGAATATCAAGTAGATAGCTTAGGCTTGGAGGTTACATTACTTTTATTGATTAAAGCTGGTTTTTTGGAATTTCATTTTACAACATATCAATATATAACTCCCTTGTTGGAAATGAAAGGAAAACACAATAATATGAAAGAGGGTATATACAAGTATAAATGAGTAGTGTTCAATATGCAACGACCGTAGATTTTGTTGAAAGCTAAGGAAATTTTTATATGCTTAAATTAGTATGTATTTATCAGCTAGATTATATGTTATAGTTGTTGAATGATTTTTTTTATCAATAATAAATCAATCTAATTGCTAAATAAAGAACATATTCAAATTTGAGGTTACATCATAATAGTGTATTTACTTGTACTTTCATAAATAAGTCTTAAATGGAGATAATTTGAATCTTATAGAAGAAAATTTAAATAAATTGATATGGAAAATTTTAACTTTTTATTTCTTCTTCCATATTGACCTGTCGCATTAAATCCAAAGATTAGGCTCTTCTAAAGTTAATTAAGTTTGATTTAGTAAGAAAATACATAGCACTAATTCAATATGCGCATTCATGCTTGTCACCCGGCCCCTAATTATGCTAGTTGACATATACTTGTACAAGATATATGGTTTCTGCTTAGGCTTAAAACACAAACATTTTACAACTACACAAGTTCAATGTAAAAAATCTACAATACAAAACTTGAAAATGATGAAATAATCATGCTAATATTTGATGACATTTACTATCGTTTATATGGATCATATCTCGATCAAATTAATGCAATGAATACTAACTTACATAGAGTATAACGTTGGATTTTATAAATCATAAATTCATAATACATAGTACATAGTTGGATTTGATATCGTACCTAAAAATTGACTTAGAAATGAAAATAATAAATAAGAAAAAAAAAATAATTCAAAATGAATGGACGAAGAAGAAGAAAACACAGATTAAATTTTTAGGTGCAGAGAAAAAGAAGAAAAAACAGATGAAAAAGGCTGGCAATCATAGTTAGAGTTAGTCACCACCAAAACCCAGATTTGGAATTGTACGATAATTAATCTAAGGACAAAAGCACCACACGCTTTGCCAGCCTTTTGCATTTCTTCTTTTTCCTTTCTCACTTTTCTTAATTACATTTCATTAATTTATTAAGTACCATTTTTATTTATTGTAACAAATAAAATATAATATAAAAAGGTACATATGGAGTAGCATTTTATTTGTTACCTAGCTAATTCGGAGTATAAAATATGGAGTAGGTTAGGTTAATAAATTAATTGGTATGTAATTAAGATGTTTTCCTCGATATGATTATATAATGCTTATTAACTTAGATAGTTAAAGTTTAAGGTGTTATACCTATTATCTAACACATGAGATCAATTCTCGATTATGGTTATACTTGTATAATTTACTATGTGGCTTTCTTCACACCAATGTGTGTAGTGTATTATGGTGTAATATCAAACTATGGAAATTCAAGTCAGAATTGATAGGTAAGAGTTGAAATCATTGATCACCATGACTAAATTACTATGCTCCTTTAAACTTTTGATTGAGTAGATTTAGTGTACATATATAGGGTTTCGGTTGGAGGGTGGAGAGTATCAGTTGTGTTATTTATTTATTTATTTATTGAACAATTGTGTTATTTTATTAGATGAAAAGCAATGTGTCTTTCTAATTACACACATCAAAATTATAGGAATTTATTACATGTATATCATACTTATGAAATTATTGTGCTTTGTGAAATTTATATATGTAGATAATTGTCTTTGAAAGCCATCTAGTAATAATTGACAACAATAATAATCAGCTAAATGATTTATGAACTATAGATGAGGTTTTGAATAATCACAAAGCACTAAACTTTTGCCTAATAAATCACTTGAAAACCTTACAAAAGAATAATTCACACCTACTCAAAGGTGCAACTACTATTACTAATTGTTTAACAAAACGATTAATTTAGTACATATATAAACTATAAAAATAGCAAAACAATAAGTACATACGTACATTAATATGGCATTATGTTATACAACGTATGATCGTTATACAAACTTTTATAAACAAACCACAATTTTTAATGTTTATTAACCTTATATTAGCAAATAAGTCATCGTAAAAGTACATTTAGTGGCAATAACTTATTCCATGATTGTTCACACCCTATGATTCACACATATCCCAACTTGTCCAAATCATATTGATGATAAATTTATATTTTTTAATTAGTTCATTATTACTACTATTATACAATATGTAGATTTTAAAGCAACAAAAAAATGATATATGAATGTATGTCGACACAAGCTAAAAAAAGAAGTAAGAAAGTTGACCCTGAACGGCTGAACGGTCCTCAATCCACACATACAGTAAAGTTTTATATATCTTTTATTGAATTAGTTCAATATTCGCGGATCAAACACTTAGAAATAGAAGGCACCGGTAAGGGCATACACCTCCAAGCACCCTCAATTAGTAAAAACTTAAATTTAAGATAAGAGTTTTATCAAGTAAGTCAAACTATAGATACACATATAAATAAACGAATCTCGCGTTGTATACATAACATCTTCGTGGCTCTTCTTCATACACACACACCAAAAAAAAAAAAAAATTAAAGAATCATGCAATATAAAATCCACTTTAAAAAAATGGTCAAAATAAACTATAAGCTAGATGACTGATCATAAAAGAAAAGGGAATTAAGATTGAAATTAATTAAAAAGATTAAAATTGAAGCCACGCTATCTACAACCTTATTTCCTGCTGTTATGTCCCTTAATTCCATACCATATATTAATAATTAAACTAAACGAACCAAATAGTCAAATATATACATTAACTTAAACTACAAATTAAATAATAAATCCATAATTAAATGGTACTTAATTAATTAATTATAGTATAATTAATAAATTTTACAAATAAAAATGAAGTTTCCTACTCCATGACAAACACAACCAATATCGTCCTGCGCCAGTTAAGGCCAACTTCACCCCTACCACACAACTTTAGCTTCGTACCTCTTTCTCTCAGACATTCCTCTTTTCATCTTCCTCATCTCATCATCTACTATTTTTTTTGTTTTACTTATTTATTTAATTATTAATTTATTTGTTTTTATTTAATTATTGATTAATTTAATTTTATTATTATTATTATTATTATTATTATTATTATTATTATTATTATTATTATTATTTATGTAGACTCAATTTTCCAAGTACTAGTTTAAGCCAAGAAGTTTCTCCTCTTGTTTTAGAGTCATTATTTGTAGACTTCTTTATTGTTATTTTGTACTAATATGTTTATTAGTCCCTTAGATTTTAGTCCTTTTTTCAAAAAGTAAAGATATTTATGTTAGTTCACCCTTATCGATTGTCAATTATTTATCGTATAACTGTATAAGCAAGCTAAGTCTTGGTAAGTTACTCGAAATCTAGCTAAGGTTAAATGATATCTCATCTAAATTGTTGTAGTTCTAACTCTTTAAGTCTCTGTATACACAAGCTCGACAAATTTAAGCCTTTTATAAGGTACTCCGTAGTACTGTATATAGTAATTAAGTTAGGTACAATTAGAGAAAGTGTTGTGGCTTGGTTGACCTTCAATTACATAGACGAGTCTAGCTAAGCTAGGGGGTGTAGTCAAGGCACTTTGTGCTTGTGTCGACCTTGGTTTGAGCTCAATTTAATCTCAAAAATTGTTGGCTTGGTTTGACTGAATTGGATATTACAATTTAAAATAAAACCAACCTTTGTTGATTAAAATAATATATTGGTCAAAATGATTTCAATGAACAACCAACTATACGATTACATCAAAAATTTTGTGAAAGTGGAATAGTAAGCTATGGCTTACACAATGACGATTGTACATAAATGTCATGGAATTACCACATTATTTTAGTCGAGCTAGGTATCTTGTTGCGAATTCCAATTACATTTATAGTAGAGTCATGAATGCGAATAATACCTTAACTAGCCTTTCTTAATAAAAACTCCCAAAAATAAATCCTCAATGAACATTTCTAAGCAATCTATAATGAATGATGATAGATAGATATTGATTTTGGGTGCTTAATTACTCATTTGTACAATTTTCTTTTCATGATTTTACCCTTGATTGAAAGCAAAAAATTACCCAATTACTTTTTTTTTTTCTTTTTTTTCTTTTTTTTTTGAAGGCAATTACCCAATTACTTAAATTTAAAGGAAGCCTAAAAAGATAATTATATGGTATAATGACATTGACTTTGTAAAATTTTACTGTTAACTATGTTAAGTGTGTTGGAATCTCAAATCAACTAGAAAGGCTGCAAAACACAAAAAAGAAGAGTTGGTTTGACGTTAAAGGCCCGGTATTTACCCCACCGTCTATTACGGCGTTTTGGCCTTTAACGTTATCTATTTTTTAATTTTATTTTTCTTTTTATTTAACCTCCCAACACAAATTTAGAAAGGAGGGAAAAAAAACCAACATCAAAACTAACACCATTCTTTTCTTTGTTTTCATATGGTATTTGGGAGTTTGGTTTTCTTGAAGTATGCGGGTCCTAAACTTTGATGCATAGATGTATGTTAAATGTAGTTCTTACTATTTTTAAATATACTTACTGTGTTTTTAACACAGTGTTTACATCATACTCCCTCTATCCCTTTATTTTTGCCCCATTATCATTTTTTGGGTCAAACTTTGAAAACTTTGACCATAATTTACCGTTAATCTATAAAAGATAATATAGTCATGAGTGATCTTGTTAGATTCGTCTCATTGTATATATTTATTAATATCATGTTTTTATAATTTTTACGTATATGAAAATAAAGATATAGACGTTTTAAAATGCGTCTTGAAAATCGCGCACAGTCAAATAAAACAAAAAATTAGGGACAGAGGGAATATATGTTGCGTATTACGGATGCCTGTCATTCATGTATATATTTGATACATCATCTTTTGTGCATTTGGATTATGATATAAGTGTTGAATATAGGTTGTGGCTTTTTAATTAAGCTGATGTAACTAATGTCATGTTTTAGAAGTCATGAGGAGAGTCACTGTAGTGGCTTAATATACTTACTTAACACTATTTTTAGTTAATTTTGAATAATTTTAATAGTAATTGTTGGTTGATAAGTGAATAAAGTTTAAAAAGAAATGTTTAATAATGTATAAATACAAGGTAAAAAAATAAAAATAAATAAATAAATAAAATTTATGCTCTATTTCAATGTTGTTGGATAGATATTATGAAGTATGATTTAAAGCTCAATTTATAAGTTATGTCATATGTTGCATTTAATAATAAAACAATATTAACAAAATTATAGTGATGACATATAGAATTTTTGTATCAAGTACTCTTTTGTACAAGTGTAACTCATGATGTAGATGATTAGGTTTGTTTCCCATCTGCAACATAACTAAAGTTACGCGTTGTTATGAGCACAACACGAGAAGAAAGCTAAACTTGAAAAAAAAAAAACAGCTAAGATAAAGGGAGGAGAATAGTAATTCCGAAAAGTACCACCAATAAAAACAAATCATCTCAACACGACCAAACTATAGACATATTTCTTCCACCTAATGAACACTTTATTTAACATTCTCTTTAGAAGTTGAATCGACTTGATCCAATATTAGCGACTTTGACATAATTTTTCGACCTAATGACTATAGACTTGATCAAAGTTGGCCCAGTTCAAAAAAATGTTGGATTTGAGCAAATGTTTTGGGATCGAATTTCAAGCCTAGCTCAACTTTTTTATTAAAAATATTGGGTTTTGGGCAACCCAAAATTACATTTCTAGTTAAAGATTAAGTCCGCCTCCGATTTTGATCCAAAAACCCGTTTTTTTTTGCCCAAAACACCGAGTTTGAATAAAGTTAAAAATTAAATCCGACCTTTTAGATCATCTCTAGTTTAACCCCTTCACCCAAAACGAACAAACTCTTGAATAGAAAACACCTGACTCAACTCACAACCACCACCACCACCACACCACCACTACCACTATTGAGTATTGACACCTATGAATAAAACAATATTACAATAAAATAAATCAATGTCTAAACTTTTCTACTTCCATTGCATACATAAAAGATGAAAAGTAAAACCATTAATCAATGTCTAAACAAGAAAATAATTAATTAAAAAAGAAAAAATTAAAAAAAAAAAAAAGTTGAGAAAATCTGGAGTATTTCTTTGTTCCAACTCTCTTTGCTTCCATTTCACTTTCCTCATTTTCCAATTTCCACCACCTCTTTTCTCTCTCTACTTTCTCTCTCTTCCATCACTTTCCATCTCTTCCCCATCTCTTTATCAATTGAGTGAACTACAAGTGCTTCACTCTTTCTCTCTCCTAAATCCCTTAAACTAAAAACTCACAAATTCAACCCAAAATTCAATGGAAAAAGAACTAAATTGCTCAAATTTGATGGAAATTTCAGGCGAACAGCTCTCAAATTGCTATTTCCACCCTAATTGGGAGAACTCAATTGACCAAAATGACCCTTTCGAGTCCGCCCTCAGTTCCATTGTATCTTCCCCTACAACGGCGGGTGTAGCTTCAAAAAATGGTCCTGGCGAGGGTACGATGATCAGGGAATTGATCGGACGGCTAGGAAGTATATGTGATTCTGCTGGTGAGGTCTCACCACAACAATCCTGCATTGCTGCTACTGGAAATTATAATAATAATAGTAATAATAATTCTTGTTATAGTACACCCTTAAATTCTCCTCCTTCAAAATTCAATCTTTCTTCTTTAATGATGATCATGGGTAATAATAATAATTACCCAATTCAATCTAATTTGGGATCTTTTAATGCTGACCCTGGATTTGTTGAAAGAGCTGCTAAATTATCCTGTTTTGGAAATGGGTTTGATGATTTTGTGGGTGTTAACTCTAATACTAATCATAGATTGGTTGCGAAATTGGAATCTGGGAAATTATCTAGGGTTAATTCTGATAAGAAATTGGGTGAAAATGGTGAATTGGGTGATTCAAGAGAAGGTTCTTCAGTTTCTGAGCAAAACCCAGGTGTTGAAATTGCGGTTAAACCTCAAATTGATCCAATTTCAAGGAAAAGGAAGTCTGCTTCCAAGGCTAAAGTCAAGGATACAACTCCCAAAGATGACAAGGTAAATTTAAATATTTTTTTTACTATTCGGGATTAATTAATTGTCGCGTTGATAATGTAATTTGAATAGACTAGTACAGTACTCATAGTAATAATAATAATAATGTGACAACTAAATCGGGATAGTGTTTTATGACAGGAATACTCATTTATTGTGTTGAATTTTGGTTTTGGTTAGGTTGAGGAGGTAGAAAATGAGGAATCAAATGCCAAAAGAAGTAAATTAGATGAAAAAGATGGTAAAAAGGAAAATACAGAGCAAAATGCAGGGGAGTCAAATAAGGAAGTAACAAAGCCTGAGCCTCCGAAGGACTACATTCATGTCAGAGCTAGGAGAGGCCAAGCTACTGATAGCCACAGTCTTGCTGAAAGGGTAATATTTTCGTGCAGTTTTATATTAATTGCAACATTTTTTTAACACGTATATTAAGGTTGTGGATTTTTATTGGTGGTCTTATTTGTTTGTTTATATGGATGTACAGGTTAGAAGAGAAAAAATTAGTGAAAGAATGAAGTTTCTTCAAGATCTTGTTCCTGGTTGTAACAAGGTACTTTTTTTTTTGGATTGCTCAATTTTATAGATTTGTACAACTTTTATTATCATATTTTGGGTTGATTTTTATATAAATGATCATGAAATTGAATGTAAATTTCCTATTTTTGGCTCATAGGTTACAGGAAAAGCAACTGTTCTTGATGAAATCATAAATTATGTGCAATCATTGCAACGCCAAGTTGAGGTATATTATTTTGATTTATATTATAAAGTTAATAATTAGTTGTTGCTCAATAATTGTTGCTTGAATGTGAAATTAGTTAAAATTGATTGTAATAATTTTTTTTCCCCTGCAGTTCCTTTCCATGAAATTAGCTACTGTGAATCCTAGAATGGAGTTTAACATGGAAGCTCTTCTCTCCAAGGATGTAAGTTCTTTTGGCTTGAATTCGAGTTTTCGAGTGGGATATGTTCTTTTGTCAAATTTTCTGATCAATTTTTGTTAAATTTTGGTTATTTTAGATGTTTCAATCTAGAGGATCATCAGTACCTCAAACAATGTACCAAATAGATCAGAATTCAGCAGCACAAGCATTTCCCTATGGTTACCAATCTAACCAGCAAATGTCACTACCTTTGCCAAATGGTGTTGAGAATCCCTTCCCAGCTAACCCAATGAATGTTTCCGGAATCCGGAGAAATCCGAGCATTCCGATGTCCTCGATCGAGGGATTCATTGACTCCATCACTCAGGTACATTGCTAATGTCTTTAAGAAAAACTATCACTTTTACTCAATGATGATTAGCATATGGGAGCTGTTATCTTGAACATAGTTCTGATTTGGATTGTTTGATTTTTCTTGGTTGTCTTAGCTACCAAATCTTTGGGAAGATGATCTCCAAAGTCTTGTTCAAATGGGAATTGCCCAAAATCAAACACAAAACGTACCTGCAGGTGAGATTAATCTTCGAAAAATTCATGTAAAATTGTTCATATGGTTAAAATTTGTTGGATGCAAATTCTTTTTGACTGTTTTCTAATACAGCAAATTGGTAATTGATCTATAGGTACATTGCCAAATGGTCAAATGAAAGTTGAGCTATGACCCTTATAAACTTCAACCACTTTGGCCTTACATTTCAACAAGGCCAAACATGTATATACCGAAATTGTTCATTTGGACAGACGATTCTACGAGCAAGACCAAGATTCAATCCACCACCATGACTCGATATTTCTCTCCCCATTCAGGAGATTGCCTCTAAGCCGATTCATTTTTTTCTTTTCGAGAATCATTAGAAGATAACTCTCGAAAATTTGTATAATCTAGAAACTAATTGCTATCCTAGAGATGGGAAAATTCTGTATTATCAAATGTAATAGATGTAGCATAAGTTGTAGCAGTAGAGACATATAGGGATTGGAGTTCAACAAGGTTTCAACCGGCTTTTGACACGTAAAGCATTCATTCCCAACACTATCTTGTAATATGAACTTACTACATTGCTTATCCATTTTGTTTGTGGCTCTAATTCTCAAACTTAATGAAGATATATATATTGCCATTTCCTTTACAAAGCTTAGTTCTTGTTAGAAATTGAAAGAGGCTTGAAATGGTGATGATTTATAGATATATCTCTTAGCTTGTAGATCACCATAACCTTGGTGATTTTGTGAATTTCATTGTTTTTTCTTCCATCAGGTGTTCCTTAAAGCTTTTAACACTCTGGGGGATTTCTTTTTCCAACTCCGGGATAAATTTTTTGACTGTATGAAAATTTTCTAACTAAAAAGGAAGATGAATTTGTGATTAAAATTCCAATCATAGAGACCTAAGACGTTTAAGAGATGTTCATGCTCCGATGAGATTGATCTCACAATATCGTAGTGAAGATCATTGGGATAGACTATTCATCTTCAATAATTAGATAATGTTTTGAACTCAATAACAATGTGCTTGATGTATTGAGGAGGAAATTACTGATATGTTCTACCCTTTCTCTCTTAGTGTTGTGCACTACACCAAAAGCAAAACACCATCTTGCATAGTAATTCAATATCTTTAGCCTTCACCTTCTTGTCCAATGACAATTCACTAAGTCGATAAAAAAAAGTTTTTTCCGGGCAAAATTGATGAGCAACTCATGAGTTCATATACTTTATATAAATCTAAAAAAAACACCCCGATATTTTTAGATAAAGACCATCCATGTGAATATAACATGAACGTGACAAAAAATTAATTGAAACGATAGATAAACCTAGCTAGTGTGAAGTGTCTAGGTGAACTCCAAAAATTCATTTCCCTTGAACCCTTTTTTCACATCAACAAAACCATAACAGTTGCAATGATAATGATATATCCTATTACTGGTGTCATAATCAAGATATTAAAAGCAAAATTCAAAAGTCTTCATTAATTGGCTAAGGATAATATTGAGTGATGTTAATAAGATTACATGAAATGACCTTAGAAATATTAATATTCACGTAACAATATTCTTTACTGCTAACCAGCTGTTTAGTGGGGACAATTTTAACCCCTAAAGTCCAAATTTGATGCAGTTTTTTTTTAATTTGGATATTATGAGTTGGAATCCAAAGAAACAACTCCCCTTTTTATTTAGTTTTATTTTTATTTTTACTTTGAGAATTAAAAAGACAGCAAAGTTTAAACTTTAATTTTATTTTTTTAATTTTTTTGGAGGGTTTAATTTCTTCTAATCATCTTGCATAGAATATTATGTACCAAAAAAAGACCAGGTTGGCAGTCGTGATTTCTGACTTGGCTAGAGGAATCAATGCACAACTTTTTTTATTAAAAATAATTAAAACTTTTATTTTTTTATTGCAAATTTTTTTGTAGTAATCGTAATATTGGTAATATACTTTGAACAATTGAACACAATTAATTGGCTAGGAATATTATTATTGTGAATTTGTTTGGTGGTGAATCCTAGCTTGCATGACTGCATGTAGGGGTGTACAAAAACTGGACCGGACCTGAAACCGGACCTGAACCGACCTGATCCGGACCGGACCTGACCCGGACCTGTTGATTCAGGTCCGGTCCCGGTCCTTAAAAATCAAGGTTCCCGGTTCCGGTCCGGACCCGGTCTAAACCCGGGGTTTTCAGGTCCGGACCTGAAACCCGGAAAAATTGTATTTTTTAAAAAAAAAAAAAAAAAAAAAAAAATTCAAAAATCAAAATTACGCTGCAAGTTGCAACCCTAACAAACAGGCACAACTATCTGACTATCTCCATTCTCCATTTCTCCAAGACTCCATTTCTCCAAGACTCCAATCTCCAATCTCCGCCGACACCTCCTGCCTTCCTCACTCTCTCAGGCGAAGCCCCTTGCCCTCCCCCTCGAAACCCCTAACATTCACTCCTCCCTTGAAAACCCCTAACATTCACGCAATCACGCCGACACCATTTCTCCAAGACTCCATTTCTCCAAGACTCCAATCTCCAATCTCCGCCGACACCTCCTGCCTTCCTCACTCTCTCAGGCGAAGCCCCTTGCCCTCCCCCTCGAAACCCCTAACATTCACTCCTCCCTTGAAAACCCCTAACATTCACGCAATCACGCCGATAAATTATTTTTGGGGTTTTTGGTGGTGAGATTCTAGAGCTTATCTTGAGATCTTGCTGGGCAACAAAAAAAGGAGAACTTTTTGAGCAGCAGAATAGCGAAGAACACCGAAGGAGGCTTGGTTGGGTTGTTCTCTGGGCTAGCGAAGCTGCTGCAAAGTAGCAGAGCAGCGGCGGTAAAGCAGTGCAGCAGCGGTGAAGCGAAGCAGCGGACGGAGAAGTCGAGGTGACTTAGCTGTGTTCTGTAATCCTTCATTTTCTACGGGAATTCAGAGGCTCTGCTTTGATTTTTCTGGGCTGGCAGAACAACGGATCTGTGAAGAAAACCACCTAAGTGAAACAGCAGCAGCGGTGAAGCCGTTTAGTTGGAGTGTCGTTCGTGGTTGCTCTTTCATTGATTTGGTATTCTGAATTTAATTGATTATTTACAACTTTTGCATGTAGAATTTCAATTAATGAGTACTTTGCTAAATTATCTAATTATGTTTGGGTATTTTGTATTCGAAATAATGAATTAAGGTTTTTTATTAAAAAAAAAAAAAAACGAAAAAATCACAAAACAGGTCCATTCAGGTCCAAACCTGGACCGGACCTGATTTTTCAGGTCTAGCCCGGAACCGGACCTGTTAATTCAGGTCCGGTCCCCGGTCCTCATAATTACCCAATTCAGGTCCCCGGTCCAAACAGGTCCGGTCCAGGTCCGGTCCGGTTTTGGACCGGTGTACACCCCTAACTGCATGAGACACTGGTATCACGGTGTTACATGGGAAACTACAGTTACACACCTTACACGGTTACACCCTTTGATTCTGAATAGTTGAATATTTACAACGAGATCGTAAAGATTCAATCAAACACGATCAAATTAGACAAGATTTTAATGTACTTAGACAATAACATCTTATAGTAAAGAGAACACAAACTTAAATGTTATGTAATCCCATCTTATACTTATGATTCTATTGTATTAATAAAAAAAAGGTATTGATATATGTAGCCGTTACGGCTATGTATAAACATTAATATACTTTCTAAAATTAAAATAACCTAACCACAATTTTTATCTCTTAAAAGTCCGCGCAATTATTATGTCTCCTTGTTTAATTTTGTTTACATTATTTTCACTAATTTTAGAAAAAAATATATTTTGAAATGAATTTTTTTTCTTTGACAGGAATTTTTGATATGATTTAATAAGTTCAAATAAGACAATTTAGAATATAAGTTCGGGTCAGAGGTAATGGGTTGCCTAAATTCAACTTTTTTTTTTTGACGGCCTAAATTCAACTTAAAACTAAAATAAGTTACAATTATAAAGTCTAATAAGTTCAAATAAAATTATTAAACACACCTTTAACGTTTGAAATATTATGAGACAGAGAAAATACATATCTTATACTCTAAAAGTAATAAATTATGCGAATGACATTAATAATCATCTCGAGGCCCCAATCTTACCATACAATTGTCTCGCATACAAGTACAAGGAATTCTCTTGTATCTTTAATGTGTGGACAAGGCTAATTGATGAAAAATAAATTCACAATCTTTAATATAGTTAAAATAATTTTGAAATGATATTAAATACATTAGATAATTTTTAAAAATAAACTAGAGAATTAATTGGGAGGAAGAAGGAAAAGTAATGGGAAAGATTGAAAGTATAAGATTGTGAGATAGATACCCATACCCTGTCTAAAGATGGATAATATTACGAGCCATTAAAGTTTGTCAAGAAATCCAATTCCCAGACACCAAGAAGCCAACAAAAGAAAAATTCTGCATCATTCTATACCTGTTCCTATAAATTTTATAAACAGAAATAAAAATCTTTTTCTCTAGAATTATTCAATGAAAAATAAATATGCTTGGTTGAATTGGGTCATGTATATTTTTTTAATGTATTTTTTATAGATAAGCAATTGGGTATGTGTTTGTATGAGATAAACATTTGACACGATAATTGCTCGTAAAATTAAGGTATTGTGCAAGTTACACTCGAATTACAAGTCATATTGATTTGCATTGAATTTGACCAAATATGGGTGAAATTCATATTCACATCGTAAATTAGTCTTTTTACTTAGGATAATTTGAAAATAACCACCCAAAAATAGGTCCATTTTAAAAATAACCACCCATTTAAAATTTATTTGTATTTAACCACCCATTAAATTAATAAATCACACAGATAACCACCCAAATCTAATTTCCGATGAAAATTCCGTCAGTGGGCCCCATTTTTTTTAATTTTTTTCTTCTATTCTCTGGCTTTCTCACTCTCTCTCCCCGATTTTTTCACTCTCCTTCTTCCTTTCTTCTTCCCAACCACTACAGTACTACTACTCCCTTCTTTTTTTCTCCCTTGTACTGTGGTGGTGGTGGTGGTGGTTGGGAAGAAGAAAGGAAGAAGGAGAGTGAAAGAATCGGGGAGAGAGAGTGAGAAAGCCAGAGAATAGAAGAAAAAAAAGAAAAAAGTGGGGCCCACGGACAGAATTTTCACCGGAAATTAGATTTGGGTGGTCATCTGTGTGATTTATTAATTTAATGGGTGATTAAATACAAATAAATTTTAAATGGGTGGTTATTTTTAAAATGGACCTATTTTTAGGTGGTTATTTTCAAATTATCCTTTTATTTACACCAACCAATATTAATCGAATATTCAAATCATCTTAAGTTTGATGATTCGAGTTAGGTCAATCTCGAGAAGAGATTTTTAGGAAATTAAATTGTCAACAACTATAATATACCATGTAGAATTTTTTAATCATACCTGAATCGGAATATTCTCTATGAGTCGAAGTCTAACTCGAAGGATATGAAATATGTTACAATCTCTACAGTCCCCTCCACAATTCCTACCAAATAATTAAATCCCACTAGATTATGTAATGTGACATGCATATAAATTATAGTGATATTGATTCCATTGGATGCTACTAGTTGGGATTGGACTTAAATCCAGCAAATTAGAGAAAGAGAGAGAGATTGTTTAAATTGTATGAGTGGAAATGTACAGTTAATAAGTCATTTTCTAGTAGATGGGGTTTGTATATGTTAGTTATGATAAATAGTAGTCAAGCACAAGACAGATGTAAAAGATAAACCAAAAAATAAAAGATCTTAAAAAAGTCATACATATCCACTGTTTTAAAAGAGACCACCCACTAAAAATATATATTGGGGTTGATTCTTTGGGTTGATTTGCCCAACAAACAAATAGAACTCCCTAGTTGCGTTTTTATAGGGCAATAAACCACTTATATAACTTAAAAAAAAAAAACCTTTTTAGTACAAGTACCTTTTTTCATGAGTTTTAAATAAATTTTTTTAAAAAATCCACATTTTGATTTTCTGTTTTAATTCATTTAAGCTAATGTATTGCACATTTAATTTAAAAATAGTCATATTTGTGCGCATAAATATATATAATTCAATGATTGTATATTGGAACATGCGGCATAACTTTATATCAATACTCCCTATTTATGTTCCTATTTGTTCTTCCCATTGATCGAAGTTAAATATGATTAATATTTAGAATTAAATAAGTTTAATTTTACTAAAATTTTCAGTATATAAAAAAAAAATATCGAATTTTAAAAACTTAATTCTTAAATGAATGAGAAGAACAAATTATAGAAATGGATGGAGGGAGTGACATAAGACTAGAATATTATGATTTCTTCTGAAAAAAAATATTTATAAGCTTGAAACAATATAGGACTACAATTAACGTGGAAAATTCAAAGAAAGAACCATTAATTTATTTATAGGCCAGATAATGCTACATGATGGCATAAGACTAATTAACATGCATAATGGAAAATAAGTAGGTCAAACTTGGATTATTATAAAATATTAAATTACATTGATACTATATTATTATTATTACGTACAACAATAATTAGGAGATGGAAAAAATACAAAAAAGTCAACCAAAAAAACTGTTTTTGCATGGGAAGATCTGCCTTCTGTTAAGGGTGATATATTTTTGATTAGATTAGTGTAATCAGAAGATTTGATGACTTAAGACACCGTTTTTAAGAGATTGAAAATGGACCCTAATTATTAATTAACTTTTTTTCTTGCAACTTTTTTGAGAATCTCTATATATATCCTCTATCAATTTGATAGTGACATTTAAACTAACTATTTTGTGATACTACGAAGATACTAGCTTGGAAGAAGTATATTAATTTATATTTTCATACTTGTCTACATATGATTTTAATCATGCAAGTAATTAACCAACAAAACTATTATACTCCGTACTAATTAAATTATATAGGTAGAACTATAGAAACCGTAAAACGCAAATTATTTACCATGACGTATTTTAATTGATACACAATTATATACCACTAGATCAAGTAATATGCTTTTTAAACTTATATTATACTAATATACATTTGGTTTTAGATTCGATACTTGTCCTCATTATTACAATTGTTCACAAATTAAAAGTTATACATCAATAAAAATATAATAATAATGTTTTTTTTTTGACAAAAAATGTTACAAGCTAGACATACGACTTAATGATAAATGATGATAGAATGTTGAAAAAAATGAATAAGTGAGTAGTCAAGTGACATGAGTTTAGTGTTAGTTAGAAACTATCCTCTTCTTTCATAAAGCTAAAGAATGAGGCATTATTGTTGTAATTTATCACCACTGACTTCATTTCAATTAATTTGTTCACTTACTCGAATGTTCTTATCTTACACTATTCAACACTTAAAATAAAATATCACTTAAAATGATATTATTTTCTAATTTATCAATGTAATAGTTTAATACAAATAATTGACAAGCAAGCTTCTATATGTGCACCTTGGAAGTATATACGACTCAATGGACTCATGTGGCTGGTGGTGATAAATGATGGATATATAGTGAATTAATATGCAAATTTGTGAAGAAGTCTCATATATACGTATATATGTATCAATGTCGATGGTAATAAATTATTGAAATCTCAAACTCAAACATGCTATTTTTTTCATCTTGTAATAGATAATAATGGAATTTTAAAATCATTTATATTTAAAGAAAAAAAACCTCTTAACTTAGGATTTTAACCTCCAATTTAGCCTTCTGAATTCGTCTATATGACACAAAACATTATCATAGATAGTGTCATGATACTTTTATTTCTTAAATTTACTGGCTTAATGTCTACTCCCTCTGTCCCTTATTTTTTGCCCCATATGACTCGATATAAAGCTCTCACAAACAAGTAAATCATGGATCAAATAAAAAAGGGACTGAGGATTTACTACTATACAAAACAGGTGGTTGTTGCAGTTGTTTATTGATCTTCGACCTTGACCTTTAAAGGGACGACACGTAACCAAAAAAAAAAAAGGAGATTGAAGCAAGAAAGGACATCTATAAATGAAGCCAAAGTAGAGAAGCAAAGTATAAAAGTTCACGGCAATGAAGAAGAGCTCATAAATCACAATAATAATGGTACTACAAAGAAAACACAGAGTTTCCAATTGATCACACAACAAGTACATTACCTTATATGAAAGGAACATATCAATGTCTTTGGCTACTTAAGTTTACACAATTCAGCCATTTTTGGGTCCATTGTAGGGTGGTTGTTCAAAGGAAATGATTGACAAAGTTATAAAAAAAAAAAAAAGACTTTAATTATGTTTGATGTTTTTATTTATATATTTATTTATTTGTGGGTTTAATCTTTGCACGAAAAACCCTTCGCATCAGTAGTAGTAGTACTACTGTACTAGAGGTCCATTAACCAGGCTGTCACTCTTTCTTTGCCATTATATCACCTTCATTAACGTCTATTTCTTTCTTATCAAGGTGCCCCCCTCTTTAAATTAAAGCCTCGAATCGATTTGTTTTTCTTGCAAGGATACGTAAAGACAGTGAATTAAAGCTCCGGCGTGTATCAGAGTTTGTACATTTCAACTACAATCATCTAATCAAAGGATAAATCACATACTGTGTACAACCATTTGAATTATTAGCATGTAACGTGTCAAAGTACTACGACAATGTTTAGGGATTTACGTAATTATTTTTATAATGAATGAAATATGCTAAGCTAATAGGTGAGCCCTAATTAGCTTTAGCCCTTAAAAGAATTTTTTATGGTACAATATTATCTTTGAAGAATTATCATTTCATTCACCAAACTGGCCAACCAAAATCATTACATATGGTACATCAAACATTTTCAGTGAACTTCAATTTGGACAACAACCTTCAATTCAATTCCAAGAACAAGCTAGGAGGGTAAGTGAGTCTAGTGACAATATAATTTCTTGTATTACATAAAAAAAAAAGGATCAAAAAAGACGTTTTTTCATGATTAGCTGCATTTGCTGAAGTTTCTTAAGTACTCCGTAACACAAAACTTTTATCAAACGGTGTGTTACGTGTTTGATACCTAGGCAACTAATGACACCTTTCGGACACGTGGACACAAGCTATACCTAAAACGTTTTTAGTTCATGTCCATAGGCCATAGTTAGATATATTAAATGCCCAATTTTATGCCAACTTCTCTTTTGGTGTTTAGTTTCTATCTTCCTCTCGGCCTCATTAGGGTTGATATTCCTAAACCAGCTAATCACCAGATTAATAAAGCTAAAAAAGGTGAACCAAACACATGAAATCACTCTAATTATACTCTTCCAATTTAGTATAGTACTTCATTCAGTCACGTTTGTGCAGTTAAGACCACAAATCATTGTGTTAAAATCAGTTACACTGTATTAGTACAAATAAATCATCAGTATTACACCAAACACTACTTATATTATACATTCTTTAGTGGACACTTTCTAAGTTTCTAGTTCCTATTCCCTCTACCTCTTATCCTAATTTAAAGTATATTACATCTATAAGAACATTTAGGTGTTTCATATTAATACACTACTTCGTATTAATTACAATAATATACATAAAAATGACATAAGGTGAATAGAACGAAGCCTAATTTAAATTAACCTAAGCACGCAAGCACGACACAACAAAATGACATGTGGGCTTGGACCGACCTTTTGAAAATTTAGGCCGTGCACAACCATGTGCCGAGAGTAATTAAGCCTAATACACACGACCCCTATATGAGGCATAGTTTACAACCATTTGTACACCTACATTTTGTCTTTTCCTTTTTTTTTTCTTCTTTTTTTTTTTTTTTTTTTTTATTATTATTAGTTTATAATCGATTTCTTAGACGCACGACCCTTATATGAGGCACGCAAACGTCGAACATTCGAGCGAGCTAACGAAAGTACTCATTCCAAGGGAAAAAAGAAGTAGAAGGAGCCAATACCTTTCATTTCTTAGCTCTTATATCCTTCCTAATGGCAACATTGGACGTTATCTAGATGTTACTTTCATACCCATTATCTCTCATCTTAAATTCACATTGTATGATGTTTGTTGCTTGTCTTAAGATGTCTCTTGTTCATTCTCTTAAAAATGATAAGAATATTGAGTGGCTAGGGTGGTGGAGATGAACAATATTGGTCCCATTTTTGTAGGCCACAGGTTATATCACGGTTATAGACAAGGGCCACAACTCACTAGTTTTTTGGTCTCCTAACAAAAACATTTCTTCTGTACAATTTGGCTAAAACCTTATAATATAATATTATCATATACCATTCACCAATAGTAAAGAAGAAGAATAAGACATGAAAATTGAGATATTTTTATTGGGTAACAACTATAAACAAAGTTTATCAGATCACCCATTTATTTATTTCACCATGTCATAGTAGTGATGTGATAGTAATCACTTGTAATTGTTACTGATCCAATTATCCATTACATTTTAACTAGATGTTTTTTGTGCAAGAATCAAATATACTCTCTCTATAAGGCGAACATGTTACGTCCTACTTAAGTCTTTGTGAGTACTTGCCTAGAATATGGATTAAATTGTACCCAATAAACATTGATTAATCACACACGTTTTGCTATATAATTTTGCTACCACTTGATGGAATCTGTTAAAAGGCTTTACAAAGCGCACTTCCCATCGTTTTTTCCCTCCCCACGCACCTTTGACCTCCACCACCCTAGTCGCTGTTACCACCATTGCTCAAATATATTTGTCTTAATAAGAATAGAATACCTTAAAAATTTCGAAGAAAAATTTGTAGACCTTAATTAATTTCCTTCTTGTCTTACCAGTAACCACACAGCCAAAAAAAGCAAATGGACATGATCAACACATCCACTTGTAGATTGCCTGCCATCCTCTTGACACTGAAACCAACATAATTAAATAATTCTTCAAGGTTTTATTAAAAAAAAAAAAAATGAAGAATTAGTTTAAAACATCTTTCATTTGAGATCGTTTGTCCCATCTCTGCCCTATCCAAACCATTCAAACCAATGGGTGGACCATCCCAATCCAAATTGAACAATTTATTATCTCCTCTTGCCCATAATACATAATAAGAAATACATGTTGCTTGCACTTGGATACCCATGTCCAATATGGATACGTGTGCAAGTGTAGAAGATTTGACATGAGCACTTTGTGTAAAATGAATAGTCCAAAGTTATATACTTGTATATTGGATCCGACATGGGCACTATATGTAAAACATGGACAAAGCTACAGAAAAATTGAATTTTATAGCTGAGGCAACTCAATTTGAATACATTGGACTACAAAAGAGGTAATGAAAACATTGGGCCTCACAAATGGGGAGGATTTCTAACCTATGGAACTGAATCTTGGGTAAGCAATACAAATATATCACAAATCAACTGTTAGTAATTTTACATACAGAGAGGCCACTGAATTTTTTACCTATATGTTGCATCTGTCATAACCAGAGAACCATGAAGAAGGTTCTGCGAATTTAGATGATAGCTCATCATCTATTCCATTGTCATAGAATGCCTGAAACTCTTCTTTCCACCGCTCATCACCGCCACTTTGTCGCTCCTCTGTGTCAAATTTGACTCCACTGGGTGCATGATAGGAATCTTGTAAGGCCTCTTTTGGTATACTATGTCGCTCCTCAGTGTCAAATTTGATCACACTGGGTGCATGATAAGAATCTTGCAAGGCCTCTTTTGCTATATGGGAGTCAGCAATAACTTGATTCAATGACTCAATTTCAGTTTCGTGTTTTTTCTTTAGTTCATCAATTTGCTTGAGAGTCTTCTCAGTTTCTTCTTCTGCCACAGCAGCACGCTTCTGAAAAAATTTGGAGTGTCAAAATAAGCACAACCTCAATCTGAAACATTAGAAAACAGAAAGATGATAGACAGCACAAAAGACTATCTTTACTAACCTCGGCAGCAGCTACTGCTTCTTCACCTTCTTTCAGACGTACAAGTAATTCTCCAGCAGCCTGCAGAGCTTCTGCAGTGTCTCTTAGTTGAGACTGAAGCATTTTGTTTTCATCCCTGAAATACCGCCTCTCCCTCTCTCTTTCAACTTTTAATGCTGAAATCTCTGCTGCAAGAGCATTAATGAACTTTGATTCTGCCCCTCTGACCCCTGCTTTAGCAGCTGCTTTTTTAACATCCTCGATTCCGTCTTGCATCTGTCTACGCCTTGCAAGCATTTGCATATGTTTCTCTTCAAGGTCTGCATGCTGTTCAAGCATACGTGCTTGACCCTCCATTGCTAACTGAAGGGCTTCTTTTAGCTCCTCTGAGCACTTCTTTTCTGACTCAAGTTCTCGCTCTAGGTCTTCAGTATGATTACGACAAGATTCAAGTTCCAATTTCAATTCCTCGGCAAGAGATATCCATTGGCTTTCCACCTCGGTCCACCGAATCCTTTCCTGTTCGACAGCCCACTGAATCCTTTCCTGTTTGACAGCATTGTCCTCAGTTGATTCTGGTATTGTATTCAGTGGTTGAGACAAACTCTGTTCACAGGGGTAAGTCAACTTCAAAAGAGACTTTCGTTGCCTAGAAGCCTTGGGTGAACTATCTGTGTAGTATTGAAGCTGGCTCCTTAAATCATGAATTTCCTCCAATAGGACATCCTTCTCGTCCATATCAAAGAAGCTTCGCAATTTCTCCAACTCATCTTGTGCTCTCTTTAACTCAATTTTGGTCTCCAACACTTCAGGATGGTTTTCATATTTTTCCTTTAGAAGCTATAAATACCAGGCAAGTTTAATTCCAATAAAGGTCAGTCTGGCGCCAAACAAGGCTTATATAACAAATTTATAATAATAAACAAAGGTGTTATGTACCTCATGTTCTCTACGAACAGATATGAATTCTTCTTCCATGAAGTCCTCAGTAGGTAACACACCATCCATAAGGTGTTCAAGGCGAATTATTTTATCCTCCCGCATTTGACTAATAATTGCATTGCATTCCCTTTCATGTTTATATTGCTGAACCTGTTCAATAATGGACGACTTGTCAGAAATTTGCTGAAAATAAACAAGCCATAACTAGCAATGAGAGAATTCTAATTGAACTTGCCAGACGATTCAGTTGTGCAATCTCATAATTTTGCCGGGAGCAGAAGTCCTCAAGCGCCATTTCTCTCCTAATCGCTCCAGCCAGAACCTTCTCTACTGCCTGTTGTAGTTGTATCATATGCCATGTTCAATAGATGTTATAAGAGGAAAGACGAGACACATAAACGCAAGCTACATACCTTTGGAACCTGGTTCTTGGGCTTTTCAGCTGACACTGACCTATCCACAGGAACCAACTGAAGGTTTGAGGGGTCATTGGCTTCTTTCACATCTCCATTAAGAGACTTATTGCAATTACTACAAAGATAATTGATTCCATCTATTTCAGGCATCTCAATACTGTCTGGTAGAGTTTGAATACCTACATCAACTTTCTCAACAGGTAAAATTGGCTTCAACTCTGCAAGCTTGAATGACAACCGGAATGCAGACTTCCTGAAAGCAGAACTCATCCGCTGATTGTCGATGATCTCAAGACCACGATGAAGGCTAGCTGCCAAATGATCAGTAGAGCTACGTGCATTATTGCCAGACATAATAGTCAGAGCAAGCTGGGAGTTCCTTAGAGAAGACTTTGCCAAAGATGCATGAGCATCCTTCTTGCTTAATCCAAAGTTTTCTACGTCTTTCTGTGATGCAGTAAGCATTGATGATGTTCTTAGACTCTTTCTGCTACTGCTAACAATTCTTGGGGACACACTCTTAGGGGGAGATGGCAGAATAGGAGAAACATCACAAGGAATGACATTTACTTCAGGAACTAGTGTATCCAAGGGGCCATTTGAAGGACTATTTGTGGCCTCGGCATCTGCCATATTAGCTGGAGATGACAAGAATGCAGAACCATCCTCAATTAGCTTGCATTGCGATTCACTCACAGCTTTATTTTCTATTTTTACTGTGTCCTTCCCCTCGGCAGCCAGCAAATTCCCACCATCAACAATGATTTCATTATCATCTATTTCTGAAATTACCTCTTCCATACTAACATCTGATATTTCAGAGCTTGGCTTCTCAATACATTCATCCTTACATTGGCTATTTTCAAGGCCACCTGACTGTTGACGAACTACATTGCACAGTTTTTTAACAGCCTCCTCATCAATTTCCATCTCCTCGTCACCATCAGCATCTAAATGATGCAACACCATTGGATGGTTGAGACTCATCTTCAAGAGACTTAAGCTTCTACGTGCATTCCAACTGTTTGCGTATGCTGCCTTTGGATCACTTTGGTTTCTATTTGCCTTCATTCGAAGTAGTTCATCCTGTATCGTGTACCAAGCACAAGTTATTATCTAAGCACCAAAGCCTGATGACATGTTTACCACGAGTAATTTAAATAATCCTACCTTAAGTTGCCTTATCACTTCTCTTAAAAAGTTGACATCATCTTCTTGCATAACTTCATTGACAACAGCCTTGTTTTTAATGGCCTTTGCACGCTGTGCAAACCTCAATGTGCTAAATGTTTCACTCTTACAGCTGTAATATCAACAGACAACCATCAATTAACAATTCGGAAAGGGCAAAGAGTTCGGAAGTTTTGAAAGTGAAAAAGACTGCAGCATCACACCTTTGAGCTGGAGAAATAGCACAAATCATAGCCATTTTTGCATTACCGCCAAGAGATTCCTGAAGCAAAAATGTCAATCTGGAGTCTCTATATGGGATATGCCTTTGCTTTCCAGTTTGGGAGACTTCAGCGAGAATGTTAATCAGATTACTGCAATACACTTAGCATATGAGGAAGATGCACTCAAATTATACTTAGCAACTAGGATTGCCCATACAGCAACAACAGTTAAACATGGAACCATCGACCCCCTTGAGTAAACTATATTTATGCAACCTACCTACCTAACCCTATTTATACAACAATTGGAGTGTTTACTGTTTTTGAAAAGAACAGGTTTATTCATCAACTAGATAAATTATGTGCTACAACCTAATACACAGAAAATAGAGGAACAAAATAGCTCCTCAATATTACAAATTTCAATAGCAAAGCTAAGAGACAACATACCCCAACTGTGAAAGGGATCGATTGATATTGCCAGCTTCTTTCAGCCGCTCTCCAGCTGCACCAGTTAACTTTTGCCTTTCTGACCCAGCAAGATCAACTAAATTTATTTTACTAGTCTTCAAACTGCTCAGGCCATCAGACATGCTCTACAATATAAAAAAAAAAAACTTTAAATCAATATCAGTATGTCCAAGTAAGAGACTGCAAATAGCCCTGTGCTACATAATAAAAACACCACCACTTTTTCATTAAATCGATAATATCCTCGGCTTTCCCCCGAAACTTAAAGGATACGCAGCTGAGAAAGCCCAGCTAATTAACACTTCAATAGGGGTAAATACCTTGTTTATATTTTACTTTTGTATAGTGCTAGCTGCCAAAACCTCGTACGAGATAGTGAATTATTAGCTACCCTTAAGCCTTTCAGGACCTCCATTTCCTATTAAATGGTCTAAAAGGTCCATATTCCTCTTATGTGGAGTGGGAGAAAGCACAGCATTGACCCTATAGGAGGTAAGAAGAATGCGAGACTGGTCTTCCTGTGGCCTTTTCAAGAATGGTTGACCTATATCATTTCATTTATCTTGTTAACCAAGCACAGCATTTCAAATAACATGTCCAATATATCAGATACACAGATACCAGATCAACCCCCCCCCCCCTCTAGACTAGCGGTAAAGACTATGAACTCCCCTCCTCCCCCTTATAATTGGTAAAATTACCTTGCATTGTGATTCAATGGAACAAGTGAAAACACTATGTGAACGTGAACTTTCTGCATTTATACTTGTTGCACCTGTTCTGCGGTGTGACAGTCCCTGCACATTTGAGATAAATGGTTTTATACATGAGACACTGAAACTTGCAAATAACTTCAACCTAGTTGCAAACTATGATGAACACAATCAAAACATTTTGAGTTCATTATCAGATAATGTATAATGTGGAAGGTCCAACAGAAATCGAAACACATAGAAAAGGTTTTGGAAGGTCCAATGGCAGCAAATCAATTGCAAATAGAATATGTATTTAAACTGTACATCTTTTGATTCTATATTTTAAATAGAACTCTTAGACAAGATAATAAGAACCAAATATAAAAGGTATTATCCAGCGCTGGAATCAAATGCACATTTGAGACAGAACACTTAGAAAACAGCTTTTCCGCACAAATTCAGTGTTGGATAATCATAGGAGAAATTTTATTCGAGTAATGTCTATAGCAACATTTAAGCAGACTAGTTCAAATATTATTCCAAGTTCTGATTAATTGCCAGCAGAGAGAATGCACACTCTCCAGATAACAGAAGCTAAACATACTACAGACTATATAACAAATTGATCATTGACAAGTAAGAAGCTGAAAGGTTGATCTGTTGAATGAGAAAGCGCATACTTCGTATAAGAAAACTAAGCTAGAAATTTGTGTTGATTCTTTGAATACATTTAGTAATTTTCTAAGGCATTATGGAAGAGTTGCATGTTTTGTCATTAGATTAAAGTCTGCTAGTGTGTTACATGGACTACTTTAGAAATATAACTGATGCTAAAAAGAACAGAAATATGTTGCAGCAAACATCTTCTGTTACTTCAACAATGAAAACTATTTAAAAAGCAGAAGCCATTCATACCTTCAACAACAGCCGTATCACATCCTTGGCTGTTGATACATACTCCTCTGCCAGATTTTCCACATAAACACCCGATTTGACATCTTCCCTAATCTGAAGATTCTTCTGGCTTGGATCCAGCAGATCAGTAATTTGTTCATTGTAAATCTGCAATGCAGAAATAATATGAATTGCATTTAGTTACCTAATTAGAAAAATGGAAGAAAAAAAATAGACTCATTCCAGTACCTCAAGAAAAGAACAACGACACTGATATGTAAGCTGTTTGTCTGAATGCTTAATTTGTTCCTGGAACACCACAAAACAAAGAGTACAGATACTTTTTAATTATTATTTCCTCAAACTTTATAATATAAGGATAAGAGATAGATATTGACCTCATTTATCCGAGCAAAAAGCCGTTCAAACACACGAGGTGTTAATCCTTGTTGCTCATTTGCTAGGTTGTCTTCCAGCAAAGCATTGGAAGGTCCCCACATAGTATAGGTTTTTCCACTGCCCGTCTAATCAGACAAAATCAACACCATATGATTAGAACATAGGGAGCTATATTATACACAATAAAATGGTAATTAATGAGATTTAATTTTAAAATTACCTGTCCGTAAGCAAACACAGAGCTGTTGAAGCCAGCAATACAGTTCTCAACGAGAGGAGCTCCCACAAGCTGGAAAATGTCGAGCTGAAAGAGACAAATTCGACAAAAATTAGTTTTCCTTCACACATATTCAAATTAAAGGGGAAAGACGATATAACACAAACTTGCCTGGGTTGCCTCCATATCAGCCACAGAGTCAAAAGTGAAAGTATGGTCATTGATTGTCAAAGAATCATTTGAGACTTTCTTAACTATCATTTCCCCATCTCTCTCGTCCTTGTTCAATGGCCGCATCCGCACTACCACCTTATTTTAAACAAAAACAAAATACCAATTCAACACCCAGCAACAATAACTCAACCCGAACTTCCAATAAACAAACTTAAACTCTATAAAAGGAAATGAGGTAAGCTTGAATCATTTGTCTCGCACCAATTTCTTCTAAAAGCTAGCTGACCCCATACTAATCAATTGAATTGAGTAATCGAATTGGCGAAAATGATCCTTTAAACAAACATCTTGTATGACTCAATTTAAGAGTACAATTAAGAAATTCAGCAAATTAATATTAAAGAATGACTTTTAGATTCACGAATCAAGAACGGAAAGTTACACTTCATAAATTATTACCTTAAATATTGCCCCCAACAACTACACAAATAGCTCACATTTAAATCAAAGCTCGAAATTGATCAGAAATTTTCAAAAAACTGCATTTCATCAATTATATCAAATCGACAACTAAACAAAATCCAAGAAAAACAAAAAAATAAATTGAAAACACTCAAGATTACCCATCAATCGTTACACAATAGCTCAAATAAACAAAATCAACATTGTCATCCAAAAACCCTAAACTAAAAACCCAAAAAATTCAATCAAAGAGTTCACCTTAACGCCAGAGTCAATTAAAGACGAAGAACAAGGTCCAGCAACATCGAAAACGGCGTCGTTACTAAGCTTCCGCTTAAGAGGGTTAGCAGAAGGCGGCGGCCGCGGCGGAAGAGGGCTCTTCAACTTCCCCGCCGGCGAGGGTTTTCCGGCGATAACATCGCAAGGATCAGAGTTCTCCTTATCTCTAGGAGGGCATTTTTGCTTCCGATGATGCCCAGAAGATTTCGATTTCTGGGAATTAGGGTTAGAATTATTAGGGTTAGGGTTTGTAGGAGTGGAAAGCTCCGACAATGGAGAAATTGATTTGGGGAGCATGAAGTGCTTCATTGTTGAGTTCTGCAGATTTCTGGAGAGAGAAAGAAGAAGAAGATGATGAAGAAGATGTGAAGAGAGAGTTTGGAGGAGAGAGAAAGAGGGGAAAAGGGGGGAAAACGTGAAAACTAGCCGTTGAAGGGAGGATTTGAAATCATTGGAGAAAAAATAGAAATTAAAAAATGTTTTTGGATTTTATTGACTTTTTTTGAAAAGAGAATAGAGTATTGGATCTGAGGGAGCGTTTATATTTTTATTTTTGGGAGGTGACAACCGTTATAATTGGCCCGTTTTGTGTAATAGCGGCTATGCCAATTGGGCATTGACCCACATTGGCCACATACTACAATTCTATAAATGTTACTAGTAGTCGGTTTCATCTTTGTTTCAGATTAATTACAACATCAAACTTTTGCATTATTATATATTTTATATTTTCTTCAAAAAAAAAAAAAAAAAAAAATTTGTATGCTCCCTCTGTGTTTTAATAAGTGTCATAGTTTGACCGGCACATAGTTTTAGGCAATATAATTGACTTAAATAAAATAAAAGGTAAGTGGGTAGTTGAAGTATTAAAAAATTGTAAAAAAAAAATAGTGGGGTTAATAGTTTATTGAAAAGTAATGAATGTAAGAGGAAATAAATAATAAAAAAATAGTAGTGGTTTTGGGTGGGGACCATGAGAGGAGAGAGATATTAAATTTAACGGATTTTTCACCAAATATCACTGAGTTATTGCAAAATTCACCATATACCACACAAAATTTTCTAATTCACCATATAGCACAGAATGCCATTTTTTCTAACTGTCGTTAGAGGTAAATTACTAATTCACCATATACCATTGTTTTACTTATTTTTGCACGATATACCATTTTTTTTAAAAAATAGCCATTGAATAGTTATAACGGCTAGTATGTGTATATAAATGTAGCACTTGAGGGATTCACGTACCAAGTCACACCTCTAATAACATTTGCAAAGATGTCCACACACTCGAGATCTTCAACGTCATCGTCGTCTTTCGGTTCTTCGTATGTAAGGGTGCCAAACAAAGCCTGTTGTTGTGGTAGGAAGTTTGCAATAAGAAGCTCTGATTCGGCAAAAAATCCGCAAAGGTTGTACTATAAGTGTGATGTATGTGATACATTTAGATGGTGCAAGGGTAATGTGGATCAAAATGTCCCGTGGGGTAATGAAAATCAAAGCAGGGGAGGGATAGACACGCATGGAAGTGAGATCGTGTTGAAGCAAGAGTTGAAGGAGCTCAAGAAAAGAGTAGCAAAACAGCAAAAGATAGTAAATGCAGCAATAAAAATAGTTGTAATTATGTTTATGGTTATTGTATTTGTAGCCTTGAAATGAATAATGTAAAAAAAAAAAAAAATTCATTGCTTAAATAAGGTGCACTTGGATTGCTAACTTCGTTTGTCAAAAATTATGCCTACATAATTGTTCAGTACTTGTATTACATAGCTTGAAATTGTGAGAAACAAAAGAAGTGCCAAAATAACCAAGTAGTTAACATTGTGTTCAAATACAACATTGTGTTCAAATACAACCTGACACATAACACTTAAGATTTAAAAGTGTTCACCAAAAAATTACACATTAAGCCTATCTTCAAGGATGTTAATTACCAGCCTTTCTCTTCTTCCCCCTTCTGTTGCCTTGCTGTGAAGTGGATGCTGCATTTTCTGCCTTTTTTTACTGCTGCCTTACAGGTTAAGGCATTGTGTCCCACTTCTTTGCAAAGACTGCATTTGTTGTTCTTATGCCTCTTTCCTTTCTTTGCTTCATGAGGGGCTCTTCTTCTCTTCTTAGCTGGTCTGCCTGCACTTCTTTTGCCATGGGGTGGTGCAATTTCAGGCACATCAAGTGATGGCCAGTGGGTTGGATCAGCCATGGGGTGGATGTGGTCTGCATAAGTCAGTTTATGTGCAGCGCCCTTGAAGTATGGTGACACAAAATCCCTAGGTTCAAGTCTTTGGTTGTAAATGACCTTAAGACCATGCTTGCATGGTATCCCTGAGCCTTGCCATTTCCCACACCCATAGCTCATATTCCCAAGTGTGATAGGGAACTTAACATGGCCATCCCTGTCTTCAAATTTTCCACCACCAGCTGCTGTCACATGGCAAAACCTAGACTCATCAGTCCTTGTCTCCAACACCCCTTTAGCATACTCTGTCAGCTCATTAGGTTCCATATCAATTGCTTTATCGAACCTGGAACCCATCTTTTTCATGCACCAATTCCCGAGAGCTGATTTCCCAAAAAAAATTAAAAAAAAAAAATACAACACCAAGTACACAGACATAGCACAATTAATATCACAACATTGTATGCATTGAATTCAACAAATTAGGCAAAACAATTTACCTTCCAGTAATGTCAACGCAGGCATATCTCTGTTGGACTTGGTAATTACATTGAATGACTCAACAAAGTTTGTTGTGTTATGATCACAACAAACTGCTCTGTCAAACATGTGCACACTCCATTGCTCTTCAACCTTTGTCAGATAATCAAATGCTGCTGCATCATACTCTTTTATCTTGCACATTGCTTTTCCAAACACATACTCATTGTATGCATTTGCAGCAATCCAAAACAGCTTATGAAATGTTGTCCCACTCCATCCTGCAGTCTTGCAGTTTGAGTATAAATGCTAGCAGCATATTCTCCTGGTTGCTCTTGGGAACACCTCAAACAAAGCTGATTCAACCCCCTTCAAAAAACTGGACAAAGTTAGAAAATGAGCATTATCAACAAAAACATAAGAAAAGGAGAAACTTACCCTCATCCTGTCACTTATAAAAGTCCAGTCATCCTTCTCAGATCCATAGTGGGCAAATAAGCACCTTAAGTTTATGAAGAAATAAGTCCAGGAATCTATGCTCTCTGTGTCAACAATCCCATAGGCTAACACAAAAAATTCATTATTCCCATCAATTGAAACTGTAGTTAGCATAATCCCTTTGTAATATCCACTTAGATGTGCACCATCTATTCCTATGATAGGTCTGCAACCCCCTAAGAATCCTTTCACTTGAGCTGCAAAAGATATGAAACAGGCCTTGAATTTGAAACTCTGATCCCCATTAGTAGTCCATGTAACAAGAGCATATGACCCAAGATTTGTGACCTTTATCATCTTTGCATACTTTGGTAGAACTGCATAGGACTGAGCAAAACCACCATGTAATTGCTCCGTGCCTAAACTCTTCACTTTGTATAACAACCTCAACTTCACATGGATCCTGTACCTTTCCATGCACACCCTCTGCAATGAATCAATTGGAATCTCTAGGTTTGCCTCCAAGTCTTGTAACAAGTGTCTGCAAAGCCATGCTGAAGAGACCATAGGATTCTCTTCCAGCCTCCCACAAGTTGCATGTTCCCCTTCTAGCTTCTTTATAGCCTAACTGACTTTATCTTTCAGAACTGCTGCATGAATCCTCCAATTGCAATCCCTGATTAAACACCTTGCTATGTACCTTTGATTATCAGCATAGTTCACTGAAACAGAGAACCCTTCTTGTATGCAGTAATCTCTGAAAACCTCAAGAAACTATGTTTTGGTTTCAAAAATCAACCATGGTTCAAGTTCAACGGACCTAAATGGTAAGTGAGACCATACTTTACCATTTTTGTACATTTTGTCTAACACATGGGACCCATCTAAGTAATCCTCAAAGGTCTTCTCAGGGATATTATCAGCTAGATCTTCTTCTCTCACAATGTACTCATCCTCAATGTCCAAGTCCATATCAAAATCAGCCTCAACATCAGAAGCTTCATAATCATCATCTTCACTATCATCAGAAGGCCAAGCATTAGACTCAACATCACTATCCTCAACAGGCATAGGTTTTTTGCTCCTAGTGTTCACTTGCCTCCCTGCTGCATTTTTTTCCCAACCACATGACCATACTTAATTGCTGTGCTTTTAGGCACCCTCCACTCTTTGGGTTTAAGTCTGGTTTGTTCTTTAGTCTGAGTTGGTTGCCTTGGTGCTCTTGATGTTGGTTGTGGTGGTGGTGGGGGAGGTGGTGTAGGCTGCCTGGGTTGGTGTGTTGGTGTTTGTGGTGGGAAGGATGCTGTTGGGAAACATTTGGTGGTGGAGGTGTGGGCTGTCTTGGTTGAGAGGACTGTTTGGGGGGGGGGGGTTTCTTCTTTGGAGTTAGTTTTTTTCTTCTAGTGGGTTCCTTTGGCGGTGAAGGTGTGGGATGTTTTGTTTGGGAGGTTTGAGGTGGTGAATCCCCTGGAAATACCTCATCAGCTACTGGGGTAGCAAACACCCTTACATAGTCAATCCCATCATCATCTGCATCCACAACAGGGACCTCTACAGCCACAGTAAATGGCTGCTGGGCCAAAAGCTCCTCCTCAGCTTCTGCTTCCTCTGCTTTTCTCCTACTCTCTTCCTCCATTAGCCTAATTTTTTCAGCCCTGTTCTTCAAAGTTTTTGCCCAACTAGCTTCTACAGACTGAAACACAAGAGATGGTGTTTCTGTCTCTTTAATGAACACTTCTATTTCACTCTTCCCTTCATTCCACTCCCACATTTTCAACATTGCCCCATCATCAACTAACTCTAACTTACGATTAATTCTAGGTTTACTCACAAAAATGGTGAAGTATTTAGGGAGGAAAACATTTTGCTTCACTGAATCCTCAAACATATATTCAAACAACTCCATCAAATTCGTCTTACCAGTATCATCCACCCTCACATCAAAAGAACCACTTGGAGATCTAACTAACAACCACAATTCACTCATCCTAACAATGGATGATAAACAACAACATTTAGCAACAGCTTATTACATCACAATCCAAACAATAATTCGCATACAACACATCAAACTTCACTTTAACATAATTCAAATTCGTATACAACACATCATACTTAACTTTCATATAATTCACATTCGAATTTAATAGCAACCAAATTGACACAAATGATCATTTTCCACGAAACCCTAACCCTAACTCAATTTCACAAAAAAACAACAAAATCAGAACTCGAAATGCAAATCGATAAGGATAGTAATACCTTGCGTATGCTTAATCCACCCAAGGTGCGAACTTTGTGCGAAATTCAGTCACGAACACCACGCTGTCTCTGAAACCTTGTCAAACTGCTTCTTTGTTCAATCGTAAGTCCCAATTTGCTTTCATAGTTGCAATCCAATTTAGACCCTTCGACAGTTTGCAATTTTTTGATGGATTTTTAGGGTTGAAAGCAATGGAGACAAACAGAGAGTAGCTTCAATGGAAAAGAGAAATGGGGGGTCAAATTTATGAAGTGGAAACGTTGTGTTTGGGAGAGTCAACTCTAACAATGGCGCCAGTTGAATGTGTAAGGGCATATTAGTAATTTACCCCTAACGGCACACTAATGGCAGCTAGAAAAAATGGCATTATGTGTTAATGTACATCAACTCAGTGTTATATGGTGAATTAGAAAATTTTGTGTGGTATATGGTGAATTTTGCAATAACTCAGTGGTTTTTGGTGAAATATCCGTATATTTAAATGTAGTTTTTTGTCAAAAATGAAAGTGTAACACTTATTAAAATACAACCGCATTTAGTAAGTGTAACACTTATTAAAATACGGAGGAAATATTTTAATTTTGACTATTATTTTTATCTATATTTATATACTCTGTATTTCTTATTAAACATTGTTATAGACCTCATGGTCTAGGACGGATTTTGGGGCATGCCTGCCCACACCGTGGCCCAAAAATTTCTGGATTTGCTTGAATTTGATATTACCAATGAAATCTTGCTTGATGAGATAGGAGGCTAGACTAGTTGGCTAGTTCTCCGACTTCTAGGCATGAGTCTAAGGGTCAAATCTCACCAATTATATTCTAGGAAGTTTATAAACATTGTAATAGTTGTAAGTTTGTAAACAATAAAGCTCGTTAAAATCTTGATCATCAGGTAACTAAACTAAACGATAATTTGCCACAGCGAGCCACTGACATATTAACGGTTAATTGCCAAAGTAATACATCATTAACATTTACATGAGGGCAAAAGTGCCAGCTTTGTCATTTACAAGATGCATTGGTTTAACACCTTTACAATTATTTTCTACTTGTATTAACAAACTTTTCAGGCTTCAGCCCCAGAATAGGCAAAGAATGTTGTAAAGAAGAGAACAATATGGCTGTACGATCAATTGCTACACCTCTGAACCACCTCTGAATCACAGCTAACCTATATGAGCGTGTCTCTTTCGTATGTTCACTTGTATAAATTTGATATTTGATCTCTATATCTATCTGCAACTACATCTCTTCGTATCTTTAAGGTTGGGGTCAGTAGACCGCTCTCGATCTGCAATACAATAAAGTAAAAAGGCATTGAACGTGACCGTATTACCAATATTATAATTCTATGATGCTAAAATTCACATACCGTGAAGGGCTCATCCACAATTAGAATTGGACCAACTTGAAATGAGCATTTTGAAGTCCTGTGACGTGGAAGAAAATTGCTAAGAACAAAAATGAAAAGAGAGTCATAGGTTAAATTTATGAATACAAAACTGACCATTTCCTCAGCTCCTCCCGTAAAAGGCTAGTTAACCTTTCTTTCCCTAGTTCACTAGCATCTGCATCAATAAGAGACAATTTCTTTGCTGCCTGTAAAACCTCTTCTTTGTTCGGAACAATAATAGCTCCAAGGCGTCGCTGATCCTAAAATGGAAACCAGCTATAGCATTTAGTAAACCAAAACCAACAAAGAACAGCAGAAAAGGGATAGTGGCCTCAGCAAATGTAGAGAAAGGCCAACCTGGCCAACGACAACAATTTGTTCAATTAGACTACTTCTCATGGCAGTTTCTTCAATCTCTGAAGGCTCAACATTTTCACCTAATCAACATAAATATCAGCATCAAAATACAGATAGAAGTTTACGACTACATATAGAATTGGGAGCACATGAAAATCATAGTTAACAGGGAGAGAATCTGATAGAAGGAACTTTCTAATTGCATTAAGAAAGAAATCAATTACAAACAAAACAAAAGTTGAGTTCTGGGCATCATAATTAAGTGGCAAATGGGTCAGGAAACACAGCTTTTTATCACAATGTTCTTGCACTCATTTCACTGTTGACAGCTCAAACTGGAGTAAAAGCATCTTTCAGGCATATAATAGCATTTTTGTCCAATGAATCATGCTGGTCATACAATTTAAAGTAATGCATATTACATGATAGTGAAAATCGACTTAAGTCACCTGTCGAGAGAACTATAGTATCTTTAGCTCGTCCTTCAAGAACAAGAACACCTCCACAAAGCCGACTTCTCCCTGCTGAATGAGAAGGTGCTATCCAGCCTAAATCCCCAGTGGTCAGCCAACCATCATCATCCATAACTTGCCTCGTAGTAGATGGATTCTGCAAAGATGTCATAGGAACATTAACCAAATTCCCTTATGTGCTGTGATCAATTTATAGGAGCAGTAGCAATGAGTCTCCGAGGGGAAAACATCAAGCAACATGCCGGATTTTCATTACTCTTAAAGGCCCTACATAAGAATATAGCATTGTCAAGAAGAAGGTATCATGTTAATTTAGCATAAACACACATTCTAAAACTTTCCAAGCCTAGACATAGGTCATAGTTTTAAAACCAAATAGCTTGTTATGTTTCCTACTTGACAGAGACTTGGAAATTATAATAAAATAATAATAATTTAGTATAAATACAACTCCTGACATCTGAGAAATGTAGCATGAATGTACTTTGTAATATGCTAGTGACTTAGTGATTCAGCTGATGCAACTCAGGGTGAAGGTACATACAACTACAACATAGAAATCAGCACTTTCACTCTCTTACAATCATGGATGAACTTTTGACCTGCCTAAGAAGAAGCCCCTGAAATTTTGTTTGCGAAATTTAAGGTCCTTCCCCCACTTACACCATACTTCTCTTTTGTGAGGAAATAAGAAAATGTCAAACAGATGTGATTTCATATTACTTTTATCAAAAATATGAAGACCAAACTTCACTAATAGTTATAGTATGTAACACAATTTATACCTTGAAATAGCCTTTCATCACCTGCGGCCCCCTAACTTTGACAATGCCTTTTGAACCAGGAGATAGCACTTCATTAGTATCAGCATCTACAACTTTAATTTCTGTATGCTTAAGAGGATGACCAACTGATCCTAATACCTTCAAAAGTAAAACAAACCCAAGAGAATACACAATTAAGATGTATCAAGTGTGGAATTACTGCAAGGGAGATAATAAAAGTAAACTTAATGAAGAGAGAATATAAATTGAGCTACAAACATTATAGGCCGGTCTTCTAGCAGCGACCACAGGAGAAGCTTCAGTAAGACCATACCCATTCTGCACTATGATTCCGATTGCCTGCAAATGTAGCAAAGTCTTGATATAAGTATATAACAGTATATAATCCGGGATCTACAAAGCTATAAACAGCGAGTATGTTACCTCAAAAAACTTGTCAACATACATAGGTAGACTACCACCTCCACTAATGCCCGCCTGCACAGTTCAAAGAAACAAAAGAAGATTCACCTCAGAACTTCATTTGCAAAGTATACTACTTGAAATATTTTTCTAAAACAGAAGAAATCAAATTCATTTAAAAGCAGCTGTTTTGGCCTATTACTTGCGTGCGTCAATTGAAGTTTTCTGAGAATGATTTGAAATGATGAATTCTTCAGCATGTCGTAAGATGGAGGAAAAAAAAAACTATGGAGTACACTACTCAAGGTTTAACAGCCAAAGAAAAATAAGGAAACCGGTATATATATAAAACAATAGAAGAAAAGCAGAAGAGAAAAATACCTTTGATATCCCAATAGCAGATTTGATTTTACGATACAATAGTATCTTAGCCAAATTATGAATTGGCCACAAAATCGTTGCAGCCACTCTTGCCCACAGCCAGTCAACAAATGCAGTGAGGAAAGACTGTTGCTTCTTAGTTAGATATTTGCCCTACATCAAAAGGTTTCAAAAATCAATGTATAATTAACTGTTACTAACACAGAACTGAAAATTTTAATTGATTAATAAAACTTTTCATTCTTGTAAGTTGTAAGTTTCAAACTCTGAAGATCATTATTTAAGATCGGGCTATATGCCTATATGCATATTAATGCTATTTAGTTCCTTAGTCCAGCAAATAGGCCCTGTTTCATTGCTAATGTATGATCTAATGGTTGATGCAGACTATTAAAATCAAATGATGTCCCTGTAAATATGATTTACATGCACAGCTGCACAAGATATAAACATAAGGTATAATACAGCAGCAAATGCTCAAATTACAAACCTCATAAATCCTCTTAAGCTCCATGTATATCAAACTAATCTTTATGAGTGCAAGAGCAATGATTTTACGAACAACAGAGTTTGCAGAAATCTGCTTCTGAATTGCACTGCAAGAAGATTGCAAGGATTTGAAGGATACGCAGAGAGAACCCTAGATATAGTATTGCAAATAATAAATAATAGATAGGCAACTTATTCAGCAGAAGAAAAAAATTAGATTTTAATCTTTGTATACCCCAAAATTTCAACAATTCTCAAATGTATACATATCATCATCATTAGGTTTTGATATTCAATCTTTTTTACTTGCCATTTGATAGCATCATAAAAAAACTGAAAGGGCCAACTGCTGCAATGCTCAGGAAAGCTCTAATTATAAATAATATTATCATTAGCAGGACTTAATCATTGTACAAGCTTTCATCATCTCTCTATGTCTATTGTTTGGCAGACCAAGGAGTAAAATCTGTTGAAAGCAACTCCAAAATTTTTAGATTAGCAACTAACCAATAAATAATAATCTCTATTTTCTATAGAATAATTAGAGTGGGTAGAATGTCACCTTATTTACCAAACTAACCAATGTAATTAGAAACACAGCTAAAATAGCAGCCAGATACAAGACTTACACTGCAGAAGGCTTTTATGCCACACAAGCTCAGAATAGAGTCATATGCGGTATGCGCCAGAAATAGAAGCTACAGAATCTATTTAATCACAAAGATGCCGTATGGATAATGGTATATTTTGCATGCACGTCAAAAGCAGATCAATCAACGTGAATAATCGGTATTCTGTAAGATAACTAACCCGTAGAGTGTTTCATACACTAATGGAACAGAAATCAGGTACTCAGGTTGATATTTTTTCAAATCCTCCTGTTGTCACAAGAAGAACAAAAGTTTCATAGTGGAAAGGAAAGGAATACTTCGAATATGTTAAATTATTGCCAAACTGGCAGAGCAAGTCAGAATTGGATATAATCCATTTGTATACCTTCAAATTTTTCACAGTTGTGTACATTTGCTCTCCCCCACGTGAGAAGATGAAATACTCTGCTGCCCGTTCATAAGCATGCCAGGGAGGCAGCATGCTCAAAAATTTATCTCCAGCTTGAACAGGTGCAATATCCCACAAACTCTTGATCTAAAATAACAGGTAAAACAATTGTAAATCTCTCAATGCTCAGTATGACCATAGGTTTTTCTTGAATTTGCGTGGGGTGGGGTGTGGGGGTCGTTGATATACGCATAAATTCAGCTACTCTAAGGTGAGGTTTGTGAAGGTCAAGTTATACGCAATCTATTCTTAAAAACCTAAACAGTAGAGACTAGTAACAAGGCAATACATAACATAAAATCATAATAAAAATAAAAGACATAAAACTATTGTCTGGTGATGCATTCACCTGAATATGCAAGCCAACTTGTAATTGCTTAATGTGACTGGTTATAACTCCAGATACAACCCTTTAAATTAGTCTGGTTTGGATATAGGTGCACCATATTGACCAAAGTAGACTTGCAATGGCAAGATTAAACCAAATATTGTTGTCACTTGTTAAGCAACAATTTCAGATGAAACTAGATAGGTGATTAACATCGCACAGAACAATTCCAATTGTCACAATATGCTTCATTCATATTAACGAATATAAACATATAGCATCAAGTGGAGTAGAAAGCAATCGTTGGGACTTGAAGAGCAACTGCAATTTGTATAGCAGATTCCAAGTGCCAGAATCTGACCTCCAATGAGGAGAAAACAAAAGAACGGAAGGGATTTGGGAGAAGGGGTGCAGGGGTGCAGGGATTATACCTGATGCAGAAGATTCTGGTGTGTAATCATTACACCCTTTGGGTTGCCTGTGGTACCACTAGTATACATCAGTGTGGCAACGTCATTGGAGCATATGGGCTCATAAGTGAATAGTTTTCCTGAAATCATTTGAATCATGAATCTTGCTTGCTGGTCATTCATCAAAAAAAACATTGAAAAAAGCATTTGCAGTATGCCAGGTGCAATTTTGAACTAATAATGCTAAGAAAATTCATTCCAATATGTCTACAGAGTCAAATAAAGTGTTTGAAATCCTCTACGTCCCTTTCATAGTTTCATTTGGTCTGTGTCTAGAACACGTGCACAAACAGAAGAGGAAGAAGGAAAAAAGCACAGAACTACAGAAGCAAGGTATCTGACTAATGAGACAAAGCTGCTTTGAAAGATAAGGGAATGATCCATTAAGGCAGATAAGAAGCACAAGTCATCATTGAGAACTGCCATCAACAAAGTTCTCATTTTAAGGCTAGGGATGCTACTCAAAGAGGATGGGACTTCATTCTGAGATATTGAAAATGGAACTAGGTGCACTTTGAATTTGTTAGTTGAATAATTTCTTAGGATAGAGACACAGAATGTTAAATCCACCTTCTTTTAACAAATGTCAACACATAAAAATTAACAGAAGCATTTTTATGGTGCATCCTTGAATTTGTTAAGGTTTTAATAGAACCCAATTAGCTTTAGCAACCTGGAATTTAAGCACTAACATTTCCTCACTTTAGCCGATGGTTTTGATTCAACAATTTTGTTTTGCTCTAACTAGACTTAAAACATAAACTCAATTATTAGTATAGAATTTATTGTTCCAAGGAGAACAAGCACATAACAAGAAAACCTTCCAGTCACTACCCCCCCCCCCCCCTTTTTTCCCCCTTTCTAATATGCAAAAGTATTTATGATTATGTGAGAGAATCCCGCCTTACTAGCATCATAAGAATCAGCCAGATGTCTCCGACTTTCTTTTCCCATTGCTATGATCTCATTATAGTTGTAAACTAAAAGTCTATCAGACTCTCCAAAATTCAAGTCTGCTTTCTCTCCCCAAAGCAAAATCACAAATTTCATTGTTGCCCCGGCAACGAACAAGTCCGCCATTCTATCAAACAACTGAGGATTATCCACAAGGAGTGCAGAGCTGCAGAGAAATGTATAGTTTATCAAGATACCAGACATTACCTAGGAAGAAATGCAGGAGCAAGAAAAGGAGAAACTTCATGGAGAGATACATGGAGCATAAAACACTTTATACAAACTTAGCAAGAATCTGCTGTCAATTAAGCAACAACTTGTGAAAATTTTGTCTCAACCTTCCCCTCCACAAAACAAACTGTTCAACCATCAACGGTAGTCAATAGGAAGAGTTCAATATATTCCTAAATTTTCCACTAGTTTATACCCCTCATTAATTTGATATTTTGTACTGTGCACTTGTGCAGAGGAAACCTCAGGAACCTTTAAAGTCTAAAATCTTTATTCACAGAATGAAGTAAGGCAGATGACAGCTTTTAGATAATTATGTGAAAACTATGTAAACTAGAAGAAACTGAACCCCATAACTTTAATTCGGAAATTTATTTTGTGTTAACCTTTCAGAATGTTTGTATATTTGCAACAGTTCTTCTGTGGATGACCTTGAGCCCCTCACGACATTAATAGCTCCTGTTGCCATAATTCCTGCACCAAAGATGATACAATATTCCGTGGGTAAGCAAGAGTGATTATTAACATGAGCATGTAAACAGTC
Source organism: Chenopodium quinoa (assembly GCF_001683475.1). NCBI lineage: Eukaryota > Viridiplantae > Streptophyta > Magnoliopsida > Caryophyllales > Amaranthaceae > Chenopodium > Chenopodium quinoa. The sequence goes on from NW_018745281.1 coordinate 2,799,110, forward strand.
CCATTATTTTATCAATTAGCAGAGGCAGGCATGAGGTATAGAAAAAACAAGGAGAAGGGGGGGGGGGGGGGAGAGAGAGAGAGAGAGAGATCATCACAACCACCCAAGATATCATGCAAAGACTATGGGATATTGGGATGGAGGGAGTAAAATCAGTAGATAGACTTGGAAATTTGAATCTTTTCTCCATAAAGTGGTACTTCAATTCCTTGTGAAGACCAACTTATTTTATCCATCTCATTTGACGTATATGAAATTAGAAATTCAAGGCTATCCTTGAAAGAATTTAGCCACAGGATATCATGCAACTGTAAGTATAAGCTATAAGAACAGATCACAAGCTGTAAACCAGAGACTCAGCAAAGAACAACGATGGATGATGACAACATACCTTGGTCAGCAATTAACCACCGACATGAATTATCAGCAAAAAGGGCAACCTTTTCATCTGGCTTTACACCGACAACTCTTAAGCCTTCAGAGAAATCTAAAATCTCTTGCTCAAGCTGTGATTAGGACAAGCAAACCAATAAGAGTTAAACAATACAAGAAGAGCAAAGCCTCTAACCAAGACCTCAGAAGTTCAAATACACTAAAAAAACCTACCCCCCTACAAATCACAACGCTAGTATAAAGAATTCACAAGATGACTGTCTAATTGTCGTATAATAAATTTGTGGATGAAAAGAGAATTAGACTTTTTAAAAAAAATAAAAATATTGTTAAAAAGAGTATAAATGTATACAGCTAAGAATTTACCTGCTTATAAGTCAACTCTAAAGGAGGTTCATGGTATGGATCTATCAATGCAATACGATCAGCATACTTTTCTGCAGCTGTTCTCCAAATATCAGGAACTGCTTTCCAGTCGCTAGAGCCCAACAGTACCTTATTGTATAATATCTCATGTTCAAGTAAAGGTGCACACCTCCTATTTTGCAACTCCTCTGTCTGTGACAGAAATTTTTAGAACCAAATAGGTCAGCAGCTTCTCATGCAAGTGACAGCAAGATGTCTGCCTGTCAGTAGCAGAAAATCACTGATCTTAAAATGTCTGCTCAAATTTTATTTATTAACTTACATATTGAGGGCTAATGGTACCAAATTAGACATCCCTCATGAAAGAAAACTATCATGGCACGGAAGAATATATACCCTTCTAGTTGAAAAGGAAGAAAAAGTCCAATCTAACCTAGGCAACTGATGAGGATGAAGGGCACCAAAGTAGGAAGAGGGTCAAACAAATGACCATCTGTTTAAATGTTATAGCCCTCAACTTCTTCATTCCAAACCGACAACAACAGGATGCAAGCATTTATCCTAGGTAGCAGCAGGCAATAACATGATGAGAAACTTTTCTATGCCCCCCACCCCCCATATAAATTAAATATCAAAAAAAAAAAAAAAAATACTAGTCCGTAAATTGAACATCACTATTGCGAACGGCAATCTAAGGGAAAATTTTACAAGTAATGCAAAGATCATCATCTATCTGTCTCCCCATTACAGATAAGCCAAGCAAGAAAATCACAAGGATTGATCTCAGGATACGAGATTAAAAAGCTATGTAATTCCAATATAGAGAAAATAATCTCACATTACACACACCCATCTGTCACATTACACTAATTAAGACTTTGAGCATCAAAGGGATCCTTCAAAAGTTCATTCAAATCACTTATTGTTACTCTTACACACTAATTTCCTAAGTTCACACTCCATTATCAATTAATTATCAAAGCTCGCAGTCGCAAGGACCTTATTCGAGTTCAAGTGATAGTATTAGAGTTCACAACTTACCGGCAAAGAAGGTCAACCACAAACCTTCACAGTACTTCTCCCCACCCGAATTTCCTTAACAATTCAATCATTCCCTGTTGCTTGACAAACCCCGAATACTACATACGCGTGATTTTGTCATAAATTCTCAACTTAATACCATTTCGAGAAATGCATTAAATGGATATACGGTAAAAGAACACCAAAGAATTAAATCATCTGAACAGAATTCTAATAGAGCCTAATTTCAATTCTACCAAACAACTAAGAAATTCCATAACAAACTAACCAACAAAAAACATGATTAATCAAATTAAAAATCCAAGAACATAACCAACGACTAAAATTATCAAAATCATCAACTATTTAATATACCTGAGCAGTGTGACAGCAAACACAACCAAGCGTACGGCGAAACGACCCATTTTGTGTCCAAGAACGAAGAGTAAAATTGTTGAACACCCATTTGGAATTACAAGGAAAGAAATTAAGAGCAATTTTCCGATGATTAAAAGAGTTTAAAATCAACCCAGAATTCAACGAGATGTTGGTCATGTTACAGGTAGTATACGCCATTGAAATTGCAGATGATGATGTTGTAATTGGTGGGTTTGTCACAAATTTTACAAGCAATTTGAAGAGAGAGAAAGAAATAAGGTAAAAGAGTGTGAAGATGTTGTTACGCCTAATATAATGGAAGAGTGATGATGGTGGGAAAGAAAAGGACAAAGGAAACTTTGACGATGGGAGTGCAACTGCTGACTGACTATTTCTTGAAAATTTCAAGATAATTTGTGTAAGAACATGCTGGACAGTTTGAGCATTCCTGAAATTTGTCCTATCGAATTGGAACCTGCACGTGACCACGCGTCCTTACTCCTTAGTACTTCGGAATTAAGAAAATGATTCAAATGAACCCTCAACTTAAAAATTGGAAGTATAATCCTTAGTTCCTTACTATCATGTAATAAGCTTAGTTTGGTGTTAATGTTTACAATCTTTACTAGTATGACAGTTCGTAAATACATGTTCAACAAAATTAGTTATTTTGATGATTAATGGTTGTGAAATTAGAAATATATTATCAACCAATAGCTAATAAAGCGGTAAAATTAGATGTCAAGTAATTGTGTTAGTGAATATGTTTGACACACAGTTCACGCTATGACACTTAAAATTGTAAACTAATTATCTTCGTAAGTTAATTTGATAGTTTTTTGATATTTACTTATAATTGACATGCTCTTTTATGAACTAAGGATAATATTTTTCTCCCACACAATTCCACAATGTCATTTTTAGTCAAGTACATAGCACTTGCAACTTCCTAAGGAAACTATACGTCGTTCTCCATAATATTCACTGATGTTTGGTTATATGTGTAGGGTACTTGTAACCTTTGTACGTGTTGGTGAGTATAAAATTGTTACTTCAATTGTCCTAATGTGCAAAGAAAAGCCTTAAAAGGAATTTAGGTCTTAGGATCCATTGTGGGGCCTATCAAATACTTTTATCTTACAAGATGTGTCATCTTATTGAGTTTAAACTTAATTGTGGTATTGTGTCAACCTCTCTAATTTTTTTAAAAAAAATCATGATATTGTTATTGTACCACTATAATAGTTGTTTCTCGTCCTCTCTTTGCCATTTGTTTAAAGAAGGAATAATGTAAATTTGAAAATCTAGCCATAATTAATTTTGTAAGAAGTAATTTGAATGTGACGAATATTTAATTTTGTACGTTTAAAACAAATATACGATAATATTAACTAGTAAAAGACTATTGATAAAATGGATTAAGAGAAAGTTTATTCATTTCATTTGTGGGTATAAGATAGTATAACTTACTCCGGTTATCTGAAAATAACTTATAATACGGAGTAAAATATACGCCTCCCTTAATATGTTGACATGTCCGTAAAATAATTCATTGATGGAAAAAGAAAGAGAAGTGTAAATTTATTTGACTGTACTTAGTATAATATCTTCAAAATTTTAAATTATGGTTTGAATCCAATATACATTGTATATAAGTATTGGATAGATAATACATTGCTAAATATTCCATGCAGCCTTGCATGTTTTCATAGGGTATCGTATGAGTTACTTTATACCATAAAAGTAAGGTATAATTTAAGTAGACATGTATTACATTGGCTAACTTTACCTTCAATCAATGATCCTAATCTTAACACCACTACTCCCCAAACCTAAAAGGGAAAAAAAAATCATAAGCATTAATCAATGGATCAACTCTTAAATTTTCCATACTCCTAAAATTACTACAAAGCTTAATTGAATAAACAAGAATTATGTCCTAATTTCCATTTGCTGCTAGCTGGTGATCTTCAAAGTAAAACACTTGGGAAATGACAAGTACCATGACCTGCACAAGTAAATATTAATTATCATGAGGAAAAGGATTAAGCTAAAAAGTCAATATATTTAACCAAAAAAAAAGTATTTCTTCTGTCTCTAAATGTTTTTCCTGTTTGACTTATATTTTGGGCAGAATATATTGGATACACACGATGTAAACGAGTACGAGTATACGGAAAACTCACTTGGGTTACGAGTAGTGAGAGAGGCCAGCCCACCAAAGTAACAAGGTTCGCCACAATTTCTGAACTTAGCCCAATAAGCATTAAAAGCATAGCTTGCATGCCAAACAACAGAAACAGGCTCATAGCAATGTTTTCCAGGCCCAAGAGCTGATTCACAGGTCCCATTTAACAGGCTACAAGTGTTCCTTAATGCAGGCCCAAGTTGAGTTGTATTGGCCAATTTATCTACCACACACCATAACTTACCTTTGTAGCCATGATTGTTTGTGGGCTCTTTTAAGGGCCCAAAAACTGTTTGGTTTCCGGTCAGATCGATCGGGTAAACGGGTGTGCCATCGGGCTTTAAAAGGCCCCAATACCGCTCGGTTTTCGGCCCATCCTTGAGGTTCTCATTGAACAAAGAGAATAAGAATGTGGGTAATATGGTACCGGGTCGGGCCGGTGTGCCTATGGGTGGGTCTGCTACAATTTTTTTTATAAGGTTCCTGTTGTAGGTTGCTGCATTATACTCATTTGCACCAGGTTGGTCAAGATCACCTTGGTTAGGCCACCCGGTTTCGGCTATAAATATTGGTATGTTTGAAAATCCTAGTTTTGACATAGCAAAATACACCGAGTCTAACATTTGGTCTAGGAGATTAGTATAGGTTAAGTTACTTGTAGGATCAACATAGGTAATGTTTCCCTTAAATAAGGTGAAATTTAAATCTATAGTGTCTGGATTGGATGACCAAGGAAAGTAGGGATAAACGTCGAGAAAAAAGTAAGAACCAGTCCTATTAAGGAACTGTAAGAGAGGTACAATAGTTGTTAATGTATCAATACGAAATGTTCCGTTGGATGGTGGGAAAGTTGAGCCTAAAATGTCCATGGCTAAGGGTGTACCAACCTTAATGTTATGAATATCATGGGCATGTAACGTGTTCCTAATGTGTTGCATGACTAAGACTAGGCTATCCCATTGTTCAATATTGTGGTTACTATAGACTTCATTTCCAACCATGATGTACCGGATCATGGTTGTAGGGTAGTACGCGAAGACATTTTCATGAACCCATTGGTTAGCCAGGGTCTCATTGGCCGCGAGTGCAACAATATCCTCATTGCGAACCATGATTGATACATGGAGATCAGTTCCGACTAGTAATTTCAAGGTCTCAGGATCCGCGTCATAGAGCTTGACCATGCTAGCCTTCATAGACTTAATGAGCTCTATGGAGTGAAATGGTGTAGGCAAATTGCTGCCTAGCTTCCCATAATTGACACCAATGCGGTCTATAGGTGTAGAAGTTTGAGCACCTACAAAAAATGAAATAAACAAGTTAAAAATTTACAAGTTTATAGGCAACATACATAAGCATATAAAATGTAGAATTTGGTAACTATATAATAAAACTCACTTGAAATAGCAATGATAGTTGAGAAGAACAAAATAGCAGCAAGATTATTAGTCATCCTTGTAGCTTGAATCCTCGAAAGGGGCATCGATGATCGATCAATATACGTTCTACTAATATGATTCCAATCAACTATCCTAAGAGACTCATATAATGATATGATGCATGTTAGGTTATATATAAGGAAAAGATGGAAGTTTATCTAGTTAGAAACTGTTCAACTACAATGTATTTGATCTTTGTTAAATAAGAGGAACTTTAGGTGTGAGAAATAAAGTACCAAAACACAAAAATGGGATTGAAGATGTTATAATGGCTTTAACTTTTTAAGTTAATATTGTTCTTATAATAATCAATAAATATGATTTCTAAAGTTAAAATATATGATGACATACAAATTGAAACAAGCTAGAGTTGGTGGACATATATCCATGTATAAGTGTATGATATTTACCTACCCTTAGTATTAGTAAGTTAGTTAATGATAAGTAGTTTCAAACTTTCAAACCACGAAGAAAAAAGAGATTATATCTTATATTACCTTTGTCATAAGTAACATTTTTAATTCGGTCCATTTTAGACATCTCATGTCACATTAATAATTTACAAAGTATTTTAAAGCTGGTTGTCGAACATGCCCATGATACACTACATACGACCAAGGAATTTTTCCTGATCCTTTCAAAATGATTCTTGATATGAATATTGCTCGTTTTCTACGGAAGCACAATCACACTCCATACTTTCTTCTCCTTCAATATGAAAAGCAACCCATATGTTACAATGTTAGATCACATTTATAATTTGTTTAATTCATCGCGGTTTTCTTCCTTAGCATTTAGCAAATAGGGTTTTGTAGTTTTTTTGGAGTTTTCTCTTGACGATTAAGGTTCATTTTTTGGCTTTCCCAAATTTATTTTATATTCAATAGAGGGTTTAGTGAGTTTACTGTAACTCTTTTGTTTTTATTTAGATTTGAAATAATGGACGCTTGTACTTGGACTACTTTATCCTTATTACTTGATCCTTCTTAATAGTTTATCTAATGGCTAACTTCAACCATTATATCAAGCTCTAGTAGTTTTACTTACTCATTCTCGAGCCTTAATAATAATTTTTTTTAATTGGTTTCCATGGTATGATAATATAATTTAGCTAGTCCGTAATTATGTGTTGTTTAGTATTGTAAATGATATGAAGTACGTGAGTGTATAAGAGCCTTTTTCACTCAGTTTGTGGTCTAAAATTATTCAGATATAACGACTTTAAACATTTTTCCCCTGGCCCGAATTAATTTTGAATACTGGTACACACAAACTATTTTACAGGTCAACTCGATCTTCAAGATGACAATCTAAGTCAAAAGGTTGAATTCGGGTCAGAATGTCAGATTTCGAATTATGGTAAAAGAAAAAAAAACTATAAAAAGGTAGAAATTAATATCATTACAAAATAAGCGTATAATGTTTTTTTTTTTTTTTGACAAAATAAGTGTATAATGTTTGGGTTGATCAAGTTTGGTTCAAATTGAATTCGAGTTGAGTTATCGGGTTGGGTCTACCCTGGCCCCGATTAGCAAGCAAAACACGACTCTTAAGTCTTTTGACAAAATTGTCGTCGGAGTGATTTTTTTACCAGATTGTCGTTAAGGGTATTTTTTATTACCAATTTGGTCAATTGGCCCAAGTAATTCCCTAGCTTAATTTACCCGGCCCATGTTCACCTTTAGGTCCACCCAATTAACTAGTTTCATGTTTTTGAGATTGCTAAGGCTATAAAACGTTAAAACCCCACTCTTGTAAGACAAGTTCAGAAAGTATACAAAAATTCGACTTTCCCTCTCATTCCCACGCTTTCCTTCTCATTCAGTCATTCCCACTCTTTCCCTCTCATCTCTCTCTTCCTCCCCTCATATCAGTCATGGCGGCGCCGGTACCAGACCCATATTATTACCAATTGAAGACTGAAGTAGAAAATCTCGTCATTAAAACTTCGATTACGATGAACTTTTACTACATGTTTCTTCGTGAATTTCTTGACCCTGTGCAAAGGGGGTTTGATCAAGCATTTCTTGACGGTGTGGGAGTTGATACAATGGAAGAATACGATTCTGTTTACTTAATGAATCGACGATCGCAAAGCTCAATACGTCGTTTTTTTCAGGGTAATGGTTGGACTCAATTCTGTAATGACAGAAGCCTCGGAAGTTTGATTGGCTACGTTTCTCGCTGGTTGGACTCAATTTCTGTAAGAATTCAACCGAATATTCCAGCCATGGTTAACGTTCCCCTCTCATCTTTGAAGTTTCTTCAACTCTATTTCTCTCTCCTAAAATTGCTGATTTTGAAGATAAATTCTTCATAAAAATTGGAAAGAACACCATTTTTTATGAATATTAGATTATATTTGTATGATAAAAGTAAAGATTTGGGATTGATCAGTATGACTCAATCCACCATTGCCGAAAAATGGCGCGAGTTTTCACCGTTGGGTTTTTAAAATTGCTGGCTATTTATTTTGGGTTTTAATTTTGTTTGTGATTTTGGCCTGTAGCCACTCTCTTTGATACTTCCTCCGTCCTCTAATACAAAGCCGCATTTCCTTTTTTGGTAAACCAAAATACAACGCTTTTCCATTTAAAGGTTGTATTTTTTTATATTATTATCTTCTTTTTGATGAGTTGTCATCTTTTTTCTTTTACTTTTATGTACTTTTAACATCAATTTTCAACACTTTCTCTCTCTATCTCTTCAATTATTTTCGGCTATTTTTTCTTTCTCTCTATCTCTCTCTAACCCCACATACACATATGTACTTTTTAATCATTAGTTTTAAAGAATTTACAACTTTCTTAATTCCCACATAAAAACCAAAAGAGGCTTTTGTATTAGAGGACGGAGAGAGTAATAAATTAATAATACAACCTAATGCCACCCTGATAATCACTTTGATAAACAAGTTATTACAGGGCAAAGTCGTTATTTGAAGTGGTGGAAATGAAACCGCAATTTAGATTTAAAATCTAACGTGGTAGATATGAATATATAGTTATATGGTCTATGTTGAACATTTAAGTTAACCTCTACTATATATTTTTTATGGATTGAATCTATGGAGTAATCCTTTTGTTTCAATTTCCTTTAACAACAATATATTTTTTGTGCATTCAAGTATACAAATTTACTTACTCCGCAATTATAAATCAATGCAGGAGACTTATGTGCGTTGCACTTATGTATATTTCCTTGATTATTTGATCAGTGTGCGTTTCACTCTCCCCTTCACATAAGTCCGTTTCACTTATTTGAACCTTTATGTGCGCTTTCGCTCTCTCTCCTCAATTGAAGCGTGCACTTGAATTCTCCATTGAAGTAGCTTCTGAACTTACTGTTCTCCATTGAATCAGCTTCTGAGGTAAGATGTTTTCCTCCATTCTTATTAATCATCGACTATCAATTTTCACAATCTAGTGTTTGCTGTTAATTTAATTTTCAGTATTGTTAATTTAGGGTTCTTATAAGATGAAGTATTGAACTATTGCTAATAATTTCTCAAGTTATGAATGACTATACAGAATGATTATGAATTTTGCTATGCGCGCTCTACATCTATATTCTCAAGCCAGAATAATTATATGTAATTTTTGGAGCCTGAATTGATAATTGAGTCAAATTTGGTTGATATTATGAACTTTTTTTCTGTCATGAAAGTTTGTTGATTTAATTTTGATTAATTTACGAGTATTTTCTTCTACTAGGTTACTAAGTTTAATTTGATTGAGGATCAAGTTAAAAATATATTACATACTTTGATACCACCTGTAATTCAGGTTATGGATGTGAGAAAGGCTGTTTCCCAGACTTGAAGACCACGCAAATAAATGCATGGATCTCTTTTGCTACAACCCGTATTGGCCTTAAGGAACTTGATCTCCGAATTCATGTGAGGGAACCGGGTGAGCTGCCACCAGCTATATTCATGTGTGAAACATTGGAGGTGCTGAAACTTGATGTCAACCTTGGTCTTGATCACGCTTCCACTATGCCATCCTTTCGTCTTCCAAACTTGAAATTACTACACCTCTATGCCGCTCTCATTAACGAGGATGGCTTGCTGCCAAGGTTAGTTTCAAGCTTCCCTTTACTTGAAGAACTCATATTTGTAGGAACTTGGATTACTCATGTCAACTACATACATCTTTCTTCGCCTTCTCTTCGGAGGTTGCGTTTGAATATATCTAAACTTGATGATGTAATATATAGTAGCACGGATTTTGTGCTTATCGATACTCCTAATTTGGAGTACTTTTATTATCATGATAATCTACCAATACAACACTATTACAAACATGAGTCGGCTGGTAAAAGCAGAAATAGTCTTTGGAAATAACATAATAGACGAAGTTCCAACAACATTAGGTCAAGTTGAAGATCTTCTAGTATTGCTTAGCCTTATCAAAGTCTTCAATAATGTTCAGCATTTAATTTTGCGCGGCATTTGCACCAAGGTTTGTTTAAATTTCTAGTCTTGCTCCTTGATTTTTTTTTTTTTAATTTAATTATTTATATACTCTCTCCGTTTCTTTTTTATTGTCTCATTTGGAATCTTGCACAAGACCCCTCATGACTTTTAAAATTTTTATTTTTGAAAGTATTAAATTTCATTTGCAAAAGGAGGTAGTATATAATAACAATGTGTAGTATGTATTTTATACAGTTAACAACAACTCTAGCAATGATTCCTTCATGTTGCAGATCTCATCTTAAAAGAATTGTGATTGATCCGTGCTATGGGTTGGAGCAGGAAGTGAATGTTATCCGGTTTTTGTTGAGACATGCTTTTTGTGTTGGAGGAATTGATCACAAGGCAGGGATATCTTCTTGAAGAAGATAGTATGGCGCTCAAAAGTACATTGGAGAGTCTACCAAGGGCCTCAGCTACATGTTCAATTGTGTTCGATGGGTGCAAAATAATAAGATAACTTCACAGGCATTTAATCAAAAGGCAGAGAGTAGGATGGTAGTAGGGTGGGTCAAATAGGAGATCTGCCTCAAAATAGGTCCAGGTTTGGTGGGTAACCGGCTGTGGATGGAGAAATACCATATCTGCCATGGGTGATGGGGACGGGAATAGATGTACCCACCCCCTATCCATCCCGCCCTGCTTTATATCTAATAATATATATACTTATATGTATTCAAATAAATTAACTCAACTTTTTTTTGAGGCAAATTAACTCAACTTCTCCAGTGAAGACATATTTTGTATTTTTAATTTTTTGTATACATTCTACTTGTATTTATTACAGTTAAATTTTTAAGCTTAGATGATTGTGTATTGAGTCTTTTTTATTTTTTAATTATATTATAAGAAGTATTATAGTACTACTGTCATTTTATTAGGTCACTTCAGAAGTTTAGAAGCTGGTGTTGGTAGTAGTATCTTAGTGCTATTGTTTGTGTAATGCCTGATATTCTTATTGCCATACGTGAGGGTAATCACCGAGAACTTAAGATCATTGTTTGAGAGTTTAATCCCTTCGAACCGTGCAAGGTTGTTAAATTTGCTGGTATGGTACCAGTCAAATTGTTATCATTCAAGTATAACCTATGTTACATGGGCTCGGGAACGGGTGTCGGACACGGACACATGTCCAAGTGTCCGATCCGGCAAGTTCCAAAATATTAGAGCACGGGGCCTCTGTTCGATATTCGGATACAGGTACGGGAACACGTTAATATGTCACTTAAATTTATATAAATAAATTATAAATACAAAAGCTTTACATTTTTCATTATGTCTGCCCCTATATTTTTTATTATAATTTTTTCCTCGGTAAATTCTCCTAATAAATGGCAATCTTCTTCTCTATATTAATGGTGGTTTTCGAACAAGATATGTTTTTCTTTCATGTTTCTTCTCTTTTTTCCTCTCCTCTCTTAATGGAAGTGTCCGAGTGCATTGTGAAGGATCGGACATGTATCCCGTGTCCGAGACCGTGAAGTGTCGTGTCGACACGGACACTTTGCGATATTAGCCGTGTCCGATTAACATAGAGTATAACTCACTTATAGATGTCAAGCTTGCAAGAGCAGGATTCTTTGATAGCCTGGAAACATACCAAAATTGTACTTGAGCTGGGAAGACCCTGAGATGTGGTTCCATACTTTGGTCCTCACTTGTGGGAACTCCCGCAAAGCAGAGTGCCAATAAAAGATGTTCGACAACGTACTGTAGTCTTCGCCTATGCTTTGCTTGAAAGTCAAGTCCTGTTTTGCTCAAAATCTGTGAAGAAGTTGATGGTATGCCCACCGAGCAGCATTTTGAACCCAGAAACGCGTTGAGTCAAAAACAAGTGGGCTATCTTTTGAACAAGTTAGAGACTAGAACAATTGATAGCTTTGCCAAGCTAAAAACAAGCCTGGAAAAGAGATTCAAAACTGTTGTATTTGGTAATACTCAACTTTTTTCAGAAAGGATTGCGTTGGCTATTTGATAAATTGTGGGAATATATGCACCAAGAAGCTTTTCAATGTCTCAGAATCAGGAATTAAAAGTGCAGCTTGAGGGATTGATTTTTCTAGATTATATTTTACTTATGCTTTTTTTTTTTTTTTTTTTTGAAAGATACTTATGCTTTTCGTTGTTATATAAATAAGTCCCAATGTATCAGAAAAAAAAAAAAATTCTTATCCCTAAAAACCAAATCTTAATTATTACTTTGTATTTTACATAATGCATAAGAGAAATTAGAGGTAATCATTGGCCCGACACGCTAGTCCGGCCCGAAAATAGGGCGGGTTGGGCAAGCCTAAAAACGTATTTTTAGCTAAAAGTCCTAACCTAGTCCGAAAAAAGTCCAAAAAGCTCGTTACTTTTTTGCGGGTTTGGGCACGCAGTATCATGTTAAGGCCCGGTCCGACCCGATTTTTTGATCACCTCTAACAGAAATACGTAGTAAGACTTTTTAACTGGGGGCGAATGGAGTAACATAAGTCCAATATCAATAATAATGGGTAAAAACTAACATAAGTATGCAATAAAGAAATTCTTTGATAATAATAAAGAACATAAAAGTGAGAAATTAAATTAAAAAATTATTTACAACTTATCCAACGTATAGATGGATTTTAGTTAATAAAATGAAGATTCAAAACATTACAATGTTGTGATATTATTATATTAATCAATATTCATTCAATATTAAACACACACAGCCTGATCATCACCAATATAAACTACGGAGTAATATAAAAATGAATTGAGTAGCTAAAACTATCTACTACCTCCGTTTTATATTATTTGCAATGATTAGCCACTTTCTATTCACATTTTACGTTAAATTATTGCAAATAATATGAAACGGATGTAGTCATATGTAAATCATATACTTGAGCCTTTTTGATCCTCTCATATCTTAAATTATGAATAGAGGCAAGCTAATAAAATGGAGCATTTAGTTACAACTTATAAGTCACAAAAACGAGAAATCTAACAAGTAGTTTGGTCTCCCAAAGAGAATTGTAAAGTTTTGCATGCATTTAGGCACAAGGTACACTTGCAATAAAACTGGTTACAAACATCACTAATTTCTAGGGGTGGGACTTTTCAAACCGAACCGTGAAACCGCCCGTTACCGAACCGAACCATCACGAACCGATCCGTTTATAAACCGATAAATATAAACCGAAAACCGAACTGAACCGTTCAATATCAAACCGAAACCGAATTGAACCGCTCAATGTCAACCCGTTACGGACCGTAAACCGATAACAAACCAAACTGCGCAAATCCGAACCGAAACGAAACCGAACCGAATGGTTTATAAACCCGTTAATGACCCGAACCGTTTATAAACCGAAACCGTTTAAACCGAAAAAAAAACCGTTTAAACCGAACCATTTGTAACCTGCTAACCGTTTAAACCGACCCGTTTATGAACCGAAACCGTTTAAACTGCACGTATAAACCGAACCGTTATAATCCGCTAACCGTCTAAACTGAACTGCCATAACCCGTTAAACCGTTAAAATCGAACTGTTTTTGAATCGCAACCTGTTTAAACTGATCCGATTACAAACTGCTTAACTCAAATTGAATTATTTACAACCTAAATGGCTAAATAGTAAATACAATTAATGTTAATAAATGTAGATCTAATCAAACGACTTAGGTTTATACAAAGGTTTATATCACCTAGATCTAGGCCAACGACATTATTAATATCGTTTTAGATTACTTATTTATTTTAATTACAAGATATATCATTTGTATCATTTTCATTCCAGTAATAATGCTAGTCCACCCAAATTATCTTCATTGTTCCTTGATATTCATGATCATCCAATAACACTCAAAGCCTCAAAGGTAACATAAGATTGGAGATGTATGAGATTGCGTTACACAAGTGGCATAAGCATTAGAATATTACTGTACTAGTCAATAAGGCGTACAATCATTCACATTATCACTTTATAAAATCGAGCATAATAAACAACAAAACAGCACAAATCTACCATTTTCCTGTAAAAAACAAAAATACAATCAACAACAGATTTTAGGCATATTTCGACTATATTCAAGCAAGAACAACAACAATAATCAAATACAAAAACAGAAAAACTGTATTAAAAAAAACGAAAAGGAAAAAGTAATTACCTTTGACGGCTTGAAGGAGATTTGAAGATGGAGAACTGCCTGAACTGGAGATCAAAAGAAAAAAATCAAGAATGTAGATTATCAGAACTTGAAATAAAAAAAAAACCGAAACGAAAACGAAAAAAATCGAAAAAATTAACAAAAAAATTACCTTGAGGTTTGATGGCTTGAAGGAGAGGAAGATTTGAAAAAAAAAAACGAGAATGGAAAAGTTAGAAATCAGAACTTTGGATCCAAAACAAAAATGAAACGAAAACAAAAATCCTAAATAAAAAAAGTAAAAAACCGAAACGAAAACGAAAAAAATCAAAACGAAAACAACAAAAATCAACAAATAATTACCTTGAGGTTTGACGGCTTGAAGGAGAGGAAGATTTGGAAAAAAAAATGAGAATGGAAAAGTCAGAAATCAGAACTTAGATCCAAAACAAAAATGAAACGAAAACAAAAACCCTAAATAAACAAACCGAAACAAAAACGAAAAAAATCAAAACGAAAACAACAAAAATTAACAAAAAATTACCTTGAGTTTTGAACTTTTGACGGCTTGAAGCCTTCAAATTGAAGGAGAGGAAGATTTGAAAAAACAAAAAAACGAGAATGTAAAGCGAGAAATCAGAAATGTAGATCCAAAACACAAATGAAACGAAAACAAAAACCCTAATTAGGATTTTTAAAAGTTGAGAAGTTGAGCTTGAGATTCTTGAGAATTTCAGAACGAAAGAGTGAGAAACTGAGAAGTTAGAGAGAGAAACTATGAGTGAGTAAAACGGCTGAATGACTGATAGAGTGGGTTTTTTTTTTCTAGGTTTAGGTTTTACTTGTTCAGTTGATCTAACCGTCCATATTCAATCTCAACATCTAACCGTTCATTTTTTTTTTTGTAGATTCCAGAATATTCATCTAGATCTAACGGTCTAGATTTTTCTTTGTGCTTTTCTAAGTCTTTTTGACCGTTTTTTTAAATTATTTATTATTATTATTATTTTGAGGGATTATTATTATTATTATTATTGTTAGTATAATTATTTGTTAATATTATTATTATTACTAGTTTACTACTACTATTATTATAATATTATTATAATTATTATTATTAGTACTATTATTATTATTATTTATTATTATTATTATTATTACTATTATTATTATTATTAGTTTATTACTTATATGTTATAAATTGTAAGAAACGCAAATGTTTCAAAATTGAAATTGATTCAATACGACATAGTTAATGACTTAATGAGTTAATGCACATCAATATCTGACATCTCTATATGTATATTATATATATCTGTGAGTCTGTGACTGTATATCAGTATATATATAATAAACTAATAATAACTTAATAAGTAATACTAATAACTAATAAAGTAATGAAAATCTAACCATTGTTTTTCATGGGCATTCAATCTAACCGTTTTATATTTGACTATTCGTACATTAGTATTGCATAATGATTTCATCACCACTTTAATTAGTGATTTCGTGATTTCGTCCATTTAACTTATTAAGTTTTTTGA
This sequence comes from Chenopodium quinoa, assembly GCF_001683475.1. NCBI lineage: Eukaryota > Viridiplantae > Streptophyta > Magnoliopsida > Caryophyllales > Amaranthaceae > Chenopodium > Chenopodium quinoa. The sequence goes on from NW_018745281.1 coordinate 2,815,031, forward strand.
GTTAGTAATCTAAATAAAGTAACAAACTAAATAACGAATCCATTTAATCTCGTGTAAGTTATAATTTATAAGAAATGCAATGTTTGGAAATGAAATTGATTCAATACGATATTGTTAATGTATATGTAATTATAGATTAATTATTATGTATATCATATCGTACGAATGTACGGTTGGTATCATTATCATACTATCATAAGTATCATTGCCTCATTGAATTATTGGTATGTACTACAATCGATAAACATATTTACATATCTGATCATTAAAACTTAAAAGTTTAAAACACTTGTTGATCAATCTAATTGAATACTTGTACATTCTTAATTATCGATTTATCGTATTATAAGTATCAACTCATTAAATCATGGTCATGACGCGATCTTTAAAACAATCATGAATTCATGACCCAAACCGCTTATAAACCGAACCGACATGATCCAAACCGTTCATAAACCGAACCAATTGAACTGTGTAAACCCTCCACTAAACCGGCCCATTTCAAACTGAACCGACATGATTCGCACCGTTTATAAATCGAACCGATATTGACCCGGGTAAACCCGCCCCTAAACCGACCCATTTCAAACCAAACCGGCTTGATCCAAACCGTTTGTAAACCGAACTGACATTGACCCGGGTAAACCCGCCCCCTTAACCGACCCGTATCAAACCGAACCGACATAATCCGAATCGTTTATAAACCGACCCGCTTATGACCCAAACCGAATTTAAACCGCAAAGAAATAAACCGAAACCAAACCGAGCTGTGACTAACCCAAACCGAACCAAACCGACCCGCCAGCTAAACTAAACCGTTTCAATCCGAACCGCTTCAAACCAAAACCGACTCAAACCGAGGTCAAACCGAACCGCCAGACCGAAGTCCCACCCCTACTAATTTCACTAAAATCGGTTGCTCAAAGTGAATATAATCAACACAATTATCATCTATCGGTGAGTGTTTTTTTTTCTTTTCATTGTGACAAAACCCATAATCTCATGGTGGCCTAAAAACTAATATTAAAACGCATTTAAAAGTAAAAAAAAAAAAATATTATTCCTACTGGGAAAATTAGATTCCTATGAAAGCCTAATTCTTTAATTGAATCCCTTAATTAGAAACATCAATACATACCTAAATCCATGATTCATAACTTTCAAGCAATGTTTTCTTTACATAAAAGTTGATTATCCTTAGCTTTCCTATGATTTTCCTCTCCGAGGGAATCAATATTCTTCTCTTGCATGTGAAAAAGTTCCCCATTTCCTATTACCTTCTCCTCAAGTAGTAATTCTTTATCTTTAAAGGGCCCTTTAATACGGTGAATTACTTCCTCTTGTCGTTGTCTATTATGAAGGCCCTCTAAGAAACATTGAAGATTTTGGTTGGAAGAACCCCCCTCCATAATTGCTTCTAGGGCCAACTCCATCCACTTCATTGTGTTTCTCCTTATCTCTTGTCCATTCTCTTCATCTCCCATCACGGTCTCCACACACCGTTGGACCTCTTCTCGGTCCACAATAGTACCCTCTTCGTTATTCTTCTTTGCCCTGATTCCCACTCGCCATACCTCCTCCACCAACTTTGCGTTGGTAGGTTGATCCGATATTTGCGGGAGCCCCACCATTGGTACTCCCGTGACTAGTCCTTCTAATATCGAGTTCCACCCACAGTGTGTCACAAAACACCCTATTGTAGGGTGGCTTAGCACTTCCACTTGGGAGCACCAAGCCACAATCAACCCTTTTTCGTTCGGGTTACCACCAAATGGCCCAAGCCCGTTTTTAACTACATCGTCTATAACCACCTCATCTTCATCCCCCACAATCTTATTATGGGTCATGGGCCTAACCACCCACAAGTAAGGCCGACCCGTTAATTCAAGCCCATGTAATATTTCCCCAAATTGCTTTCTTTTTATTACGGCCATGCTCCCAAATGACGCGTATATAACTGACTTCTCTACTTTGTTCTCTAACCAAGTTAAGTACTCCCTAGACCTCTCAAACAAATCACAACCGTATGATGTATCGGACGGATCAATCATGTCCGAAAAGGCGGAAGGAATCAACGGTCCGATGGTGATCATCTTTACACGATGATCACGATCGTGATCAACGGCCTTGCTTTGTGACAAATTTGGAATTAGATTCAAGATGAAACATTATGCTTGATAGATGAGTACTATATGATGGTGGTGGAATATATAGCTGCCATATAGCCATAATATCTTAAATATATTTGTAAAACCCTAGAAATCCCTTTCCCTTAAAATACCTGTTTGTCTTTTTTTGAAATATGAAATAGGAAAATCTAAGACATTACCGCCACCGTAAAAACGGCTAAGGCAAATATCAAATACACACAGCGGAAGAGTTTCTTTAAAACCATTCAAAACAAGTCAATTTAAAAGTCAAGCCAGACGAAAGTAAAGTCAAACAAGGTAAAAAAGTCAAACAAAGTCAACCTACAACTCGGAACCATTGTAGGCCCTTAAAACCAAACAATGCTGAAAACCTTTACGTTAGTCTCGTGAGCATAATAAAATAAATAATATTCAAAGCAAATAAAACACATCATATTCTTATGGAAACTAAGCATGATTTGCTCTTCACTCATGCCCATCATGAAAATGCTTCATCACTAGAAAAACTTCTCTCTACTTGTCCCCACTACTCGCCATTAGAAATGGGTCGTCGTAGGGCCAATGTAAAGACAAGGCCAAACAAACATACAATACACAATCAACAATGCTGAGTACATAAGCGTAATAAAACACACTATCATGCTTTCATCCTATCATCACACAACTTACCTTGTTACACATGTAAACAAGCATACAAGACATTCAACACTTAACTAGACAAATACCAATGTCCATTTAATTTGATTACGCATCGAACGGGTTTCCCCCTAACCTGCCCCAATAAAGAGGTATTAACACGGGAGCTAACCGTGCCAGTATAAAAGAACCACTCGTAAGTGGCGAAATTCTTGCGCATAATAAAGAAGAGTATACAACGTCCTGTACTCCCAGTAGAAATTATGGTCAAATATAAAGTCGCATAACTCCTCCCATATGTTCATACTCAAGGTATATACGTTCCAAGAGTTTGGGTGCGTAATCTCTTTCACTTTACGTTGCTTTACATATATTATTATACTTGGTGATGACTCTCAAACCATAACACAATCAAACATTATAATTCATTCAAGAAATAAAACATACCAATTTAATTCTTGAATAATTAGTAACCACATAAATTTAAGTTGAATCCTTTTTAAACTACCTCGGTGTTAAATAACACCTTAAGCGCATAAAGCACGACAAATACTATCCTTCGGTGTTTAGAACACCTTAAGTGCATTTAGGCACCAAAATATAATTTAATCCTCGTGTCTTTCTCATGCTTATAGCATCAATAAAAATTATATAAACCACTGATAAGTCGTGTTTTGTGTATATTATTTAGCTTGTTTTTAGTTAGTTTTGTTAGTTTAGTTGAGTATTTGAGTCTGTTTTGGTGTAATTTGGTTTAGTTTCGATGATTCGATGCTTTTATGGGTAGTTTCGTTGTTTTTGATGTATTTCAGGATTAACGGAGCTAATTTGGAGATTTTACGAAGTCACGAAGCTATGCCGAGGCCCACGAATATTAAATCATGTGTTCGAGACGAACTTGAGTGAAAATGAAGCAAAACGTTGATGAAATACTTGACAAATATGACATCTGTTCACTATTATGCTCATAACTTTTGGTATACAAATGATAATGGAATGATTCAAATTGCATTGGAAAGTAGACTTGAAGACCTTTCCAACGATATATTACACGCCTCAAACGAAGCTCCGGATATGAAGTTATGACTGATTTAATATGAGTGATACGCGCAGCAGAGCAGGCACGTCCGTGCCCATCACCAGGCACGTCCGTGCCTGGAAGACAGACTCAGCGGCGTTTTTTATTTTTAGAGAGGCACGTCCGTGCCTCACACTAGGCATGTCCGTGCCTCCTGGGATTCTTGTGCGCCAAGGCTTGGCCGATTTTCTTATCTTTTTGGGCTTGTATATATATTCTTTAGCTTTGTTTTTCTTGGGGATTCATTAAGTTTATTTTATTTTTCAATTCCTATTATTAAGAACTAGTTCTCCACCTACTTTTCTAAGTTTTTGTAATTCAAGATTCAAGATTCAAGCTTTCTACTTTCAATTTTATTCAAGATTTGGTATTTATTTTTCATCCTTTGTTATTTAATTATGTTTTCATTATTTATTATTGTTTTTGTTTCTTTAATCATGTGTGAGTAGATTCTTTAATTCAAGATCTAGTGTAGCCTTTTTATTATTGATGCATGAATTAAATCTTTAAATTCTTTAATAACTTTAACAATTGAATTGCTAAATTGATTGTGATTATGCCAATGCTAGGTTAGACGTAACTATAGTATTGCGATTATTCCATTGTTTTTATCACAGCGAGAGTTGGATATAAACGGATTTAAGTAAATCAATTTAGGGTTTGATTCTCAACACGAGAGTAGTTGGGTTTGATAATTGGGAAGTGAGAGTAATGTGTTTAATGTCTCTAATATGCATGATACCATGAGAATAGGATTGATTGTATGTTAGGGAAGCCATTGATACTCGAGAGAGATCCTTGGTACTTATTAGGGTTTACTTTTCCCCGTTCAATTGAAATCGTATGTTAAGGGTAGAATTACAATTGCATCGATAATAGTTGTGGTGAAGCTAGATCTTGGATGTTTTTAATTGCTTGATTTAATCATCTTAATTAGTTTATTTTCGATTTTTTCCTAAATTTTAGATCCTTAGTTATTGATTATAATTGATTCTTGCTTAGTAGAAATTCGAGTCTATTTAATTATTTTTGAACCATAGTCTCTTGGGATCCGACCCTTACTTGCCAGTCTACATTAGTATTGGTATGTTAGGTTATTTTTGATAGGTACGCGACACGCCTACCAACCACAATAAAATTCCTTTCAATATTCCAAACTCAATCAAACATGTAGTTTAATTAAACATGCTCTCAATCATGCTAATAATAAAAGTGTGGTTCATAATCAACATGCCAACATAATTAATTCCAATCACCAATTCATCATAAATAATTCATACATCACAAATCATTCACCAACATCAATCATACAACAAATTCCACCCAACACCTATCATGATACTACTTGGAATTAATTAAACAAAGCCTAGCATGATTCTACATAATCAAATAATTACCAAGTACGCGAACGTACCTTGAATATGATCTCAAAATCGCCACGACTAAATAAAATCACTCACTTGGAAACCTCCTACAAACCAAAATTACAAAGAGGCATTAATACCTATTCCACACAAATCTCCAGCAATATACACTCTTTAAATCACGCATAAACCCTCTAAAACAAGCTAAAATTTAATTTAAAACCTTTACTTTTATTCCCAATTAATGAGTTATTAAAAATCCTTTCAAGAAACATAATTATAGCTTATATATAAAAATTCCAGCTTTATTAAATCATCTAAAATTGCTGTAATTGTGTTTTAAAACACTTATTTCAATAATTTAAATCACCCATGAACAATTTCCATCAATATACATAAACTTAGAAACCTAGGGTTTATAATTTGGGGCTTTTTAATTCAAAACCAAATCTAAAAATTTATATACATCATACTTAAAATCAAACATCATAAAAATCATCACAAAACTCAAAATCAATAATTAGATCAAGAGTGGATTTAATTAAAAATAAAAAAGAAGAATATATATATATATATATATATATATATATATATATATATATATATATATATATATATATATATATTTCACAAAACACACGCACGCACAAAGGGTGAAAGGGAGTGTGGCTGGCGCCACCTCCCACAGCTGCTGCTGCTGCTGCTGGCCCTATGCTGGCGGTGGCGGCCGGCTGTGGTGGTGGTGGCAGCCGGCCACCGTGGTGTGTGTGGTGGTGGTGGTGAAAAAAAATTAAAATTAAAATAGGTGAAGGGGAAAGATAAGAGAGAGAAAGAAAAAATAAGAAGAGAGAGAGAGTTACCTTTGGGTATTCTCCACCTTGGGCAAGGTTCAATTTGCCCATGCGATGGGTATTTTTACCCCCTCTCTAAACCCTCCTACTTAAATTCCCCTTTTTTACCCTTAATGACCTCTTCTCCTATTCAAACTAGTATTTTGACTTTTCTTAAATACCATTGGCTTTAAAATTTCCTTTTATAAAATAATATGCCCCAAAGTTTCCAAATTATGAAATAAAATATTTTCAAGATTGTTAAATAATTAAAAATAAACTGTTAATTAAACTAATTCTTTTTAAATTAATGAAACACCATAAATAATTCATTTTGAATTATTTAAATACTTTAAGAAATACTTATTTAAGTTAAAATTCATATAAAAATACGGGGTATTACAATATTCTCTCAAGCTAGTCTCAATAAATAAATTTCCTATCTTTATAAGTTTATCGTGGAAGAATATTTGATAATAATATAATATAAGTCATACATATAATACATTAGATTTGAAAAATAAAAAGACTATTATTAATTAGAAATATTTGAGTAAAAAATTCGACTAACATCATGTTCGGGCACAACACCAAATCTATGACTTCAATCTTTGTCCTGAATAATGTTCGATAAATTTGTATCTATACTCAAAACGTTAAATCTTTTAAAGCGAGTTTAAAATCTACAAATTCACTATAAATAAGCAAAACTGCAAAAAAGTACTCCATGTTTACAAAGAGTATGGAATCAGAATTGGGGGAATAATAATTATTTTCCACTAAGTTTATATAAAAATATATTTTCTTAAATCTAGTACTGAGCATTTTGCTAAATAAAGATTAAAGAATCAAGCTTTAAAGCAATCCTTCTATTAATTCCTTCTAATTAATAAATTAATTATACTTTTCAGCTAGACAAAGTTAAATGGAACTATATCCTGTACCATAATTGGTAAAGAAAAATAACTTAAGTTAGTACAATTCTTAATTATTAGTATAGTAATCATGGGGTTCATGTGATTAAGTACAGATTAAAGTAATTAACGACAGTCTTTTGCCTTAATCTTTGTCCCAACTTTAGTATGAAAGCACCATGTTTTGCTCTTAAAGAGACATCTTTTATTGGATATGATGGATGTATATTAAATGATTAAAATATCAATAAATCATGCATATTAAGCTTTTACACCAATTATTGTATTGTTATTTCAACAGGTAAAGTGGATGACAAACCTGTCAAACCATATCCAATTAGAAGAAAATAAATGTTATTTTAGAGTTTCTCCATATTAAATCTGTGCAATTTTTGACTTTTTACACCATATCTTTTACTCATTGTAAAAACTTTTAGAAAGTGATTAGAAGGCAAACAAACTAATTTATCAAAATAATTTTAATGGAAATAAGGAAGGGTTAAGTATTGTGTATTACACTAATTATCTTCTTTTATAATAATTGTAACAATTTAACTTTTGCGCGGTTTAGATAATGACTTTGACTATGATTTTTATCAGTATTTAAATAACATATGTTGCTATGAAAAATATTTTCGGATTAGTCTTTTTTAATATTTTCATAATATCAACCTTTTATAATTACAAATATTTATGATCAGAAAGTGAGGGATACTCCGTAGCTCAAGTGGTTAGAGCTTCCCTCCTGGTTCTAAGAGATCTTGGGATCGATTTTCATCACCCGCTCTTGTGACTCTCTAAATACAAAAAAAAACAAATATTTATGATCAAAATTGTATATTGACAAGTGTTAGTCAAAATGTTGTAATTATTATGAAATGAAGAGAGTATAAATTATTTTATCAGTTTGTTTGTTTACATCATTTATTCTCTTTCTTAAACTTTGTCCCATGATTTGTGTTGGGAAAAAAAAAATATTAATTTCAAAATATTTATTCAAATTTGCCCCATCATTGCATGTCATACCTTCTTTTCATCTTAGCATGTCATTTTGGGCAACAATATCTTCTCTACTTCACTATTTTGAAGCATATCATCACTGCCTGTTAGCCTAACTATCTCAAGCAGACCAGATAACTATTCTGGCTCGGCCTTCCTATTTACCATATATAAGCGAGTGGATTGGCACCCGGACACTTCTGCAGGTGTATACTTTGATCTCCAAATATGACTTCATGCTAGTACTATGACTTCATAACTACAAACATCAACTTTCTCCGTTATCTTGCTCCCCTTCATCATTTAGGGTCAAGGTACGTAGCCTCGAGTTTATCTTATTTGAGTCATTACATATCTTTCATCCACTTCAGTAAATGCAGTCAGGCCAAATTCTAACAACTACTGAAACATAGTAGCATAGTTCAAGTACTCTGTATGTATGCCTTAAGTTTATGTGTGATCTGCAACATCGCGACCAATTTACCAAATTTGTAGTAGGCGTATACAAACATAGCCAACTATCCACTTATCTAGCAACTATCAGACTCGAACTGACACACCCCCAAGTACCCAACTTTACCTTACGCCAACTCTTCAACCATCAGTCAGGCAAAAACATCAAAACCTGCAACATACAGATTTTTCTTGGGAAATTTAACATAAATAGACACAATCATAGGTTATATAAGGCTGCAAACAGGTAGTTCAAAGCTCTGGATCAGATTTGCAATATAGAGGTACTGAAACAACATAAATTTATGCATATTTCCACAAACATCATGTTTTTTCCTACATGTATACATTAAGGGGCGTGTATATATATATGTACAATATCTAACATCTTCTATAAGTAACAAAACATGGATAATATAATACTTGTGAAGTTGTGATTCTTTCCCTTTCATTTGTGTTCTTTCACCTTCTCAAATCCTTTTGCTAACCTAGCGAAAATTCATGCTCCTTTGATCAGTCTAAAGCTAGAAAGTGTCACAACAATCGTCGTGTCTTCCTCTTCCGTGGCCAAAGAAATGTTCCTCAAAAGTGACCAAGTACTTGCTAACCGAACCATTCCAGACTCTGTAAAGGCAGGTAACCATGACAAACTCTCCATGTCATGGTTGCCTATATCCCCAAAATGGAGTACTCTTAGGAAGATCTCTTCCATCAAAATACTGTCCACCCAACGTCTTGACGCTAGCCAAGCCAAGGTGAACCAAGTTCTTGCATATGTGCAAGATTGTTGTACAAAAATGCAGCCCGTTGATATAGGGAGGCCAGTCATGAGTCTAGTGGATCCCAAGAGTTTAAACAACTCATGTGGAACATTATGGAGGAAATGGGAAGGCCTAATTATGCTGATTTTTTTCCTATTCTTAGCTACATTAATCCCTTTGGAATAAGACGTCATTTGGCTGGTTAATTACTTTGATAAACTTATAGTTGTCTTCCAAGATATCATTCACGAAAGGCAGAAGATTCGATTGGTGAATCATTCTGTTGCAAAACAAGCAAACAATGTCCTAGACACCCTTCCCAACCTCTATGAAGAGAATGAGCTGACTATGGATGAAATTGATCATCTTCTCGTGGTGAGTAGTTTATATTGTTATTTTCCTATGTTTTGTTTCTTGCGGTAACTCATTAGGATAATGATACTACAAAATATCCAATGGCAGGACATCTTTGACGCTGGAACGGACACTACAGCAAGCATTCTAGAGTCTGCATTGACAGAGCTAGTAAAAAATCCAGAATTGATAGTCAAAGCTCAAAATGAAATTGAGAAGACTCTAGGAAAAGATTTTCCAAGCATTCAAGAATCTGACATCTCATAACTGCCTTACTTGCAAACCATTGTCATTTGTCAAAGAAACACTACAATTGCATCCTCCTAAGGTGTTTCTCCTCCCTCGAAAGGCAAACACAGATGTAGATTTATATGGTTATTTTGTGCCAAACAATGCACAAGTCCTTGTCAATCTTTGGGCCATTGGTGTGATCCAAAGGTAGTGCCAAAGAGGTTCTTAGATAGTGATATTGATTTGAAAGGACAAGATTTTGAGCTCTTACCCTTTGGAGCTGGTAAAAGGATATGTCCTGAACTAACTTTGGCATGTAGAATGTTAAAATTAATGTTGACAACTCTCCTTCAACACTACAACTTGTTCCGGGTGAGCTCCGGTAACTTCAGTCTTGGGATCCATAAAGGTCTATCGGCCAATTAAGTACCTGCACAGTCAGCACAAATTAGCTAACCCGGGGAATTATCCTGAATAACTGCTCCGATGCTAAAGTTAGCAATTTGAGGAGAAGGATAAGAGTAAAGATGAAAGAGTGTTTAGAGAGAGAGAGAGAGAGAGAGTTAGAGAGATACAGATTGTACCTTAATAATGAATTATGCTTGGGTATTTATAGGAAGATAATTAGGTGCCACCTATCGACATAGGTGGAAAGTTGACTTCGTAGGCAACATGTGTCTACGTGGTAGAAAGCAGCTCTTCACGTGGCCGTGATTAAGGTTGGTATGGAGAGTAAGCCGATATGCGTAATAATGGACAACTAACAGCGTAACGTATTTTAATGGACAAACCCTAACGGTGTCGACACTATCCCGTACAGCTAGCCCCCCAAGTGAGGACGTCTGAGTGACTGACGTTCTCGATTGTCACATGTGCCAAAGTGGATCGTGCCGACAGTAAACGTAGGTGGAGTAGTTGAAAAATCTCCGATTTGCCCCGAATGTGAGCAAAGTAAGAGTATTAATTTGCTCAATTTTAAACATTAGGCCGAGATTGAAAAATCTCCGATTTTTCCCTAAAGTGAGCAAAGTAAGAGTATTAATTTGCTCAATTTAAACATTAGGCTGAGATTGAAAAATCTCCGATTTGCCCCCAAAGTGAGCAATGTAAGAGTATTAATTTGCTCAATTTAAACATTAGGCCGAGATTGAAAAATCTCCGATTTGCCCCCAAAGTGAGCAAAGCCGAAATGGGTATGCCTAAATGGATTTAATATTATTGAAAGTAAAATGAGGTTTAGGGAGACCGACAAAAAATTGAGCGGGAAAATATTTGAAGTAGTAGGGCACGTGTCAAACATCTAAAGTGGGTTGGTGAAAAGGCGCTTTTTCCCAGCCGTTGGATTGCATGCAACTAATGTCACATCAACCGCCATTGTTCACTGGAGTATAAATACTCAAAAATGCGCATTTCTACACATTTCAACTCACGAAAAATTTCGAAAAAATTTCTTCAGTGGTTCTTACGATTGTGCGAATTAAAATTTCGATCTAAGAATCAAATTTCTCAAGCATTTCGAATACCAAGTGTTCATCAGAATATCATTAGCGGCTTTATTTTGTGACTTTACGAGGAACCGGAACTTCAAGAGGTAAATAACCCTAACTTTCGTTTCCGTTTTTTGTTATTGGTACTTGTCCTTTTACAGAAGATTTTAGCAGTATTTTGCTTTAAATATCATAATGTCTGGATCTGGAAAGCACTCGAATATGGGTAAAGCCGATGAGGCTGACCTTTTTATACCCTTGTCCTCGGCGCAAGAACAGGAAGCTTATTATCGGCATAAATTTCTTGCTGACGTCGAGAAGGCTTTACGCCTCGATAATCCCAATATTTTAGAAGATGTAGAGATTGTGGATATTGAGCCTAAGTGTCCGTTATCATTTACGGAGCGATTCAAAATTTCTTGATCAGTACGGTACAAATATCAGCAAAATAGGTGTTAAAAGTACCAAAATGCCGAGAATGAAGCGTACCAGCTATTAGCCTCAAGAGGCTGAAGAAGTCAGTCAGTGTCTTGGCAAAGAACCAATGTCAGAGCCAAAACCGCCAACATCAGATGTTAGGGACGAGGATGTGTTGTATGTCGAAAGAAGTATCGAGGGTTCGGAGGAGGATGTGGAGCAAAGTGTTAGTAATGTGCGAGAAGGTGATGAGGACAGTGAAGAAGAAGAAGAAGAAGAAGAAGAAGAAGATGAAGAGGAAGAAGAAGGTGGAGATGGTGTTGAGGAGGAGGATGACGAAGAGACCGATGAGGATATTAGAGCCGACTTTGCTATCGCCGATCAGGTGGCAAAAGAAGAGAAGCTTGATAATGGCTATAACTCAGAATTAGATGATTCTAAATACCGAGAGCCTTTGCGTTTACCACGCGAGTAAAAAGTGGTAGATACCGTAGTTGATCCTGAGTGGCTCAAGGTTGCTACCGAGAAAGAATATTGCCGGCACGGGCAACATTTCTTCAACTTGCCTGACGCCTATGACCTCACATTGCCTGAAGAAGGTCAAACTGCACTAAATTATCCTGCCGGTCATATCGTGGTGTATGCCAAGCAATTCGAGTTTGGTTTACGGTTTCCCCAACATCATTTTATTGAAAAAATATACAGAGCCTGGAACTTGTGCGTTGCACAGTTGACACCGCCGACAATTCGGAATGTTGTAACTCTTGTATGTGCTATGTTATTCCTGGATTTCCCACTAACCTTGAACCTGTTTCGACGGTTACACTAGATAAAAAAGACAGTCAATCACCGGGATTTTGGTCGTTGTACATGGCTCCCGGTAAATGTACAGTATGGCTGAAATTGACAAGCTACAAGATATGAATGAATCAGTTCTATTTTTTTAGTGTTCGTGATGACTATAAAGTTCGTAGATCATTTTACCCTCTTCATAGTATGTTTGATACAATTAAAAGTAGAAATCTAGGTAGATTGGAAGAAAAAGCATTAAAGTTCTTTGACTGTGTATATGTAAATGCCGGTAAGAAAAGAAAAGTTGTTCCGGGGGTGTGGCTGCCCAATTGTAATAATATTCTGGGCAACGCCCCTCTTTCTCATGTCGGTCTCTACAAGACAGACGAATATGGTATGGCTTCATTAAAGCTACTAATAAATTTTGTCCATGTTTCGTATCTGCTTGTTGTATTGTCGTCCATTTTATCTGAAAAACTCTGTTCATGTCGCCCTTCTCGTGTGGTGTGCTTTTTTCTTTGTTTTCTTTCTTTATTCCCCCTTCTTCTTCTTCTTCTTCTTCTTCTTCTTCTTCTTCTTCTTCTTCTTCTTCTTCTTCTTCTTCTTCTTCTTCTTCTTCTTCTTCTTTTTTTTTTCACTTAGTTGTGGACATCATTTTTTTTACACGTACATTATTCTTTTCATTTTTGTACTAATAAGATTAGTGTGTTTGCAAGAATCAATAAATTAGACTTTTCACGAATTGGGTTGCATCCTGACGGCCGTGTAAAGGAGCAGTGTCCACTCAACCCCAAGTAGGATTATGACACGCTACCGGTTTTTGACACCAGAGCGTCGAAAGGAAAAAAGAGAAGTAAGCGCGATATGTTTGCAGATGAACAGAGAAGGACGCGCCCCAAGACTCTTCCTCTGAAAAAGGGTGGTGGCGCCAGCATTGGATCTAAGAGGTCCAGTGATGCAACTGACCGAGATCAGTCTAAAAAGCAAAAGTCTGGCCCTCCCAAGGATCAACAATCGGCTCAACTGAAGGATGTCCCAGTGGACAACTTAAATGTTGTAAATCTAGAGGATGATGACGATAAAAAACATAAGGAGACAGTGAACATTGTTGTTCACAACAAACCGTCATCTTTTGCCGACAAGGCAACCTCGATCAACAAGGACATATCGTCAACGACCATGCGACTTGGTTCTAGCAGTCATAATGCTTTCATCCCGGTGTTGACGAGCAATTATATAGAGATCCCTCACATCAAGGTTCCTGACGAGGTGAGGGAAGAGTTTCTGGTACCTGTTGGCACTGTAGGTGAGCCATGGCGTCCGTGCATTAACGTGAATTGAGGGGAATCCGTTATCGTCGACGATCCGACGACCGGTGGGAGCATGGGTTGGAGAATGCTGAAGGACTTGGCAACTCCAGCTGATAGGCCTGTTGATCGAATGTCAGCTCCTTACGGCCAGATGATGAATGATTTGCTGAGGGTATGACCTTATTTCATATGTCGATTTCATTTCTTCCCTTCCTTTTGTTTTTCTTTATTATTTTCATATAAGTTAACAAAGTTATTTTCGTATGCAGACTGTCAACTCGGCTGTGGAGGTCGTGCATATGTATAAGTATTATCAAAGATATGCAGACCAAGATGAGACGAAGGTGAATAAGGCTGATGACGAGCGTAAGGTTGCTGTTATCGCGCTCGAGGAAAACAAGGCCCAGATGAAGCTATTGGAAAAGCAAGTTTCTATTATGCAGAGCTGAAAAAGAAACTTTTGGATCAGAACAAGATAACCAAAATTACCGAGTTGGAGAAGAGTCTAAAAGCTGAGAAAGCGGAGAAGAGCTGGAGAAAAAGCTGGAGGAAACCCATCGTGAGAAGCCCGGTATCAAACGCCGAGCCGTCAATCGCTTTCTGAGATTAGATTTGTACCGAGACAAGCTTGTTGATCGTTATACTAGCAGATGGGTGGCGGCACATCGCTGTGTATGCAAAGCCGAGGACTGGAATAAGTAAAAGTGGCAAGTTGTAAAGACTGCCTATGGCAATGACAAATATCATTCTCCTACCAGCTATGAAAAAGACTATTTCGCTGATCCTCCATCTTTTGAAATAATGACGAACGTGGATCCACGCGATATGCCCGAAGAGGAGTTTGAGGATGCCCTTCTTGCCAGTCCTCAGACCGAGAAAGGACTAGAAAAAGAGTCCAAGAAGAAGAAAGATTAATAGAGCGGGCAATTATCACCAAATTTGTCATGTGGGTCCTCGTTGTCATGCAACCGTTGCTGAGCTGTAATGAAGTTGTTTTTGTTATTTTTTAAGACTAAGTTTTTGTCTGTATAACTAAATTAATGTTTATCTTTAGCCGGTTTGATCCTTGTGATTTTTGGGTGATGGTTGTCGTTTTACGTTTCACTTGAAGGTACTCTGACAACTATTTTAGATTTTAATTGTTATGAATATATGAACGTTATTTGTTCTATCCTTTTTATTTGTGTTCTTTGTATATCAATTACATACCGTTCCTTTAGCCTGTCATTTTACTTCCCAGTATTTTAAGCAATGTTTCGTACCAGCTTTTACAGATTTATACCTTATAAAACCTTTATTTAAAAAGAATATTTTGTCGATATTTATCGGTTATGCTGCGTTTTAAGCCAGGTTCTATGTATTGGTGTGCGCTTCAGTCCTCCGAGTAGTTTTAATTAAAACCTACTCGAATACCTTTCGCAAAGACGGATATCGGCCACTATAACATGACCAGATTATAGGTCCAAGTTATAGCACGATTTCACCGGTAGGATACTTGCAACCTTTTTAGGCCGAGAAAAGATAGTGGATCAGACCATCATTTCAACTCGCCTATTAGGTGCATTTGTTGTCTAACCTCCCTCCTCACTTGACTGGGTGAGATAGCTAGCTAGGCTGTTCGCACATCCATACCGAAAGAGGGGGTGGGGGGGGGGGGGGGAAGGTTCTCACACTTTTGATATCGGGTCGTTAACTTCATTTTTATTAACTGCTTCAACCAAATACAAAACACCTACAGAATATGATGACTTTTAGTCATACCGATAATACATATTTACGAACTAATACGAAAACAAACATTAAACATAATATTTCTTAAAGACGCTTACATTCCATACATTCTTAAGGGGTACACCCTCTAAAGTCATCATCAACCGGTATGACCCTTTCCTTAGCGTTTCATAAATCTGATATGGACCTTCCCAATTTGCGAGCTTGCCATCTACGTTTCCCTTACCAGTAGTTGTCGTTCTTCTTAAAACAAGATCTCCATCTTTAAGAGGCCGATAGTTAACACGTTTATTGTAGGCCTAACTCATTCTATTTTTGTAGGCTGCGGACTTGATTGCAGCCTTCAACCTCACCTCTGGCAAAAAATCTAATTGATGCCGCAATAGAAGGTCGTTTTGCTTCTCACAGTAATGCGATACGAAATGTGGGAAAGCCGACTTCGGCTGGGACAACCGCCTCTGAACTAAAAGAAAGGTTGAAAGGTGATTCCCAAGTGGTTTCCCTTGTTGTCGTTCTATTGGCCCACGTTATCTTAAGCACTAGATCGGCCCATAGCCCTTTTGCTCTTCGATTTTCTTTTTCAGCGCACATAGTATCTGTTTATTTGCGGCTTCAGCCTGACCGTATGACTGTGGATGGCAAGCTGCTGTGTAGTCAAACTTCACCTTATATATGCTCAAGAAATTTTTGACAGGGCTGTAATCAAAGTGGGAGCCGTGATCGAACACCATTGCCATCGGGAAACCAAACCGGGTAAATAAGTTTTTTCCAGATGAACTTTTCACCTCGTTTGCCGTCATTTTCGCTACCGGTTCAGCTTCCATCCATTTGGTGAAGTAATCTACTCCAACAATTAGGAACTTTCTTCCCCCCAGTAGCCGATGTGAAAGGTCCGACTATATCCATTCCCCATTGTGCAAAAGGTACTGGATTTAAGATGGGTGTTAAATCGTTGGGTGGCTGGTTTATTGCCGGCCTAAACTTCTGGCATTTATCACACTTTTTTGCATATGCTAGCATATCTGCGTTCATTGTCGGCCAATAGTAACCCCTCTTCATAGCTTCTAAGGACATAGACCGACCACTCGCGTGATTTCCACATTCACCCTCGTGAATCTCTTCTATCAACCTTGTAGACTCATAGGCCGTTATGCACCTTCGCAGTGGTATGAGAAACCTCTCTTATAAAACCCTCCGCGAAACATAACAAACCAAATACTAGCCTTTTTGACTTTTTGAGCTACAAGCTTGTCGGCAGGAAGTGTATCATAAAACTTGTAAGCTAGGATGTCATCATACCATTCTCAACCTCCGTTAATGTAGTTGACCTCCACATGAGTCGCCTCA
Source organism: Chenopodium quinoa (assembly GCF_001683475.1). Lineage (NCBI taxonomy): Eukaryota > Viridiplantae > Streptophyta > Magnoliopsida > Caryophyllales > Amaranthaceae > Chenopodium > Chenopodium quinoa. The sequence continues at coordinate 2,831,885 of NW_018745281.1, forward strand.
ATACTCTTACGGTCTAGGATCTCTACCATCACCGTTCGCTCTAAATCATTGAAGCTTGAACTTGCCAACTTTGCCAAGGCATCTGCCTGCGCGTTATGGGCACGTGGAACCAGGTTGATCTCAAAATGTTCTAACTTTGTCGTTATTTCCTTTAATTAGGCCAAGTACGTTATCATTGTCTGCCCCCGGGCTTCATACTCACCGCTAAACTGACTTGCAACCAATTGTGAGTCCGTTGATAATTTGATTCGTTTTGCCTCCGCCACTATGCATAATTGAACTCCAGCGATTGCTGCTTCATATTCAGCTTCATTATTAGAAGCCTTAAACTTGAACTTGAACTTTATAGCATACTCGAATACATCTCCCTGTGGGGAAGTCATTATAATACCAGCCCCTGAACCTGTTGACGCTGTCTAACCGTCAACCGAGACCTTCCACGTTCTAGTATCCTCCACTTCATCTGTGTAAGAAGCTTCCACAATGAAGTCAGACAAAGCCTGTGCCTTTATAGACACTCGCGGTTTGTAAACTGTATCATATTCCGACAACTCTATGGCCCACTTAAGCAAACGACCAGAGGTTTCCATTTTCTGAAGGGACTTTTTTAACAGCTGATTTGTAAGAATTTCAATTCCATGCACATCAAAATATGGCCTCAACTTTTGCGCCGCTATCACCACTGCATATGCAATTTTCTCTATCAACTGATACCGTCGTTCCGCGGCATTCAAGACTTGACTCACGAAATAAATGGGCATTTTCACTTTCTTTCGTTTTACGAGCAACATCGCCGCTACCGTTTTCGGAGATGCTGAGATATACAATTGCATCTTATCTCCTTTCTCTGGCCTCTATTGTCGGTAACGACCGGAGGTGATTTTTGACCACCTCGAGTGCCTTTGTCTGCTCTTTCCCCTATACGAATGTTTTGTTCTGGCGCAATACCACGAAAAATGGTAAAGCTTTATCGACAGATTTGCTGATGAACCTTGTCAATGCCGCCATGCGACCTGTAAGATTATGTTTATCTTTTATCGACTTTGGTTGCGGCAAGCTGAGGATGGCATCAATCTTGTCGGGATTTGCATCAATTCCCCTTCACTAACCATAAAACCCATAAATTTTCGTGACTTAACCCTAAAAACACTTCGTTCTGGATTTAGCTTCATTCGGTACTGTTGGAGAGTATCAAAGGTTTCTTGTAAGTCCGCAATGTGATCCGTAGCCAGTCGGCTTTTCAGAATTGAGTCATCCACGTATACTTCCACGTTTCTTCACTTCTGATTTGCAAACACTTTGTCGACCAATTTTTGATACGTTGCACCTGCATTTCGCAACCCAAACGACATTGCTCTGTAACAATAAACTTTGGCATCCGTGATGAATGCGGCCTTGGTTCTGTCGGGCTCATATAAGCTGACTTGATGGTATCCAGAGAAGGCATCCATGAAACTCAACAGAGCATGGCCCGATGTAGAATCTACGAGTCTGTCTATCATGGGCAATGGATAACATTCCTTGGGACAAGCCTTATTCAAGTCGGTGAAATCGACTCACATCCTCCACTTCCTTGACGACTTTTTCACCATCACTACATTTGCTAACCACTCAGGGTAAGTGCAAGGTTCTACAAATCCTGCGACTAACAGCTTGTTCACTTCGGCTTATATAGCCTTGATCTTCTCAGTTGAGAAGTTTCTTTTCTTCTACCTTACTGGTCGCGCTTTTCTATCCACGTTCAATTTATATGCCATAATGTCTGGATGTATCCCTGGCCGAAAAAGAGAATACATTTGCATTCTCCCACACGAGATCAACTAAGTGACACCGTAAATCAACATCCATGTCTGACCCAACCCTTACTACTCAGCCTGGGACTTCAGGCTGTAATTCCACTTCAACGGTTTCTCCTCTCGGCAAGGGATGAGGCACCGATACTAGTCGTGTATCAAAATTCTCCATAGACAAGTCATGTGTGGATGGGGTTCTTTCTCTTTTCTAACCTGCAACACTGCTGGCGGATGTCAGCATGGTTGTTTCAGTGCGGTCACATAGCATTCTCTGGCCATTGTCTGGCTTCCCTTAACGCTCAGGGAAACCTCTATTAGGTACGTATATCATCGTTAGGTGGTATGTCGACACGACAGCTTGCACATCATGAATCATCAGTCTCCCGATGATAGCGTTGTATGCTGACGACACATCCACCACCAGAAATTTCGTCGTTATATCTCTTGTGGCAGCTCCCTCGCCGATATGAACCTGCAACACAATGCTGCCCTCGGGCCTGACGGTAGATCCGTTGAAGCCAATGAATGGGTATGGCACTTATGTCAAGTACTGCCTTCTAATCATCATGGCGTCAAAGGCCTTTGTGAACAATATATTTGCAGAGCTTCCTCCGTCAACCAAGACTCGCTTGATTAGGCTGCCATTTATAGCCAGTATGAGTACTAATGGGTCATCATGAGGAAAAACGATGCCCTTAATATCATCTTCTGAGAAGGATACCGAGGGAATGCTGGAGGGCCGAGGGTGATCTTCTACACCTAAAGCATTCACCACGTGTCTGTGCTCCGACAAGCTTTTCTTGGCGCCACTAATGGATCCCCCGTGCACCGGCCCACCGGTAATAACATCCACCACTATATTATGCCCTGACGATACCTGCCCCTTCCTTGGCATGTCATTCTGCCGACTTGCCTCAGGTGCACGTCTGTGTCTGATTGCTGGTATTCAATCTGTCTTACTGGAGGTTGTTGTGGCCGATTTGTATCTTGTTGGGCTCGGTACTGAGAGAGATTCCCTTTTCCGAATCAAATCCTCAACGTTTTCTTTCAGCTGAATGCAATCTTCGGTGTAATGGCCGACATCTCTGTGGAACATGCAGTACTTCTTCATGTCTCGTCCCTTGGCTTTCATGGGTACCGGCCTGGCCCAATCTTCCCTTTGCTGATTTATGGAATAGATTGCCGCCCTTGGCGTGTTCAGCAGCGTATAATTGCTATATCGGCCCAGGCCTTTTGCTGGTCTGCCTACCCTTTGTTGATTTTTTTGCGTTGCGTTGTCAACCGGCCACCGACTTGACTCTACCGGCGCCGCTCTGTTACTAGCTTTCAAGAGCTCTTCACTCTTAATGTATTCATGCGCCGTGTTGAATGCTGCGCCCAAGTTCGAGAAGGTTTTCTAGGCCATATACTTTTTGAAATCACAATCACTTAGCCCATTCATGAGGGCCATCACAACTATTTCCTGTTGCAACTTGGGAATCGTATTTGCTTCGTTGTTGAATCGTCTAATGAAATCCCTTAGAGATTCATCCTTCTTTTGACCAACTGCCATTTGCCTTGCACTATTGCTTATATATTGGCTTGTGAACATCTCCACCAAAGTTTCAAAGCAGTCGATTGAGCCAGGTTCCAGGTTCGAGAACCAATCTGAGGCTGCTCCCGTCAGCGTTGTCGGGAAGACTTTACACCACACGACATCTTTGTCGGTATACAACAACATATGACTTTTAAATGCCGCCACGTATCTCTTGGGGTCACCCTTGCCGTCATATTTGCATTATGGCATTTTAATTTTTTCCATTCCCTAATCCAGGATCTCCTGAATGAACGGAGAAACTCTCGACCTGACCACGGCTCTGGTCACACGCCTAGATGGCCCACTGCTGGCTTCTTGCCTGTGGGACCTTGAATCTTCAATCCGCACACTCTTTCCAACGATCCTGGCCTTAATGAGGGTGACCCGTCTCGCGGTTGTCGGCGAGGTGGGGGTGCAGCCTGATTAAAGTGACTTTCTAAATTAACAAACGCAGGTAAGGACTGTGGCCTGTCTCCTCCTACCCTGCCAACAACTGTTTTGTCGACTTCCTTTCTTTTCCTAGACATAGCGTGCATGACTCTGGCCGTCAGTTCCAATTCCTCGGGAGTGAACTCATCCATAGGATCTGGCATTGCGGCACGAGGTCGTTTAGGTGTTATCGGCATATTTGCCGTATCATGAGGAATAAGGTAGGTTTCATCTTCCACCACAATCTCTAGCACATTGTTAACGGTCTTACTTGCACCGACATTGAGAATACTGGTGTCATAGTTACAGTTATATCGGTCCGGGGTAGGTACTATAGTTTCATTGTTCCCCTCCATGACCGCTTAAGGTTCTTTGGATGATAGAAGTTATTATTATCCCCTCCTTCTAGCGCCATTTGTTCCGGGTGAGCTCCAGTAACATGAGTCTCGGAATCCGTAAAGGTTTATCGGCTAATTAAGTACCTGCAGAGTCAGCACAAATTAGCTAACCCGGGGGATTATTCGGGGATAACTGCTCCGATGCTAAAGTTAGCAATTTGAGGAGAAGAATAAGAGTAAAGATGAAAGAGTGTTTAGAGAAAGAGAGAGAGTTAGAGAGATAAAGATCATACCTTAATAATGAATTATGCTTGGGTATTTATAGGAAGATAACCAAGCTGGTACCACCTATCGTTTTTAAACTCCCGGTAAGCGAGTAGTAGACTAGTCGCAAGGTAGGTGCAAGAAGGCCTCGTTGCTCAAGTAGTGGCAAGTTGACTTCGTAAGCAACAGGTGCCTACGTGGTCGGAAGCAACTCTCCACGTGGCCGTGATTAAGGCCGGTATGGATAGTAAGCTGGTATGCGTAATAATGGACAACTAATAGCGTAATGTATTTTAGTGGACAAACCCTAACGGTGTCGACACTATCCCGTACAAAGCTGGAAACTCGAAGGTGGTTTAAATCCTGAAGGTTTGGACATGGACGAGAAGTTTGGGATTACATTGCAGAAGGTTAAGCCTCTTCAAATCATTACAGTCCGAAGGAATAACATAATGTATTTTTTATGATAAACTATGTCTCCCAACATATACTCCTGAAGCAGATCTGATGTATACACTATGTCTCCCAGCCTAATTACTTATAATGTTCTCACATAACATATACTCAAGCAGAAATCATATACTCTTGAAGCAAATATATGTTGATGACTATATATAGTGTATTACATTTAATGGGTAAATTATACAGTTTGAGTAGCTGAAATGTCCATATATATTTTCTGATGTAAGATAAATACATGAGTTTTTATTACAGAATATTGATGCATTGATATTTAGAAAATAGATAGTCACAAAGGCAAACAAACTTAACAGTAGGGACAGACTTACTTATCGAGGTCCAGAGAGAACAGATGCTGTTAGTGGTGACTTTGAATCAGTCCCTTGCCTCTCGATCATTGTTGGGGAAGTGTAGCAATAATTACTGATAAGCTCTACAGTCGGCGAATCCTCTAAGATTTTTACCACAGTAGACATGGTAGGCCTTCTTGCTGCATCAGTGTGCATGCACCATAATGCTAGTTTCATTATCTGCTCTGCTTCTTCACCATTTTGCTGCATATGACTGCATGTTGAGCCTTTTGATTTTGATGGACAAATTGACAAACTCGACTAATGAATGTTTTGAGTCTTTGGTGAATAAAGGGTTCAAGCAAAGTTCGTTCCGGAGTAGGAACTTGGATGCGGAGTAGCATTCTTTAAAAAGCCTCGTGCAAATCTCACGTTCGAGTTTTAATTGTGAGCACTCAATAATATAAAGTCGGAAAGGAACTCAATGACTTATGTTAAAGACTACTGGAATAAAAGTTAGTTTTAAAAGATAATTTCTTAAAGAAAAGATAATTTGTAAAAGTTTTAATAAAGATAATTATCGAAGATAATTATCTAGTTGTTTTAATAAATAATAAATTTATCTTTTCAAATAAAATCTTTTTAAACAAACTTTTGATAATCTTTTAAATAAATATTTGATAAAGTTAGCAAGTGGTTTTTCTGTGAGAAAATCTTTTATACGGCTAATGGTTATCAAGTTGTTAGGATAGTGGTTTAATTAGATAAGGCTAGGAAACCTCTTCATGATCACAATCTGTCAAGATAACTCCACAAGTTGTTAGTGGGTTGTTGACATGTGGACGTGATTATGGTGGAGGTTAATGACTAAGCCTTCTCTATAAATACTCATGCAAACTATCTCAGTAAAACATAACTCTTGAGCATAAAAATTCCAGTAGCCATCTAATAACATAAAGAGAGTTATTTTCCTTCATATATTCTTGAGTGCAATAGGTATTTGTAATCACAGATTGTATTCAAGTACTTAGGGGTTGGGATTGTGAGTTTGTAAAGTGAGGTCAAGGAAGCTTCGTTGCTGAAGTCTTCTGTGAGAGTTGGGAACAAGTTCCTAATTTGTGGAACTTGTTAACGGGTTTGAATCTTCACTTGTAAAGAGTTTGATTACTTAGTGGAAATTTAGAAAAGCCTATATCTTCTCTCGTCACTATTTCATTTAGTTAAATTCCGCAAAAAGTTTTTAGATTTCACCTCAAATACAATTCACCCCCCCTCTTGTATTAGCCAGTTAGACTTTCAGTTGGTATCAGAGCAGGAACTCAGAACACGCAGGCAACCCTGTTGAGTAAGTTCCTGGAAAATGGCTTACACAGAGGAAAAGGAATTCGGGAGTACATCCATTCAAAGGCCTCCATACTTCAACGGCAAATTTTATCCTTATTGGAAGGATAAGATGGAAATCTTTATCCAAGCAGAGAATTATCAGGTATGGCGAATTATACAAGTAGGAGATTACGAAATTACGAAAACGAATGCTAATAATGAGGTAATCCCTAAACCTATGGATGAGTATGAAAAAACTGATTTTGAAAAACTTGAAATGAATGCTACTGCCAAAAAGTTTTTAATTTGGGGACTTGGACCCGATGAACATACTCGTGTCAAAGGGTGCAAGTCCGCAAAGGAAATTTGGGATCTTCTGGAAGTTACACATGAAGGAACGTCAGATGTTAAACGTTCCAAAATAGACATTCTTTTGTCTCAGTATGAGCGCTTTGAAATGGGAAACAAAGAATCCATTAAAGACATGTTTACTCGATTTAAAGGTATTACTAACGAACTAACGTGTCTTGGCAAGATAATTCCTATAGATGAGCAGGTCAGAAAAGTCTTAAGAAGTCTTCCAGACAATGACAGATGGAGAGCAAAGGTTGCAGCGGTGCAGGAATCAAAAGACTTCACCAAGTTCAATCTGGAACATCTTGCGGGTTCCCTCATTACTCACGAGATCCAGTCGAACAATCGGACTCAGGAGACTGTCAAAAGTCAAGGGCTAGCATTAAGAGCTAATGAAGAATCCGAAGAGAAGTCTGACATCGATGAAGAAGAAGCTGCAATGTTGGTGAGAAGGCTGAAAAAATTCTACCGTAACAACAAGTTTTTAGACAAGAAGAAAGGATACAGTAAAAGAAATCAGGAACCCAAAGCCAAGTCTTCTTGTCACAAATGTGGAAGCACCAACCACTTCATCAAAGAGTGTCCATTATGGGAATCTGAGAAAGGCAAGGGAAAAGAAGCTGATCAAAGCAGAAATTCCAAGCCTAACTTTTCTAAAACAAATTTCAGGAAAGCAATGATTTCCACGTGGGGAGAATCAAGTTCCGAAGAAGAGGAACAGGAACACACAGACGATGAAGTAGCCAATCTCTGTCTAATGGCAAAGCATGATGATGAGGTAGTCATTCAACCTAATTATTTGAAATCTCTCTCAAAGGATAAATTAATCTCTTTATTGTTAGAAACCTTAGATGAATATAAAGAATTATGTGCAAAACTAAGGCAAGCCGAAAAGGCAACTGGAATTTGTAGAGATCATGTTAAGTATCTGAATAGCTTAAGAAATGATGTTCAAGGCAGATTCTTTGAATTGTTAGATAAAAATATTATGCTAAAAGAATCCCTTGAAAGAGTCAAGAGTGAGAATATCATGCTGAATATTGAATTGACTCAATATAAAATGTTGTGTACTAACATTGATTCTTGCAGGTCTACTGAAGTTCCTTTAATCATGTTTAATAATGAACTAGAGCATGTTAAGAAAGAGATAAAGGAAACCAATGATAAAAATGAGAAACTAGAAAAGGACCTAGAAATTGCAAGAAAAAGTAAAAATACAGCAAGCACGGGTGTTCCCAAGTGGGTAAAGGAAGCTCAGACAAAAAGAACAGAAGGTCTAGGCTATGTTCATAAGAAGAAGTCCACTGGAAAGAAAAAGAAATATGTGAACTTACCTAGTGAGACCGTTTGTTCTTTCTGTGGTAAAAAGGAACATCGCAGTGAAGAATGTACTAAGAAAGCAAATCTGTACAATAAGAATGTGAATTATGTTTGGCAGAAGAAATCTGATTTAAATGTGTCAACACAGGAACCCATGAATGAAAGGGTTCCTACTACTAACTCTTAATTTCTTTTGCAGGTCGAAGTGAGGGGGAACAACCAGTGGTACCTCGATAGCGGTTGTTCTAAGCACATGACAGGAGATGAATCCAGATTTCTCTCACTGACGGCCTATACAGGGGGAACAGTGACCTTTGGAGACAATAAGAAAGGCAACATTGTTGCTGTTGGCAAAGTAGGAAGGTCAAGTTCCCATGCAATTGACAATGTATTTTTAGTCGAGGGTTTGAAGCATAATCTACTTAGTATTTCTCAGTTTTGTGATAAAGGAAACTTTGTAAGCTTTTCTTCTGAAAAATGCAAAATCATCAACAATAACACTGGTAAAATCGTTTTGGAAGGAACTCGTAAAGGGAACACATATACCGTGGACCTTAACAAAGTTCCAAAATACAATCTATCTTGTTTAAGTGTTATTGAGGATGATCCACTTCTATGGCATAAACGTTTTGGACATGCTAGTCTTTCATTGCTTGACAAATTAAGGTCAAAGGACTTGGTAATCGGATTACCTTCTATCAAATTCCTAAATGACAAAATTTGTGAAGCCTGCATCAAAGGAAAGCATGTTCGATCATCATTTAAATCAAAGAAAATGGTAAGCACCACAAAACCATTGGAACTCATTCATATGGATTTGTGTGGCCCCGTTAGAATTCAAAGTAGAAGTGGAAAAAGATATGTCTTAGTTCTTGTGGATGATTATTCTAGATTTACATGGGTCATATTCTTACATAGTAAAGATGAAACTTTTGATATGTTTATGACTTTCTTGAAAAAGACACAAAAATCAATAGGTAATCAACTTATTCATATGAGAACTGACCATGGTACGGAATTCGAAAATTCCAAGTTTGATGAATTTTGCAGAGAACAGGGAATAAGTCACAATTTCTCAGCGCCAAGAACACCACAACAAAATGGTGTGGTTGAGAGGAAGAACCGAACATTGGAAGACATGGCAAGAACAATGCTAATAGCAAGTGGGCTTCCAAGAAATTTTTGGGCAGAAGCCGTCAACACAGCATGCTATATCGTCAACCGAGCCATGCTCAGACCAATGTTGGACAAGACACCTTATGAACTGTTAAAAGGGAGAAAACCTAATATTGCTCATTTAAGAGCTTTTGGATGCAAATGTTTTGTTCACAATAATGATAAAAGAAATCTTGGAAAATTTGATGAAAGGAGTGATGAAGCAGTCTTTTTAGGATATGCATCTAATAGTAAAGCTTATAGAGTTTACAATAAGAGGACTATGTGTGTAGAAGAAAGTATACATGTGATTTTTGATGAAACTAATAATTATGGTTGTATACAGGAATATGAAGATGGAGATTTTGAAATTGGTCTCACTCGTTCAACAGACCAAGATGAAGAATTAATTCCCAGAAAGCAGCATGTTCGAATTACTGAAAATACTAATAAGGAACCTACTGAAGTTCCAAATAATACTGAAGCCTCTGATCAAAATACAGAAGAAACAGAAAATACAGAAGGCGAAGCAAATGCAGAAGCAGAACACCATGAAGAAATGGAAGAAAGAGCAACTCAAAATAACACTTTTATACCAGCTCAATCATTCCAACCAAAGCCATGGAAACATCAAAGGTCACACCCCCTGGATAAAATTATAAGTGACCTAAGCAAGGGAACTTAGACGAGATCCCAACTGAGAAACTTCTGTGCATTCAACGCCTTCTTATCAACACTGGAACCTCGAAATCACAAAGAAGCCTTGGAAGATGCTGATTGGATTGTTGCCATGCAAGAGGAATTAAATGAATTCGAAAGAAACAAAGTGTGGCACCTTGAACCCAAACCAACAAATCAAAAGGTTATTGGTCTCAAATGGGTATACAGGAATAAGCTAGATGAACATGGCACAATTGTAAGGAACAAGGCAAGATTAGTTGTTAAAGGCTACAATCAGCAGGAAGGTATCGATTTTGAGGAGACTTTTGCTCCTGTAGCTAGATTAGAAGCAATTCGTATTTTAATTGCATTTGCTGCATTTATGGGTTTTAAACTTTATCAAATGGACGTCAAATGTGCTTTTTTAAATGGTTTTTTAAAGGAAGACGTCTATGTTGAACAACCACCTGGATTTGAGGATCCAAACTTTCCTAACCATATTTTTAAACTTGATAAAGCACTGTATGGATTAAAACAAGCTCCAAGAGCATGGTATGAAAGACTTTCAAAATTCCTTTTACAAAATGATTTTAAAAGAGGAAAAGTTGACAAAACTTTGTTCTTAAAATCAAAAGGAACTCATTTATTAATTGTACAAATTTATGTTGATGATATTATTTTTGGTGCAACTAATGAATCCTTGTGCAAGTACTTTGCTGATTTAATGAGCAGTGAGTTTGAGATGAGCATGATGGGGGAACTCAACTTCTTCCTTGGGCTCCAAATTAAGCAAACTAACGAAGGAATAATGATCCATCAGCAGAAATATGTGAAGGAGTTATTAAAAAAATACGGTATGGAAAGCACAAAGATAAACCACACTCCCATGGGAACAACCACAAGGTTGGACCAAGACCCCAAGGGAACTCGTGTGGATCAAACAAAATACAGAGGTATGATTGGTTCCTTGTTATATTTAACTGCCAGCAGACCTGACATTTCGTTTAGTGTAGGTCTTTGTGCTAGATTTCAATCGGATCCAAAGGAATCGCATCTAACAGCCGTCAAAAGAATTCTACGATACTTGAAAGGGACGGAAGACTTGTGTCTGTTTTATCCAAAAAGTGACTCGTTTGACCTAAAAGGATATGCTGATGCTGACTATGCAGGAGATTTGGTCAATCGTAAAAGCACATCAGGTATAGTCCAATTCTTAGGCTCTTGCATGGTTTCTTGGAGTTCCAAGAAACAAAACACTGTTGCTCTATCCACTGCCGAAGCAGAATATGTGGCTGCTGCTGCATGTTGCTCTCAATTGCTATGGATAAAACAACAGTTGCGTGACTATGGCATTATTTTAGAGTGCGTTCCTATTCATTGTGATAACACAAGTGCCATTTGCATTTCTAAAGATCCAGTACAACACTCTAAAGTTAAGCATATACATATAAGGCATCACTTTTTGAAAGATAATGTTGAAAAGGGCTTAATTAAGCTAGATTTTATTTCTACTGAATTTCAAATTGCTGACATTTTAACTAAGCCTTTAAGCAGAGACAAGTTTGAAAAGATGCGTGTGGAATTGGGGATGCTACGGCTCAAGTGATTTTTGTTTGGAACCCCTAAGGTAAAATCGGATGTAACTAACAATGCTACGCTCAATCTTGTGTGAATAACACAGCTGAAATTACCCAGGGGAAAGATTTGTGAAGTATTGAAAAGTCACTTATACATACTTTTAATATGTTAAAAGTATTGAGCCATGTTGTTTCAAGTTCCTTTTTCATCATTCTTTACTCTCTGTATCATGATCACGTAAATTATCATCATAATTTACAATCAATCTGCTCTCATTTATCTTTTTCGTTTTTTTTATTTTTCTTCTTGTTATTTTCTTTCTTATCTTTTATTTCTATCTTATTTTTTATTCTTATCTTTTTCCTTCCTTATTTTTTCATGATGAATTTTTCTATTCCTCATAGAATTCAAAAATACAAAAAGATCTTATTTGCTACGTAAGATAAGAAGCATGTATATCAACTTCTTAACTTACGATTTTATTTTATCAACATTGAATTAGATGAGTGCAATTATTTCACCAAATTAAATCCTACTACCTCTAAAACTACCCCACTACCTCACAGTTTAAACCGTCACTTTTCTTTCTCACTCCTCCCCATTAAACTCTTTTTCTTCTTTTCACTCCACCTTCACCTATCAAATCAATTAAATTCCCCATACACTCCCATAACCGGCCTCACTCTCTCTCCTTCCTATTCACACTATTCATCTTCTCCTTCCCTTCATTTTACCTTCAACACCATGAAAACCAACCGAAACACCACCCCAAAAACCCGATCACCACCATTCAAACCCTCCTCAAACACGGGGTCTCCACAACCGGTGCCAATTGCGGTGGTGCATCCATCTGCTCAGCCAAAGAGGAAGGCTAAGGCTGTGAAGGGCGGCGACAGGAAACGGCGCGCAACCACCAAATTCCCATCATGGAATTACACTCTCGGATATCACATCAACTATGATTGGTGTGTGGCGAGTAAGTTCACTGAATTTACTTCTTTAATTGATTATCAAAAATGGACTCACTTGTTCCAGAATTGTTCTCATTACCCTGTTTATCCTAAATTTATTTATGAGTTCAAAAATACCTTTCAATGTGATAATGGTGTGTGCTCGGCCGTAGTTAATGATATTCCAATTTCGTTTGATGCCAATTATCTTGGAAATCTATTTCAAGTTCCTGTTAAAGGCTATTGTTCTTATTTGAAGCACAAACAATCTGTAAACATTGGCCATAATGATGAATGCAAAATCCTTCAATTTATTGGAGGAAATCCGAAAGTGAAAACTACTCACCATCATGCCCTAACACCCCTTCATAAGCTACTGTTTACCTTCACCTGGAAGGGTATAGTACCCCGTTTACAAAAACGGAGTACCGTATCACTCTTGGATGCCTCCCTCATATTCTGTCTTGCATGCAAAATACAGATTAATTTCCCTGCTCTAATGATTGAACACTTGAATTTTTATGCTCAAAAGACCACAATTCCATATGGCTCTTTCCTTACTGTGTTGTTCAAATCTTTTGGTATTGATGTTGAATGTGAATCCCCAACATATCTCAAACCCGATAATATCCTCTCTGAACAATCATTACTTAGACTGAGTCTTAGGCTTACAAATGGCAAAGTATGTTTTGTGCCTCGGAAAGGAGGGGAGAAAAAGAAAGGGAAAGGGAAAGAAGCTAAGGAAGAATGTGATGCAAGCAGTGACCAGGGTAGTGAGGAGGCTAGTGAGGGTGCTACCACCTCCAGTGATTCTGAGGGAGATAAGGAAGAAGAAAAAAGTTCTAACGGAGAGAAAAACAAAGAAAAAATACTTGAGGGAGATGTGCAAGGAGAAAAACAGGAAGATTCTGAGGGGGAACATATGGAAGTTTCTGAGGGGGAAGCTCGAAAATCTGACTTACATGAGGGGCAGGGAACTGATCAAAGTGAGAGGGAACATACCACAGACTCTGAGAGCACAGCTGGACCACCTGTCATTCCTGTGTTTACAGGGGGCCTTAGAAGGAGTAAGAGGAATGTGGTCAAGCCTGCCCTTTCTACTACACACCCTGTGACTGTAGAAACCATCAGCTCCTCAGACAAATCTGATTCCACCTTCAAACCTACCCAAGTTCCCTCTTCCACTGAACCCTCTTCTATTCCTGTCTCACCTACTAGGCAGCCTTCTCATTCACCTTCTCCTCCTCCATTTCAGCCTACTGGCTTTGCTGCTTTCTCTGGAACTCGTGTGTCTGTTTATGATTTTCAACAGGTTCAAGCAGATATGGAGAAGTTGACTACTCTGGTGAGCAAGAAACTGGAGGAAATGGCCTCGGAACTGCTTTCTCTTAAAGGCCAGGTGCAGGCTCTGGCAGATTCTCAAGCAACCGGATTTGCAGGCGTAGAGGCAAAGCTTGCACAGGCTGAAGGCAAGTTTAGTGAAGGCAACAAGGAGATCTTGGAAACTATCAACAGAGTAGCCTTTGAGGAAGTCGAGGAAGACTCTATTGATCCCACAAATCCAACCCTTGATCCTACCAATGCAGCCTTTTAAATCCTTGATTGCACTTATTCTAATTTCATATGTTGAACAATTTTATTTTGGTCTTGTTTAATCTCTCTGAACTTTGGTTTGTACGCCTTTATCCTTTGCTACATTCTCTATGTTCCTCTTCTATTTCCTAAATCGGAACTTGGCTCGTATTTTTCATATGATTGTGTGAGGTTGCTGATGATTTAGTACCTAACTTATTTTTGCCTTGCATTATTTGAGCTCACTATTCCCTACGTAGTCTAGTGGGAGTATAGCAAAATGTTTTTTTTCAATCTTTTGATAATGCCAAAAGGGGGAAAAGACAAACTTCATGGCGGCTAAAGTGTTTACCAAGGAACTCACACATCGAAGGTACAAACTTTTCTAAGTTAATAAAGTCCTAGTAATCTAAGTTTTTAAACTTTTTCTAAGATTTTAAAGTCTTTGTTAATTTTTTCTCTTTTGCTCAGTCTTTTTAAAATAAATACTTTTTAGCTTTTTTTTAAGTTCTTTAATTACTCTGTTTTTTTTGTTTTCATGTCTTACTTTAAATTTCTGTTGCATGCCTGGATGATTTTATTTACTTAAGTTTGTCAATGTTTGTCATCATCAAAAAGGGGGAATTTGTTGAGCCTTTTGATTTTGATGGACAAATTGACAAACTCGACTAATGAATGTTTTGAGTCTTTGGTGAATAAAGGGTTCAAGCAAAGTTCGTTCCGGAGTAGGAACTTGGATGCGGAGTAGCATTCTTTAAAAAGCCTCGTGCAAATCTCACGTTCTAGTTTTAATTGTGAGCACTCAATAATATAAAGTCGGAAAGGAACTCAATGACTTATGTTAAAGACTACTGGAATAAAAGTTAGTTTTAAAAGATAATTTCTTAAAGAAAAGATAATTTGTAAAAGTTTTAATAAAGATAATTATCGAAGATAATTATCTAGTTGTTTTAATAAATAATAAATTTATCTTTTCAAATAAAATCTTTTTAAACAAACTTTTGATAATCTTTTAAATAAATATTTGATAAAGTTAGCAAGTGGTTTTTCTGTGAGAAAATCTTTTATACGGCTAATGGTTATCAAGTTGTTAGGATAGTGGTTTAATTAGATAAGGCTAGGAAACCTCTTCATGATCACAATCTGTCAAGATAACTCCACAAGTTGTTAGTGGGTTGTTGACATGTGGACGTGATTATGGTGGAGGTTAATGACTAAGCCTTCTCTATAAATACTCATGCAAACTATCTCAGTAAAACATAACTCTTGAGCATAAAAATTCCAGTAGCCATCTAATAACATAAAGAGAGTTATTTTCCTTCATATATTCTTGAGTGCAATAGGTATTTGTAATCACAGATTGTATTCAAGTACTTAGGGGTTGGGATTGTGAGTTTGTAAAGTGAGGTCAAGGAAGCTTCGTTGCTGAAGTCTTCTGTGAGAGTTGGGAACAAGTTCCTAATTTGTGGAACTTGTTAACGGGTTTGAATCTTCACTTGTAAAGAGTTTGATTACTTAGTGGAAATTTAGAAAAGCCTATATCTTCTCTCGTCACTATTTCATTTAGTTAAATTCCGCAAAAAGTTTTTAGATTTCACCTCAAATACAATTCACCCCCCCCTCTTGTATTAGCCAGTTAGACTTTCACTGCACATGTCAAGCAGGTCAGATAATTGCTCGGCCTCAGCCTTCTGTATTACCATATCGGTTAGTAGACTGTCATCCTCTTCTGCGAGTGAATAGATTAAGTTTTTCCTCCTGAATATAACTTCCAATACCATAGCTATACACGTCAGCTTTCTCTGTTATCCTGCCACCTAACCATTCACGTGCAAGGTATCCCGGAGTTCCCCTCATTTGGGTCATTACAAAACTTTCATCCCTGTCAATTAATGTCGCGAGGCCAAAATCTGACGATCTAGCATTGAATTTATCATCTAGGAGGACATGTTGGGGCTTCACATCTAGATGAGCTATTCGCTTATGACAGCCCTCATGCAAATACGCGAGTCCTCTAGCAATGTGCAGAATAATCTTTTTCCTAGTATCCCATCCAAGGTTTGTTTCTAGATTACTATGGAATATCCACTTATCCAACGATCCATTGCTGATGTACTCATATATCAGAAGTCTATGCGTGTCTTCAGCACAAAACCCAAATAGCTTTACCAAATTAACATGGTGTATGTTTCCTATAGTCCTCACCTCAGCCGCAAACTCTCTTCTTCCGTGGCCTATGTGATCCAAACGTTTCACTGCAATCTTGGTTCCATCACTTAACATGCCTTTAAAAACCGAACCACAGCCACCATGTCCAAGTTTTCTTTCCGTGTTGAAATTGTCAGTTGCAGTCCTCAAAACTTCATACGTGAATCTCATAGGGGAGTTGGGTAGTAGAAACAAAGGATCCTCTGATCACTCTAAATCTACCCTATCCTCTGATCGATGCTGCCTCTTTCTGTACATTCTTATATGTATCCACAATAATATGAATATAACAGGAACTACAATGATTGCTATCAGTAGATGTAGGGGTACTCGGACTTTAGGGACATGTTTTGGTATAAAAGGGCTTGGTGCTGGTGCAGAGACCGGTGATACGAGGTTAATAAACTCAAAGGTTACTCTGCTCGAAACTGTCACATCTTCCATCTAAGATAAAAATGAACGCCCTGCAAGAGCAAAACATACAGATAAAATGGTGACCAACATCAGTCTTCTTTAATTATCAAGAGAGGGAAAGTGGAAACTGAAAGAATTACCTGCAGAAGAAGGGACATCAATGACCTGACCAGCTTGGAGCTAGGAAGGATCATCTAACCGCCATGCAGCGACTGAACTCAATGAAGCAATAAAAAATCAGAAAGAATGGTAGGAAGTACTCAGGAACATCCATCTTACAAATTTTTATAGTAATTCAAGCTTTTATCATTAGTTTAGTAGTTATAAATTTTCAGCTAATATTATTACAGGAGATTTGATCAGCTGAAATAATTTAGACAGGGTCAATTCGCTTACCTCATATACAGTATATTGGTTGGACTTAGACATGGTCAATTGCTTCCTTTATAGTTTACATAACCACCGGACTAGTAATGATTAACGAGTCTTATGATATCTATGTATACCAACCACGTTGAAATGACTTCGTTGTCTAATGATATCTTATACTCTTCCTACTAACGAGATATCTCTCTCTCTCTCACACACACACACACACATACCATAGTATCTTTAACGTACAACCAATTCTATCTGAATCAAGGCTATTTTTTGCTCATGCGCTCATGGGCAAATAAATAACTTAAACTGTACCATACACAAAGTAAAACCACACATAGAAAATTACCTTCCATGGTTAATTGGCATAGCTAAACGCACCCGATTACCCACACTCAAAACCAAAAATTTTCAATAAATATTCAACTATCACTGAATCCCAAGTTGACTCAAACTTAGACCCAAACAGAACCAAATAGCTCATCAAATCACCCAAATACGATGATTCGAAGATTCGTACTCAATTAAGCCGAACCAAATTGGGTCTGTTTGCCCCTTCTAGTTAGCAGTAGTTTTTTATGGCAAATATACTCCCATATAATGTCCTTTGCTACACTGACTAACAGCTTCAGTTCGCCGGGGTTAGAAATTGTAGTCCTCTTGAGCATCTTCTGATTCTACACGATAATTCATGGTGCTACTGTAAATTCTCGACAGTTTGTGTTACCGTCTTTATGAGAATCTCAGTTTTGGTTGCTTCATCTTGGATTCTACCATTCTCTTTGTTCATGTAGAGCTCAATATTCTTATGGACATCAACGGAAACTGTTCGAATATATATATGACCAACACTATGAAATTCGACTATTTTTAGAAATTATGAAATTGTTTCCCTTTTCAACCAAAGAACTTGATTGAAAAAGTGGAAATTAGTCAAATTTACAGTATATATAGTCTGAAATTCATAAATATAAGATTCTTGAAATTTTAAAAAAGACAAAATACATTTCAAGCTAACAAAATTCATTATAGAAACTGGAGTCAACACCTTATATTAAGAGTAATTTTATAATTGAACTACATTATGCATTATTCCCATAGCCTACTAAAAGTCCTAATATTCATCAAAGTTCTAAAAAATGCCTACAATTTTTTTTTGGGAAATTTTTAGGCACTACTAACAGAATCTCATCATACACTTAAATCAAGCATAAACATTAGACAAGAGGCTGTCAAAAGGAAGATACACATTTAGGCAAGTGCCTACCTCATCTTGGACCTGATAGAACAGAGTCAGAAATTTCTGTCATCAACGGGCTTGTCAAAGAATAGTTATCAATATCCTCGAGGATCGTTACACCCTCTAAAATTTTCACCACCATTGACATGGGAGGCCGCCCTGCTGGTTCACTGTGCAAACACCGGATTGCAAGACTTATGGTCTTCTCTATATCTTCATAGTTGTCAAGCATATCCTCGCTGCATGTATCAAGCAGATCGAGTAGCTGACTCTCCTCTTCTTTCTTTTTCACCTGCATTATTAGAGTGCTTTCTTCAGGGTGTGAGCAGTCCAAGTTCTTCCTCCCGAAAATTACTTCTAACACCACAACTCCATAGCTGTAGACATCTGCTTTCTCTGTAATCTTCCTTCCTAACCATTCAGGAGCCAGGTACCCTCGAGTTCCTCTCATTTGAGTCATTACGTAATTTTGATCTCTATCAATCAGCTTCGCTAGACCAAAATCTGATATTTTGGCATTGAACTCATCATCTAGAAGCACGTTTTGGGGTTTTACATCTAGATGTACAATCTTCTTGTGGCACTCCTCATGTAAATAAGCGAGCCCCTTGGCAATGTGGACAATGATCTTTTTCTTGGTATCCCAAGTGAAGTTATCTCTTGAGTTGATGTCAAAGATCCATTTATCTAATGACCCTTTGCTCATGTACTCATACACCAAAAGCCTATGCGAGTTTTCAACACAAAACCCAAGTAACTTCACTAAGTTGAGATGGTGTATGCTTCCCATAGTACGCACCTCTGCCAGAAATTCCTTCCTTCCTTGCCCAAGACAATCCAAACGCTTAACTGCAACTTTGGATCCATCACTTAAGCTTCCCTCAAATACAGTTCCCAACCCACCTCCTCCAAGTTTCTTATGCATGTCAAAATTGTTTGTAGCCATTTTCAAGGCTTTGTAAGTGAACCTCGTTTGAGAGTCGGGTGCCAGCTGGGAGTTTCCCCATTGCTCTAGATCTTCTTTGGATTCTGTCTCGTGCCTTTTCTTTTTATATATGTATACAAGAATCCCCAATCCAACAATAGCAATCGAGGGAACAAGTACTCCAGGTATAATCTTAGCCATCTTCCCAGAAGATCTATCACTTGCAGCAGTGGTGTTTGGAGTTGTCCCATTGGTAGTACTTGTAATAGGCTTAATATTCCTATTCCCACTGGTCAAAACAGTCACCGAGGATCGGAAGCTTGGCACTTGCCCTCTAAGATCATTATTAGAGACATCAATTTCTGTCAGCTGGGACAAGGTTGTTAAACTATCTGGTATAGTACCAGTCAATTTGTTATCATTCAAGTACAATTGACGCAGATATGTCAACTGTACAAGTGCTTGGGAAATGTTTCCACTGAATCCTTGCCTGGATATATTAATTGCAGTGACATTCCTTGAGGCATCACAAGTCACAAATTCCCACTTGTTACACACATCATTACCATGCCAAGCCTCAGCAAGCTTCAAGGGATAACCCAAAGCTCCAGCAACCTCTAGTAATATCGATACATATGGATCACATTCCCCCGCAATATCCTTACAGAACGAATTGTTCTCAAGAGCACCTGTCAATTGTTTCGGATAAGATGGAAACGGGCCTTGGAGCTTGTTGCTATGCAATGAGATGTTTACTAAGTACAAGGATATTAAGGATGGTGGTATAGGACCGGTCAATAAATTGTTGTCCAGTCTTAGATTAGAGAGACGAGTGCAATTAGAAAGGTTAGGGATGGTACCAGTAAAATAATTTTTTTGTAGCCAGACTTCACGTAAGCGGGTCATCCATGCAAGTACATCAAGGGTTCCAGATAAACCCATGTGCTGATTATCGAGCTTCAAGTTACGAATCCGACTCCCATGAAAAGAAAAAGGGAGTGACCCTGTCAAGTTGTTACATGACAGCCTCAAGTTTTGCAAACTGGTGAGGGAGCTGAAGATATCTGGTATCTGTCCTATGAGATTGGCATTGCTAGCAAAATAACCCACCAAATTAGGAGAGCTAACCAACTCAGCAGGGAAGCCCCAAGGACGGAGACTCAGGTTGTCTTCCAAGGACAGAATTCTGAGGCTGCTTAGGCCAGAAAAGGCACCATTTGGTACAGACGTGAAATTGTTGGATTCCAGGTGTATCTCTTGGAGTAATGCGAGGTTATTAAAGGAGGGGAGAGGCCCGGAGAGCTGATTGCCTTGGAGAAAGATTCCACTGAGCTGAGAGAGGGAGCTTAGATTGGAAGGGAGAATACCACTTAGATTAGATGAGGGATAGCTGATAGATTTTACAAAGCCATTGTTATCACATATTACTCCCTGCCACATGCAAAACTTGTCCCCTGACCAACCAAAAGGATGCCCGAGTGTAGTAGCCAAACTCTTCATGGCAGCTCCATCAACTGTTGTTGAGAAAATAACAAGGGTAACTAACAGAAAAATAAGAGTAGAGAAATGAACACAATACCTGTTAACATTGAGAATTTGTGTGTACTTACAACTACTGCATGATTACAATTACAATATCGGTGGTAAACATAGAAAAATTGCGATGAAGTACCTTGAATTTTTAGCACCATAGTGACTTAACACTTTCAAAATATCTAAGAGGTATCCTAATTTTTAAATTTTGAGTGATAAGCAAGTCTCCAAACATTACTAAGAAGAAATGTATATCCGTTAACCTTTCTAATTTGGAACAGACCTTTACCAATAACTTTTGGGTACACCCAGGGTACAATTCCTTTACTTTACATTACCTATTTGTCGGGTAACTTTTAACTAAATTTAGGTAAACTTGGGTTGGATTAACTATAATCCATTGTATTTTTTTTAATTAAACTATCTTTGTTTCATGTTATGTGCAACAAAGACATTGACATGAACTCTTAGACAAAATTTGTTTGTATGTTAAATTGAGAGAGAAAGATAAAGATGCATATGATGAATAGAGAGGTAGATAGGATAGGAATGACAATATTAAAAGAAAAGAAAACATTTGATGTGCATAATATATAGAAACCATTTTTAGTAATTGCTGTGGGGTTCAAATGTTTAGACCCAACTAAAACATATATTACCATACCTATAGTTGGCTCAATAGACCAGTTTGTAACCTTTTACGTGTTCAGAAAATTCATACTTTGAGTGAGAACACAACGATACCTTGAGAAGGGGCAGTCGGAGGTTGAAGAGGAATATCAATGATTTTTCCGTATACTGGTTCATTTGAAGTTAAGTTGTTGAGTTTCTGCAATGTCCTCAAGTTAATTCCAAATTTAGCAGCGATCTGACCAGTGTTTGTGGCAAGGCCATTGGAGGGATGACCTGAATTGCAACACAAAAATAGAAACAACAAAAAGAGAGGTTAGTTTGGCAGTGTGTTTTCTGAAAAATAATTCATTAAATTCAGTTTAGATCACCAAGTTCCAATTCTCGGTACTCATAGACTCATAGACGTCATAGTAGTTTCAGTATGACAAATGCAAAGACAAGACCCTTCAAGTACAATTATGTTGTGTTATTCTGTAACAAGTTATTATTTTGAATTGTATGATTCTATTGTGAGTGGAACACACAGCTCTTGTTATATTTATGTATACTCCAAATTATCTTGTAGTTGTGCATACCTGTTTGTAGTTGTGCATGTGCGTAGTGCACCACCTTTTGCCCCTCTTCATCGTCGCAACTGCATGGCAGTGGAATCCACAGCTTCTGTCCCTCAATCAGCGTATCGCTATCTTCGAGATGATTTACATCCTTGACTAGTTGGTCAGTTGTCAAACTATTAAAAAGGGTTTTTGATATATAGTTTAGGTCCTTACCGCTCTCAGCCTTGGTAACAATGTGGACAGGAAGGCCATCAGAGAGGCCCGTTCCGTTTTTACAGCGACAAGGGAAGGGGATCCTTACTGTCTGACCTCTGTAAATCAGAAAATTACGAGGGGTAGAAGGAGGCAGGAAGTTGGTCAGCAAGAGGGAGGTCAGGCTCTTGACCTGAAACAAGAATTGGATGTCGCCCAGTGTAGTGTTACTCTGTGTAACATAGCCTGCTAAGGCCTCGCAAGTGGCCGTGTCTGTCATGCATTTGATTAACGATTTGTTTATTTCTAACAAGGGTGAGCACTCCTCCTGTTCTATCATGCAGTTAAATGACGATTTGGTGTTTTCAAAGGGGGGTGATGGATAGTTTGAACAGCATACGGTTTTGAGATTCAAAATAAACACTAATAATAATGTAATAAACTGTTGAGCACCCATTTCTTTTTAATACTATTAAACATATAATTTATGCAATGCTATGTACATTTTTCTCTAAGATTTTGAGAATAAGAAAATATAAAGATGGAAGTATGTCAAGTAACCCAGAGTCCCAGAGAGTACGTGTTTTAAAGGTCGACTGCTACTTTTTTTATCACAAAGAAGCATGGGGTTGACTGAGTAGAAATGTAGAATCAATAAATTGGACTGCTATTGATTAGGTACCTATATTTCCCTACATTGGCAAAGTTTTTGACAGTATTGGCATTATTTGAGACGGCGAAGCCTAAATTAAATTGCGTCCACAACCCAAAAAACAAAAGAAAAAAAAAAAAAAAAAAAAAACTAAGCATTGCATTTCTCTTACATATACTTGGAGCAACTAGCCCCTTAGAACACTGAAGACTTGACCATAAAAAAAAGCTGATGTGATTGATCTGTAAGCTAGGTGATGGAGCCCATCATAGACTTCATAGTCCTTACAATTATTTAACCGTGTAGAATGGAACCTTACATTTCCCATCATAGTCCTTACAATTATTAAACCGTGTAGAACGGGACCTTACATTGCCTGGTTATTTTAACTAACTAGGCATGACTCATAGAACAAATCAAAATACTCTGAATTTTATGCCATCGGTGCAATAATTAATGATCCATCATGTACCCATGGCTCCAAGTCCATACGTACCAAAGGCTATTTTTGCTCATTTGGATGGCTCTCAAAGTCTTGACACTCAAAACATAAACCTAATGA
Source organism: Chenopodium quinoa (assembly GCF_001683475.1). Taxonomy (NCBI): domain Eukaryota; kingdom Viridiplantae; phylum Streptophyta; class Magnoliopsida; order Caryophyllales; family Amaranthaceae; genus Chenopodium; species Chenopodium quinoa. The sequence goes on from NW_018745281.1 coordinate 2,855,240, forward strand.
GCAACAAAATAGCCATGGATCAAGCACATAATGGATAATTTCTGCTCCTAAACTGTGATCATTAAACCCAAAATCACAGTAACTAGTAGGACTGCAGAAGTCAGGGAGACGGAAAATACTGAGTCCGTCCTAATATCCCCTTTCACATCTTTTAGCTTTAGTATCAGTCATTGCCTAAACGTTAGACACAGACTCATTACCAGCTTTATATAGTGTGTTAGAATACTGACTTACTGAGGCATCATGTATACAGATCACAACAGCATCTGATCCAAGCCCAAACATCTTGTCAGCTACAAGACTCGTCTTCAGTTAAAACTACACAGCAAGCCAACATATTGTTTGTTACAGTAAACTATGCCAAAATGTAGTTAGCAGAATTGTAATTTGAAGTAAAAAGCCATATCTTATAGGGCTTATATAAATGATCCCAAGGCAATCTCAGCTCACCATCTCTCTGGTAATTTTCCCAATCTATATCTGAAGCTATAGATAGTGTAAACTACATTAGTACATTACTAAACATTTACTTAGATGTACTCTACTACTTAGATGTACTCTACTACTTCTCTCAAAAAGAAACTCTACTACTTTAGTTACCATTTACCAAGGGTGTTGTTATTCGTCGCTCGCAATTTACCACCCGTCGCTCGCTTTTTGGACATGAATTTCCTAATTTGCCCCTTGCTTATAAATAGTCACGAAACTCACGGACTTCACATTTGACGCTAAAATTCTCTCTCTAAAATTCCTATTCTCTCTCTAAAAATCAGAATTCAAAATTTTGTTTTTTTAATTTTTGGAAAAAGAAATAGTTTGTGAAATTTTGAAAATCAAAACCCAAAAAAACAACAAACCAACAATAACAATCCGAAATCACTGCAATGGCTGACGGGCGGCGGATTCGGCTGACGTACGGCGGTCGTGGCGGCGGTAGAGGCGGCGGCGAGCAGGTAAACGTCGTTTTTTTTTTAATTTTTTTTTCTGGAAAACAGGGACATCCACCTGAAATTTCCGGATGTCCCATGGAACTTCCTGATATTTTTGTGAGCAATTTTAATTTCCACTCAATTTACAATTTTTGTATTTTTGTATTTTTGTGAGTAATTTTTTGTTTGTGTAATTTGTTTTTGTTTGTGATTCTTTTTTGTTGTTTGTGTGTTTTATTGTTGTTTGTGATTTATATTGTTTTTTGTTTTAGGGTTATTTATGTTTTTAATGTTTTTTTTTTGGGTTGTGTATATTATTTTTGTTTGTGATTTTGTTGATTTTGTACGTATTTACTGTAGATTGAGGGTTCGGGATCTCGTCACGTAATATCTAGACGTTTGAATGCGTCAGTTAGGCGGGATTCAAGCCGTTTAGGAAATACGGTCGAACCGTTTGATCACCAGCAGCAATATGGGTCCGCTGGTAACTGGTCGGGGGACCAGCAGGCACAAAGCAGCCTCCCCATGTACACTACAAGAAAAGAGCCAAATTCCGACGGACATATTCCGTCGGAAAAAGGGAAAAATTCCGTCGGAAACGGCCTTTCCGACGGAATTCCGTCGGAACAGGTCTGTCGCAAACCACTTCGTAGGAAATTTGGGATATTCCGAGGGAAATTCTGTCAGAAAACAATTTCTGACGGAATTTCCGACGAAAATCATCCCGTCGTAGAAGAAATTGACTTTCAACGTCAGTCCGTCGGAAAGTTCCGATGGAATGTTCCTCGGAAATTGTCGTCGGAACAGTAACTTTCCGCCGGATAAATTCGTCGGAACAGTTAACCTTCCGACGAGTCTTTCCGTCGGAACATATATTATTCCGACGGAATATTCCGTCGGAAGATTAACTCTTCCGACGAAATTTTCCGTCGGAAGGGTTAACCTTCCGACGGAATATTCCGTCGGAATTATAACTCTTCCGACGGAATTTGTCGTCGGAATTTTAACTCTTCCGACGAATTTGTCTGTCGGAAAGTTTGCTTCTTCCGTCGGAATTATACTGTTTTATTTTACAATTAATTGTAATTAGTCTTTCGTAACCTATAAATCCTGCACCTAATTTAAAATAAATTTTAATTTATAATTTAATTACCCAAATATTTTTATATATTAATTTTTAATAATGTATACATTGGGTCCTAGTGTCCTACTATACAACATAATCTAAATACATCTACATACAATATAAACAAATTCTAAGCTACAGCCGGAGTACTTTGCTCTGCACCGCCGCTATCCGGGTCGGGGTCTCGAGGTTGATGCGGAATGTTGGAACATTGGTCGGTGTTGGAGAATCGACGCATCATCTCTTCAAACCTCTCTTGGTTTTTCCTTTCTATTTCCGTCAATCGAGCCTCCATCTCGAGTTCCATTTCACTGAGCCTAGCTTGCACCCTTTGCTTCACCCTCTGCTCCACCTGATCTTGCATCTGGGAAAGAAGGGAAGGTGTGTAATGCTGGGAAGACTTGGAACATGTACCCTTCCTGTTGGCATAATACAGCTCAGAACCTTCGCCAAGTCCCTTCACACGACCCTTCTTGTTGCGACCACCTACGGTTTCCCAGTACAGCTCATTTGGAGTCTTCTAAATCCCTTGGGTGCTTGCTTCTTCGGCTCTCTTCTGGAAGGCGTCCTACAAGATACACAGTTGAAAAGGTGCACAAAGATGTAAGTTAAATTCAGCTTTCTGAACAAAATAGAACCAAGTAATGCCTATACGACCTATTCCTTGCCTATTTCCTACATATCTAACCAAATGAACCATTTCTTTCTCATAACATGTCTATTATAGGTAGTTTTAGGTGTACATGCATTGAAAACACATAAACAATCACAGAATCAAGTTTTGGGAACGAATTGGATCGAAATAGGACCAACTGAGGCCTATGCGACCTATTCCTTGCCTATTTCCTACATTTCTAACCAAATGAACCATTTCTTTCTCATACCATGTCTATTATAGGTAGTTTTAGGTGTACATGTCTTGAATTCACATAAACAATCACAGAATCAAGTTTTGGGAACGAATTGGACTAAAATAGGACCAACTGAGGCCTATGCGACCTATTCCTTGCCTATTTCCTACATATGTAACCAAATGAACCATTTCTTTCTCATAACATGTCTATTATAGGCAGTTTTAGGTGTACATGCATTGAATTCACATAAACAGTCATAGAATCAAGTTTTGGGAACGAACTGGACCGAAATAGGACCAACTGAGGCCCATGCGACCTATTCCTTGCCTATTTCCTACATATCTAACCAAATGAACCATTTCTTTCTCATAACATGTCTATTATAGGCAGTTTTAGGTGTACATGCATTGAATTCACATAAACAGTCACAGAATCACATATCCAAAGTGTTATTGAAATTATTACTGCAATTTGCTGTGCTTTGGCGTTGGTTGGAACTTTGCCTTTCCCGGGCACTTCCTTGAAGTGCGTCTTCAAAAACAGCTCAGGAGCTGTCGGGAGCTGGCCTTTGTTCTTCGCCGCCTTTGGTTGAACATGCAGAGAATGATTAAGATTCAATGTTAAAGCACCTTTACACACAGTAATACACAATTCTATTTTATTTTATATGCCTTTACAACAAACTTACCATCCGTTTTACATGTTGTATAGCAGATATCGACCCTTGATAGTGGGTAGCTTCAACCGGATTTTCCATTGAGCCGCCCCTCCTATTCTTCCTGTTTTGGGCCAATCGCGCCTTGAAAGTTGGATCACTGAAAACAACTTCCATCATTTTCTTGTGGACGTCCTCATTCAGCCACCCTGGCTTAGCGCCTCTCATCTTGTGCGTGACCGTGTAGAACATGTCACGCAGCCGAGTAGAAAACTTCTTTTCAAAAGTTTGCTTTACATCCTCGGTCAGCTCAGGTGCCCAGGTGAAATCTTTCTGCAAATGATGAATTTGGTTAGTCATATACGCAACTTCGTTTCGAGCAATTTTCTTAAAACGTGTTAACTAAGTTTAAAATAGCTTACGCTGAATAGGCTCCACCAGTGTTGTTTCGTTGCTTCATCCACCTCTCCGTAATTCCGCCAAGGCTCGCGGTAGTACCCGGTCAGCGCCCTGGATACTGCACTCCTCACCTTGTTGTCGTCAAACCTACATTTAAACAACAGGGTTAGATGAACACCATTCAAAAAGTTGTATAAAACTCGTTAACACATAATAGTTAGGAGTATATAAAACCAATTCATTGAATGTATGTACGTACCAGAGCACAGTAGGGTCTAAAACTGGCCTCGTAGAATGATCCTGTGTCTGATCTCGTTGTGAGCTGGAAGAATCCACCTGAGTATCATTATTAAAATAAGCTAATTAGGAACAACCTTGAAATATTGGTGCATAAATGTAGAGATTGGACTAAGACTGAAATAATGCTGAACACAACTAAATATATAATCAATATAGAGAGCATACATACCTGAGTTGTACCCAAATCATGTGCATCCACATCCGCCATGTCCTCATCCGAGTCGACGGGCTCCATTGCCCGTTCACCTTTATCTGTACCGCTACTCATGTTCACCTGAAATAGTTATTAATAACTTGACATCATATTAAAATTTACAAGTGTAATACAATGAAATAAGCTAATTTCAGCGTAAAAGTAATGATTTATTAAAAGACCATTTTCTGTTTTACAAAAACAACCAAAATGAGCATCGAAAAGTAACATATCCTCCTATTCATTAGTGTCATCACTACTATCACTACTGGAATCATCACTACTATCATCTAATAATACATCGGTATCATCATCCTCAAAACTATCACTAGAGTTGATGCTAGATTCATCATCTTCATCGCTTGAGACAATAAAACCAACGTCATCATCTTCATCATCGTCATCCACGACGTAGTCTGGAATATCATTCGGCGGGCAAAGCGTTGAATGTAATTGTGGAGATGGTGCCTGCAAAAACTCTAAGTCCACCGGAGCATCCACCACTGACCTTGCTTGTGTTTTAAACACAGTCCACCATTGAACTCGATCCCGTTTCAGGCTAGGGTATGATGCGTAATACACTTGATCCACTTGGTAAGATAAAACAAAGGGATCATACTTGGGGTATTTCTTAGTATGATTCACTTCGACAAGCTTGTACAGTTCATGTATGTTCATTCCCCTACCACAATCAAACAACTACACTTAAACAAAATAGTCTTGTACTCTTTTTCGGGACCAGTGTAGACCAGTTCAATAATGTCGTCCAGAATGCCGAAGTACTCTCCACCATCCTCACTTGATACGCACACGCCATAATTCATCGTAGATTTGTGCTTCCCATGGGCATGTGTATGGAAATTAAAGCCACCGACAAAAATCTGCTTTCAAGTTCTAACACGCTTGAAAGGGCGCATGCACAACGCTCGTAGCACATCAGAATTTGTGTCCTCCTCAACAACCTATCCACGTTTAGAATATAACAGTCACAAATCCCTAATTGAACGAATTGGAATAGTAAGGAATATTAAATCATAATGTATGTCATATTTAGACAATTTATATCACCTTGCGATGAAACCAATCGGAGAATTCAGCTTCGCATTTCTCCATTACTTCTTCTCTACGCAGATTAGGTCGACTACTAAGAATGTAGTCCTCGAACTTCCTACGAGGCACATAAAAAAGGTAAATCAACATTGTTATCATTTAAGTTGTTCACAACTTTGAACATAGTTCAAAGACCAACATTTTCTACCTTTCGTATTCACCAAGAATCCCGGTGTTCCGTAACACGAACAAATGAGCGCACTCGAGTTCTTTTTCATCTAAAAACCGAGTTTTGCCCTCATTAGACACACGACCGCTATCCTCCGTGAACAACTCTGGAATCTCAGAGTCGTCCACTGTGGAGTCCACGTCGGCATTCACATTACGACCGAGATCTCGTGTTTTAGTGTCAACCGTCGCCTGAAAGTAGTTACTGCAGAAGTTTGCTATCTCTTCGGTGGTATAAGCAATGCAAATGGATCCTTCAACTCGAGCCTTGTTTCCAATTTTTCGTTTCAAATGATTGAGGAACCTGCAATCATAGTTATGTAATTGTATATACACGACATGACATTGAATCTGATGTAAGAAATATGATGTGCATGGGTCTTTGATTTACCTTTCAAAGGGATACATCCATCTATACTGAACAGGACCGCATAACTTCCCCTCATATGGCAAATGAATAGGTAAATGCTCCATGGAGTTAAAGAATGCAGGGGGGAAGACCTTCTCAAGCTTGCACAAAATCTCAGCTATGTTTTTCTCCAATCGCTCCATGTCACCAACTGATGTTGTATAGCAACACAAATCGCGAAAGAATTGGCTGATCTCTGTTACTGCATTCCAAATATGGCTTGGGAGCAATTCCCTTAGAGCAGTAGGCAACAACCTCTCCATGAACACATGACAATCATGGCTTTTCATTCCGTGTAGCTTACATGCTTGCATGTCTACGCATCTGCTCAGATTAGAGGCATAACCATCGGGAAATCGCAGCTGTTTTACCCAGTCACACAAAACTTTCCTCTGAGCCTTGTCAAGAGCGAATGGAGCCCTAGGCATGACCTATTTTCCCCTGTCATCCTTCTGAAGATGAAGCTGCGGACGTTTACAATATCTGGCAATGTCATTTCGAGCAGATGTCGTGTCACACGTATGCTTTTTCACATCCATTATAGTGTGAATTAATTGATCAAAGAAGTTCTTTTCAATGTGCATGACATCTAAGTTGTGACGAATGCGCAGATGCTTCCAATAGGGAAGCTCCCATAGGATGCTTTGCTTGAACCACCCCTTCTTTTCTTTTTTGAGGCGTTGAAGTGACTCGGGCCCATCTGTAGCCTTCGGAAGATCTTTCACACATTCCCACAACTCCTCACCTGACATAATGTGTGGAGGTGCACCTTTTTCGACTTTATTTTTGCAGAATGCAGTCCTACTATTCCGAAATGGGAGATCAGTCGAAAGGAACTGGCGGTGGCAATCAAACCAAGAAACCTTACAACCATGTTCGAGCCAAAATGCTTTACTTTTCTCCAAGCAATATGGACAAGCCTTTTTACTAGATGTGCCCCAACCGGACAACATACCATAAGCTGGGAAGTCACTAATAGTCCATAGGATGGCTGCTTGAAGAGTGAAATTTTGTTTCATTGCTATATCGTACGTATGCACGCCTACTTCCCATAACTATTTCAACTCCTCAATCAACGGTTGCATGTACACATCCAAGTTGCCCTTAGGGTTTTTAGGACCAGGAACGAGCAACGAAAGGAACATAAACTGTCTTTTCATCACATTGAAGGAGGCAGGTTGTAAGGGGTCAAAATGACAGGCCAACAAGAATATTGTCCCCCAAACTTGCCATGAGGAGCAAAACCATCTGTACACAAGCCAAGCCGAACATTACGAGGCTCGGAGGCAAACTCTAGAAAGCAACTGTCGAGGTGTTTCCAAGCTTCACTATCACTAGGGTGTGCCATTGTGCCTTGAACTCGGGGATTTTTGGAATGCCATGTCATTTCCTCCGAAATGTTCTTGGTTGTAAACAGCCTTTGCAACCTGGGTGTGATCGGGAAGTAAAACAAAACATTCAAAGGCACGTCACTACCCTTGGAAGTCTGCTTGTATCGGTCGCTGCCACACACCCTACATGTCGACAGCTGAGCATCAGCCTTCCAAAACAACATACATCCTTTCGGGCATGTGTGAATCCTTTCATGAGGCAGTTTCAAGCCCTTCACAATCCTCTTCACCTCATAGAATGCGTCGGCCATATGGTTGTTGTTAGGAATTGCTTCATTGAGCAAAGAAACAAACCCATCAACACATCTGTGGGCCAGGTTATACTCGCACTTTAGACTAGTGATTCTAGCGGCCATCTCTAGCACAGACAACGAACTCCCTTCGTATAATGGCCGTTCAGAAGCCTTCAACAAATCCAGAAAATGCTTAGCTTGTGCATTAGGCTCCTCCTCTGATGAAACACTAGCTTGCTCTGAATGCCCTTGGTCCTGACTATGACCAAAAGCATCAAAAACCATGTCACGGTATTCGTTGGACCGCCGTTCAGGAACTCTCGGAAACCCTTCCCCGTGGCACATCCACTCATAGTAATTAGGTATAAAACCCGTGCGAAACAGATGAATTTTTACCGGTTCTGGATCCCAAAGTCGTTTGTTCTTACATTTAGCACATGGACACCTAACTTCGTTCGGGTTACTACTCTAGGGATTATCTTTGACGTATTGAATGAATTCATCAACCCCTTTTACGAACTCTGGATTAATACTTTGCCCAACCCTCCTTTCATACATCCAGCTACGTTCTGTTCGTTTCATGATTACAACTTCTACACAACTCACGCATATGTATAATCACATTAGTCATAAAGCGTATTTCCTAGTCATAATCCACCAAAGTGTTATGGTAAAGCAAATGAGATTTGAAATGCTTCCAAAGGGTCCTTATCACTCCAACCTAACCCATCCTTGTACGTTTAATCTCACTAGTGAATGTAAGCCAGGTTTTCAATTCTATGGAAAATCCGTCAGCATTTCCCTGCAGTTCTCCAAGTACACGATCTAGGCGAATAAACACACCTTCATATGTACCTAGAGAACATTGTAGAGAAATTACAGGGCAGGATATTCCCAAGAATCAATAACAAGGCATACATTAACCACCTAAGTGAGAAATAGCATACAAGGACAGTCCCAACCAAGGACTATTCAAGACATACTCCTAATGTGTATGCCTTGAACGGGTATCTAGGCATATGATTATGCAATTGATTCATTAACAAAATATAAACACTAAACTAACATACATTATATTAACAACACTAACATATCATAACATCATAATATTCAAATAAACCAAATCAAACACAATCAAACTAAACTTAAACATGATAATGTTTGATAGTAGTGACGAGTCCTTTAAATGAGAAATTGTTTGTGTGTTAGTGCTGAGTTCTGTTCCTGTGCTACTGTGCATGATATATTTAATACACTGCTTATCTGACTTTGTATTTCTGATTTAACAAGGCAAATAAATATAGATGAAAGCTTGAAGTTTTGATTGATAATGGCAAAAGAGGTTACAAATGATAGGTTAATAGCTTTAGGCTATTATTACTCTCTTTGATAACTTAAGGTTATCGCTCTCTTAGTTACTCGAGGTTACCATTCTCTCTCATTCCACAGCCCACAATACAAGGCTCATACCTTTCTACTGCTATGCTCATTCCCTTTCATATTCAAGCAAAACTACAAAATAACTTAATATTAATAATGTTTGTCCGCTACTGTTCAAGACTATCAAAATTCAGTCCTATGTTGCCACACTCCTTAAGTCCCTAGTGCTTCCTTAATTAGTTTTGTCTTATCTTAGATTCTTAATTGAACCTACTGTTGGTTTATTTAGAGTGTTGTAGTGGAGAGATCTCTCCACTTGTTAGCGCGCTTGTGAAAGACAAGCGCGGACCGCTCCAAAAGCGCGACGAAATCGCGCTGAGTTTCTGGAAAAACTGTAAAGTTTAGGAGGCGCGCCCGCGCCTTGGTTTGGCGCGGCCCGCGCCTAAACCGCGACAAAATCGCGTCAGGTTTCTGGAAAAGTTGGAATTTTGGAAGAACGAGGAGGAGCGCCCGCGCGAGCAAGTGGCGCGCCCGCGCGCAGGGTTGGCGCGCCCGCGCCCCATGGTGGAGCGCCCGCGCTGCTGTGGTGGCGCGCCCGCGCCTTCCCGCTCGCGCCCGCGCCTCCTCGCTCGTCTTCGGTTTTTTACGGTTATTTCCTTTATTACCGTAAAGGGACCTTGTTTTCTTTGGAATAGAAAAGAACAGAAAAACTTCCTCTCTGAAAATTTTGCTCTCTACACTTTTAAAGAAGAAACTTGCAATCTCTTCTTTGATTCTTCATCTTCTAAGTTTATGGTTTGAGAATTTGATCATCTTTCTACACATCTAAGTGCTTAGTGTGTAGTGTTCGTCTATTGTATCTCAAAGCGTGTTTCTAGTTCAACCCAAGCACCGTTGTGGGGGAGATTAACGCTTTAGGAAAGTGTTCTCACGCCTTAGACGAGTATCAAGAATCGAAGACTCACGTGGTCTGGTATTCTCATGATCTTGGTTGTTCTTTTGGCAAGGAAGAGGCAAGTATAGTCTTTCATACTTATAGTTTAGATTGATTTTCTGTATTTGGTATTTTCTAAACTTGTTGGTGTTTGGTTGGAAGTGTAATTTATATTATTCTTCTTTATAATTTTCTGTTATATCAAATTCTAGGGTTAGAATTTGTTCTAGCATTATTTTGATATAACAATCTAAATAACACCTACAAGTATTAATCTTCAAACAAGTTTAAAAATAAAAAAACAAAACAAAAAATTCAAAAGTACAAAGCTTTTTTTTTTTTTTTGAAGCATCAAAAGTACAAAGCTTGTACACTTAAAAATCACAAGATAATGTAAACGCTAAATGTTCGATGCAATTATAAACAACTTAAACAAATAATAACCTAATATTTTTCGGCATGCAAGAGGACTATACTTAGTCACAATTGACAATACAATATAATTGATTTATATATGAAAAATAAATTGATAATAGCCTAATAATCTCTAATTAATTTTGGGTTTTCTAATGATTCAATTAAGTAAAAAATAAAAAATAAAAAAAAATAACAAAAAAGGGGAGTTAGGAGGACTTACCACTGGAATTTTGTGGTGGTTTTAGTCGCGGCGACGGAGGGGAAACGGTGGTGGAGCTAGCGGTGGTGGAGGTGGCTTCGATGGTGGCTGCGTCGTGTGAATTAGGTGGCTTAAGGTTTCGGGATTTTGTAAAAAAAAAAAACGAACAAGAACACTAACCTCCTTGTGCGTCGGCTTCCCGGAGGTGGTTAACCACCGGTGGTGGCTGCGAAATGGCGGCGACAGCAGGGTATCAAAACTTAGGGTTAGAAAAAAAAATAAAAAAATAAAAAAAAAAAGGAAAAAGGGAATTACCTGGTGGCGAGTAGCAGCGACGACGGTGGTGGCGACCAGCAGGGCGGCGACCTCTCTTTCTTTTCTCTCTTCCTCTTTCTCTTTCTCTCTCTCTGTTTATCAGATTTGCAGTGCAGCTATGGCGGATTTCTGAATCTAAAAAACGCGATTTGAATTAAAACAGTTCCGACGGAATATTCCGACGGACTAATCTGCCGGAAATTGTTTCCGACGGAATATTTCCGCCGAAAAATTCCATCGAAAGAACTTGGGACATTGTTTGACTTTTTCAAAAGATTTCCGACGGAATTCATTTCCTCGGAAATTATCATTTCCGACGGAACATTCCGTTGGAAATGATAATTCCGTCGGAAATGATAATTTCCGAGGAAATAATTGTCCGTCGGAAATTTATCGAGGGAATTTCCGTCGGAAATTACATTTTCCGGCGGAATGTTTCGACAAACCGAAATTCCGTCGAAAAATTAGAAATTTCCGACGAAAATTGTGTCCGTCGGAAAAAGTCCCTCGGAAATCTACCTATTTCTAGTAGTGGTACTCGTCGGGTGGAGTGCCTACATCTGATGATGAGGACGACGGGCGGTCAAGTCAGGGTGACCGCGATTCAGAGTATGACCCTCAGGATTATCATACGGTGTATAGGGGTCAGATTGGGAGGTTTGTGAGCAGTAGTCAAACCAGTCAACCTTCCACCAGCGCAGCAGTGGCATGGGTAGTGCACGGGCCGATGCCAGGTGGTCCTTAGGACAGGATCGTTATCTCTAGTTTTGGGGGGCACGTGGCTGCGTATATATGGGGCGGTTAGGAGCGTAATGTTTTGCGCTGTTTGAACAGGACACAGCTGTGTTCTAAATTGGTCACCTGGCGAGGTCGTCTTGCGCAGGAGCATTTGGAGCTGATTGACGGTAGTGGTTTGTCGCACCTGCCTGGGATCATGTTTAGGCGTTTTGACTGGCCGTTGATATCCACTTTTGTTGAGAGATGGCAGCCCGATACGAACACATTTCATATGTCATTCGGGGAGATCACCATCATGCTGCACGATGTGTAAAACATTCTAGGGCTTCGTGTAGATGGTGGCCTGGTTTCTGCTACTCCAGGCACGGACATCCTACGGGACGCGTGCTCGGTTACCCTGGACATGACACCAGAGGAGATGAACTAGAAGCACGGTACGAACATCATTTGGCAGGGTAGTGGGGTACTAACCGAGAAGATTTTGGAGACGACCTTGGAGGCGCAGAGGCCCTTCAATATCCATTATATTGCGTACATGTGGTTACTACTTGGCGGTTGTCTGTTCCTGGACAAGAGTGGTAACCGTACGCATCCGTCCCTCCTCAGCGAGCTTGTTGTTGATGAGTTGTCGGTGACTGACTACTCTTGGGGCTCAGCGACTCTAGCGTATTTGTATCGGCAGTTAGGTACGGCATCTAGAAAAGATGTCGATTCGATCGCTAGTTGTCTCACGCTTTTTCAGGCGTGGATCTACGAGTACTTTCCGTGCTTCCGGCCTCAGCAAGGTACCTTGATTAGGGAGCTCAGTGTTCCGCGCGCGTCTGCTTGGGATGTGGGAGCAGGATGCCCCAACAAGAGCATGGATCACCTCCTCGCCTTTCGGTCTAGGTTAGATCAGTTGACCGACAATGAGGTCAACTTGCTCCCCTACGGAGTTGATGCTGCACGACACGTGCCCGCCACCTTGTTTATTGGCTGCCTCTAGTATCGATCTATCATTGAGCCATACATGTCTGATCGAGTGAATCGGCAACCGGGGTATGTCCAGGACATTCCGAGGACTATTATCAGACCTGAGAAGGCTAAGAGACCAACGAACTTCAAGATGTATCGGGTTGAGTTTCCGACCGAGATGACATCGGTGATGTGGTCTCGGTTTGTCCCTGGGTCGTCGTCCAGTGTTGTTATAGGTGCCTTGACTAGACTCGGCGGTGGAGGTCCTACGGTCGCTCTTGGTTACATGCAGTGGCTGTATCGATTTTCCCATCTTCGTATTTCACTGGGTGGGCCGTCATCTGATAGAGATCACCGACTTTCAGAGAGAACTAACACGGACTATGTAAGCACTTGTGTTTTATTATACTTTAAATGTCATATATACAATTGTGGTTTATATACTTACTGTGTTGTTTTCTTATTTGCAGTGGATAGGTCGGTCGATGGAGGTTATATGTCGGGCACTAGATGAGCTTAGTAGCATGACGCGTGACACCAGGGCAATGGCTGAACAGCTGGTAGCAGACTGGAAGACGATGATAGGGTTGTCATGACACTTGTCTTTGTTTTCTTTTGTATTTGGGACTGTAACTATTTTTTTTTTTTATGATTGTGATGACACTTTATTGGATTTTGTTGTTATTTTGTTGAACCAATTTTTTTTGTTGAATTTTTGTATTATTACTTTTATTTATTGATTTATGTTACATAGTGACAACTCTTCAACATAAGTTCATAAATCTTCTTATCATAATTACATATAGCTGTTCAACGTAAATACATAAATCTGGTTAACATAAGTACATAAATCTGTTCAACGTAAGTACATAGATCTTTTCACTGGCTAAATAGTGTATCCCACATGTTCCTTCGAGCCTGATATTGCTGATCCCATCCGTGAACACTAGGCTCATGGTTCTCTGTCCACTATCCTGCGATCGGAGTAAGAGGTGAGTTCTCTGCAAGCTCAAGACAGATGAAGTGGGAACTCCCAACAGTAGCGATCGCAAATTCTTGGACAGATGCTCTGACCGTGTCCCGTGCACGCAGCGGTAAGATAATGAGGCAAGGGTAATAGCATGTCGGTACGATACCGACACCCAGAATGATAACCATTGCGTTGAACCAAGTAGCAATAGCAAATAAATCTTGAATTGCAACCATCCAGTACCGTGAACCAACAGCCCCGCCTTCCCATCGGATACGTTCCACATTCAGTAACACCCTTCCTAACCCGTATATCCTTTCGTACAAGTTTTGGTGAGTACTAATCTCGTTCGCTATAATTTCCCGAGCGTCATACCAGCGCGCTTGATCATCGAGGAAGAAGTCGGCCACATAACGAAATCCACAGTTACCATCGCCAATGACATCCTTCCATGCCATAATGTAAGGCAACATCGGTCCTGAAAGCAAGTGCAAATACCTGCATTGGCTGATGTCACCTTAATCTTCTGCTCCTGCACAAAATTTTATGTTTTCATTATTAGTACGTTACAAGTTAAAGTACGTGTAAATCACAAAATTAATAGCAAGCCGTACCTGGTTGCAGCGCACCAATTTCAGTGTTTCGACGATCCACATGTTCGAAATAACTGAGATTACGTCTGGTGTCGTTTTTTCGGCGACCTCGAACGTTGAGGTTTACTTGTGGTTTTTCAAGGTTTGTATGGTCTGGATGCAACTCCTCCTCGATGATGCGAGACACATTTCTAAGCACAGCACGATCACTACCGACGACCTCATCAACCAGGAAACGGAAATGTGCAACTTCTTCGTTCGAGTCGTTAACGAACTCCGGTTCATTAACACCATCGCCGATAACCAACGTCTTCCAAAACGGTTGAATTAGCCTTGTGTACAAGCCTGTTTCGGCAACCAGCGATTCATGTAACTGGCAAACACAAGGCAAACCATAGGTCACAAGCATTGCAAATCTACAGCGCTCATGAACCTAATAACTCAACTCTCACATCCTTCTCATCTCGCCATCCAGAACTTTCAAACAATGGTGAGACACCCTGCCGTTAATACGAGACAGTGACAACTGTCTGTACATCTCACCAATCTTCGACCTTGACACCTCCAACGAATTACGAATGACAATAATCTGGTTGCCAATATGACAATATACTCGGGCCCATACGGTATCCAAAAAAAACTGCCAATAATTAACATTATAAACAAAATCGTTAGAATTTACCAATATTAGAACTACGACAAAACAAATGCGACAACTATGAAATTCAAAAAACAAACCTGTCGAGGATTCAAACCACATCTTAATGGCCGAATGTTGACTCTCAACTCTGCAAGTGCTCGTGTTACCGAAGTGCAGAACCTGGTTCTTCCAGAATGTCACAAATTTGGTCTTATGATAAAGCCATCTCTAAACATAACTAATCACATTTGAGAAACTTGCCCATCGAGTTTTCATTCTATCTACAGCTGAGTTATAATCCGCCTTGATCGCAGCATCCATAATACGTTTTCAAACACCGTTTTTGAATTTCCCCCCAATCTTCTTGTTCTTGAACATATTAGTGACCCGAGCCTCCACATCTTTGTTAATGTGCCATCGACAAAGCAAATGCGACATCCCGGAAAACACTTCTTTCAATGCAGCACAAAGACCCAGCTCACGTTCTGTCAGAAATACCGACGACTCCTTATCATACCCGATCAGCTCTCTCAATCTCTATAGAACCCACCGGTAGCTTCCCGTGCACTCGTTGCGCATGAACACATAACCCAGAAGGAAATTCTGATTTGTGGGTGTTACACCAGTTATCTCAAGGAACGGCATCCCGTACTGGTTGGTCTTGTACGTCGAATCCATACCGATCACATGCGGGTACGTGCGTAGTATGTTCACCGTGATCGGGTGCACCATAAACGCATGCGACAGAACGCCGACATTATCAGACATGACCCAGTAAAGGTACTGGCTTTGTCTCGCTAAATGCAAAAATTGTTGAATGACTCTTCTCCCATCGGACATCTCCACCCTCAAGTCATTCCGGCAATTGTAGATATGTCGGATGTTTGAATGATCGTCGGGAAATTGTTCTGCAATCGCCGCCATGATGTTACGCGGCGCAACCTTCGACTTCGTCACGTCGCGGACAACCTTTCTTCGCATCCGGACTGAGGCCACTAATCTTACGATAACCCTCCGGATATACAATCATTGGGTGATTATGGGTTCCAGTTGCATCGTTTTTTGCCCGGATCCTCCAACTATCGGTCACGAACACATAGTAAATCTTGATGTAGAACGGACAACCAATAGCTTTGGTTTTGTTATCCCTCCGAATTGCGTACTCGAGATCTCTCGGCTGGCTCTTTCGGCCCCTATCACACCTCAAATACCGGTAAGGCCGACCATCTCTAGTTTTGCAATAAGACGATTTAACAAGAATAAATCCCAGATTTAGGACAACAGCATCCGCCCAGTTAATGGCATCATCGAACGTTGGAAAAACCGTGTTCGTGACAAAATGCTCACTATAGTTCACACATTCGACGCCGTCTTCGTACTCCGAACCCTGTAATGATAAAAAACCCAATAATATAAATAATCATAACAACAATAATAAACATAACCATAAAAATAATAACAATAACCATAACAACAATAATCATAACAACAATAATAATAATAACAATAATCATAACAATTCTAAAAAAAATAACAACACTAATAATAATAACTATAATTACAAAAATAATAACACTAATAATAATAATAACAACACTAATAATAATTATTATTATTATTATTATTATTATTATAATAACAACACTAACACTAACAACAATAATATCAACACTAATGCTAATATTAATAATAATAACAATACTAATACTAATATTAATAATAACAACATTAATAATAACAATCATAATAATAATTTCTTTATAACAACACTAATATTAATAATAACAAAACTACCATTAACAACACTAATATTACTATTAAAACGAACAAAGCAACAACAAAAAAAAAAAAAAAAAAAAAAAAAAAAAAAAAAAAAAACCGGTTATTAAGGACATCCGCCTGAAAAATCCGGATCCTCCATATTCAACCCAAAGATTAATAAACGGAAAACATTTGTGAAAAACAAAATTCGATTTCAAGTGAAATTGCTCGGGAATATTGAGGCTCGGGTTTTTTTTTAAAAGAAAATTAAGAAATATGATACTCGGTAATGTTTTGAAGAAGCTCGTGTTTCATTACAACAAGTCGGGGCATCCTTATATTGAAAAAATCAAGCAAAGGTTAAAATGGTAAAATCACTTTAATTTGCGAGCGACGGGTGGTAAAAAGCGAGCGACGAATAGCAATCCAGTTTACCAATCAAGCTAGCAGCTAATCTTCCATAGGAGGCGATTCTGCACGTATTGGCAGGTAAGAATACATACTAAAGTTTGCAACTCCCGGTGACTGAACATTATTTCCTCATAATACTAGTATCCAATTCAAAATATAAAATAAGAGATCTTGACTATGAAACTGACAGATACCAAAGTTAATTAAAGAGAAATAAGCATCGGTACTTATGGAAATTGGAAAGAACGAGTATAGGTAGACATAACCAACTAACAAGCATGCAAAAAAAAAACACACACACACAAGTACAAAAGAACAGATATTATCTAGATATAATAATTAAAAATCAATGTGTTCTGAAGCATTGTGACCAATTTTACAATAAATAAACTCACCTCAATGACGATGCAAACTGATAGATTTGTCTATCTCCAAGGTAACCACAGTCCAGCCTAGTTGTTCATTATGACACCATCTGCATAATCACCATGAATTCATAATATCAACATGCAAGATATAAAATAGTAACTAAATAAGAAAAAGTTCTGTATGGTTTAAAATCAAGGATTGTAGGCCTTGTGGCTTCTAATTCATTGATTTACAAGGTAGTTTAAATCAGGACCTGACCAGTAACCGCTCAACAGAGCATCAGGCAGGATTTTTTTCAGCTTGTGTAACAGAATAGCACATTAGCACATGTAGAACATGGATTAAACATTAAGGCTTCTTTGAAAGCCTATCACTCCTGGAATTTCAGCATGCAAAGCCACAACTATACACTATCAACTTACCTATTCTGACCATTTCTATTCACGTCTCTCTCTTCTTATTCTAAAAAGTCTAAACAACAGCTGATGGAGCAATAACGAAAAGATTGACTTCTGCTCTTAAGTTGCAACAACAATGGTTCCGTTAATCTATTAGCTTACCCTCCTAAAACTTTTCTGGCTCGCCATAATCTCCCTCCGATGCTAAGCAACTGTCTCTCTGGCCCTTTACATTTTTCCAACCTCACATTACTCCAAGTATTTCCTCCAGCAACTTCACGTCTGTCCAATACGGAGCCTTTTCAGACATAAACCGCCTCCAAGTCTCTCTTTAGAAGACAGTGCACATTCTTTTGCACCTTCTCTGACGAGTTGGCTGATTCTATAATTTTGGCAGCATATTACGCTAGAATTGTCAATCTCATTGGACCAGTATGACATATTTGTGGCACCCTGATCAGATTGCAAAACCTAAGGCTATTAGACAACAATTTGACATCACTACCAAGTTCACCCAGAAGAAAACTTAATAAACCAAAGCAAATTAAAAGGGAGACATGATACCATAACCTAGCTCAAGAAGTCTTGTGCCACATCAATCAGCTATCTTGTACTATGACAAGCTGTTCATGCCTGCCAGCGCCAACATCTGAAATCTCGAACAAAAGACTGTCTACGTATAACATTGTTGAGGCATTAACCACAAAAATTAAAATCCACAAATAACATTATGTTCCTTAAATTCTAAACCCTTTATCCCACAATTGCATACCTTCGTTTCACTTGTAAACCCGAAACCTGAAACCCAAGCATTGCGTTCTTTGAATAACCATGTAAAACTTCCGAGAAAATGCATCCCCACCTTTGCCAACCCCCACAATAAGAACAACCATTAATAATCAGGATCGTTATTCCTTGGTTATCAATACTGTTTGGGGTCAAAAAATATCAACCATTGGGCTTAGCCCATAAATGAAAATAGCCAAAGCCCAATTAAGAAGGTTCAACCCTCTTCATTCTTAGCCAAGTCAACAGTGGCAGGCCCAGTCAAATGGCAGCCCATTTGACTGGTCAAGCCCAAGTCATACAATAGACAAAGGTATAAAAACCTTCATTTGCACACAATTACATTCATTCACAATAAGCCTCAAGCACTAAGTATCTTGCATAGCTTTCTCTCTCTGACGAGATACACTATATTGACTTCGGCATCGGAGGGGCCTTCCTCGGCACAACCCCCGAGGCCAGTTTACGTGTTTTGTGCTGTGCAGGAAACCCTCGGCTCCGGCATTACTCGGACCGAGACTCGTCTTCTCCACCATTTCTGGGCCTGCCGAAGGCCCCATTGTTTTCGTACCGAAACAATTTGGCGCCGTCTGTGGGGAAGATACAAAAAATCACGCCAAACGTACTTCACGTTAGTTCCGTATGACGAAAAGTGGAAAAAGCATGAAGAGTGCCAAGAAGAGAGGTGGGGCTACCTCCTCAAGAAGGGAGATGATCACGGTGAGGGAGCCTCGTTCAAGGTCTCCCGAACTAGAACCTTCATCCCCCTCCACTCCATCGTCCAGAGCTCCCAGCTCTCAAGAAAGGGAAGCTTCAATAAACCCGCACTCGCACCACACTCTGCAGCAAGAGCCCTCGCCGAAGCGAAGCGAGTCAAACGCGAGGAGCATTCTTCACCGCAGCAGTGAACTCTCGCGGTCCCGGCAGAAAGACACCCCACCTTCGGGGCCCTCTACGGAGGAAGTGGCCAGGGCCGTGGCGGTTTGCATGGAATTTCTAAAAGCCCAAGGAGCTCCACTCCGGCCAACTCCACCTGAATCTCCCTCTCTTCCGCCGAGAAACCTGAGAAGGAGGATCGGTGAAGAGAATGATGGACCGGCTCCACCTTACAAGGAGCTCGGACAAAGGTGGCAGGAAGACACCTGGAACTCCAGCAAGGAGAGGAAGAAGAACCCACAATTCTTCGACCACTCCGGGGCCGAGAACTCAATGAGTTTCCGGAGCAGCAATACCACTTCCGAAATTCCGGAGGCAGCTCGCCGAAGCGTTCTCGAACGCTTAGGCCCCAGGGAGATGGACGTGCATAGCCGTCTCACCTTCCCGGGAGATACCAAGGCTGGGGCGCACTCGGAATTGCCTCGGCCTGGGACGAAAACCACTTCCACCTCTCTAAGAGGGAGAAGCGAGGTCCCATCGGCCGAGCGCAGGGGGAAGGCTGTTATGATCCCAACGAGTTCACCCTTCCAAAGCTGGATCCTGGAAGAGCATGTGCCAACGGTGAAAATACCGGCGCACATCACCTATGACGGTACCTCGGACCCAAAGGATCACATTGCCTCCTACGAGGGGCACATGTACCTCAATCCACGGTCCGAGGCTACTTGGTGCAAATACTTCCCGACGACCCTCAAAGGTGTTGCACAATCGTGGATCACCAAAGGGATCAAGGAGGGCTCTATCACCGGCTGGGATGACCTTTCCAGCAAATTCAAGAGCAAGTTTTCCACGGCTAATCGCCGCGAGAAAACGACTGCAGAACTTATGGGTTTGCAGCAAGCAGAGGACGAGAGCCTCCGCGAATACCTGACTCGTTTCAGCAACGAGTCATCCAGAATTACGAGTCTGGACCAAAGCCTCGACGTGTTTGCGCTGCGGAACGGCCTCCAGACAGGCAAGTTTCTTGACTTCATGGTCATGCATACCCCGCAGACCTTGGAGGAAGCTCTGGAAGCCTCGGACAAATTCATCCGAGCTGAAGAGTGGAACAAGGCAAGGTCTCAGCCCCGTTCAGGGGCTGATAAGCTGAAGGGACAATTGTCCGACATTTCGGCACCGAGGAAAGGGAAGGCCAAGGCCTCAGAACCGTCCTCGGTGGCCGAGCCGAAAAAGGAGAAGTACGTCCCCTATTCGGGTAGGTACGACTCATACACTCCTCTCACCCTCCCTCGTGCAAAAATCTTCAGCACGACGAAGGATGAGGGGAGATTCAAGAAGCAACGGCAGCTCCCACCATGGCATCAACAAAAGGGCAAGAATCGATGGTGCGAGTTCCACGAGTCTACTGGCCACCGCACCGAAGATTGCCTGCAGCTGAAGGACCAGATCGAAGATTTGGTCCGAAAGGGGCACTTGAAAAAATACCTTGCGGGTCATCGCGAGGAGGGAAAAGCCGAGAGAGATCCTCGGCAGAATATGGACTTTCCCCGGAAAAAGGACAAGCAACAACAAGACAAGGATTCCCTCGACATTCTTGTCATTTCCGGGGGAACCCCCCGAAGTGCGGCCAAGCGCCACTTGAGGGGTCTGACCCACCAAGTAAATCAGACCGAGCTTCGGATGCTTCAGTCCCCGGTGTCGAACATGCTGTTCACGGCCGAAGACTGTGAGGGGGTGGCATACCCCCACGATGACCCACTGGTGATAGTGATGGGCATCGCGAACCGCAATGTCTGGCGGACTTTCGTCGACGGCGGAAGCGGGGCGAATATCCTCTTCCGAGGGGCATTCGACCAGCTGAAGATGGAAGCCAAGCATTTGACACCGGTAACATACCCGATATCGGGATTCAATGGCTCTTCATCGTACCCCGATGGGAAGATTCGGCTTCCTGTCACCATCGGCAAAGGCCGAGCACTGCGGAGCACCATGGCCGAATTCCTGGTCGTAGATGCTCCCTCTGTGTACAACGTGATCATGGGGAGACCCCTCATCCACGACATCCAAGGAGTTGTCTCAACGTACCATCAGTTAATGATATACGTTTCGGACGAGGGACACTCCGAAAAAATAAAGGGCAGCCAAAAGGAGGCCCGAAGATGCAACCACCTCAAACCGTCCAAGAGTCGCCGCAGCGACCAAGACGATGAGGAGGAAAGAGAAAAGGACCGTAGCGCGAAAAGACCTAAAAGGATCAGCGCTTCGACCCATGAGCCCCCAACAAAAGAAAAATCTTGGGGGGGCGAAAAAGCCAGTTCTCCATCTGAGCCGAAAGACTCAGAAGAACAGCCGAGGCCCGGGAAACCTGCTGATACTGACAGCAGGCCGGAGTCCGAAGAGTCCAGTGCCAAGTCGGTAGAACTGGACTATCAGACGGAATCAATAGAGCTGGCCGACGGAGACCCTGAAAGGTGCGTCAGCATCGGACTTGGGCTAAAACCAGACGTCCGTGCCGATCTAATTATGCTCCTTCGGGCCAACAGAGATGTGTTCGCTTTCTCGGCGGCAGAAATGCCTGGGATTTCCCCGGCCCTCATCTCTCACAAGCTTAATGTCGACCCATCATGCTGGCCCATTAAGCAGAAAAAGCGGAATTATTCCGCGCAAAAGAACCATGACATCGCAGCCGAAGTCAAAAAACTGCTGGATGCTAGGTTCATTGAACCTTGCCAATATCCGGAATGGCTGGCCAATGTGGTGATGGTTCAGAAGGCCAATGGCAGCTGGAGAATGTGTGTTGATTTCACGGATCTGAATAAGGCATGCCCAAAGGACTTCTACCCCCTGCCGAGGATCGATCAGCTAGTCGACTCGACAAGTGGTCATGCCCTGCTCATCTTCATGGACGCATTCTCGGGATACCATCAGATCTTCATGCACCCCGATGATCGAGCGAAGACAGCCTTCGTGACGAGCTCCGGGGTGTATAATTACAAAATGATGCCCTTCGGGTTGAAAAATGCGGGGGCAACATATCAGAGGCTGGTTGATCAGGTGTTCGCTGAGCAAAAAGGCCGCAATATGGAAGTCTATGTTGACGATTCTATCGTCAAGAGTAAAGAGGAAAAGGACCAT
The DNA here is from genome assembly GCF_001683475.1 of Chenopodium quinoa. NCBI lineage: Eukaryota > Viridiplantae > Streptophyta > Magnoliopsida > Caryophyllales > Amaranthaceae > Chenopodium > Chenopodium quinoa. The sequence goes on from NW_018745281.1 coordinate 2,877,883, forward strand.
GTTGTGGACCTTACCGAAACCTTCGCAGCCCTTCAAAAGCACCAAACGAAGCTGAATCCGAAGAAGTGCATCTTCGGCGTGAAGTCGGGTAAATTCCTCGGCTTCATGGTCAGTAAGAGGGGGATTGATGCCAACCCCGCTAAAGTGCAAGCAGCTCTGGATCTCCCCGAGCCGAAAACAAAAAGGGATGTTCAGCGCTTGACCGGCAGAATGGCCGCCTTATCCAGGTTTATCTCTAAAGCCTCGGACAAAGGACTGCCCTTCTTTCAAGCACTCAAGCTCCCAAAATCAAAAGATCTCCTTTGGAGGGACGAGCAAAAGCAAGCCTTTCAGCAACTCCGCGAGCACCTAGCTCAACTCCCAACGCTGGCAAGACCAGCCGATGGAGAAATCCTATACCTGTACGTGGCGGTCAGCCCAGCCACAGTAAGTGCGGTGTTGCTGAGGGAAGAAGAAAAAATCCAGCAGCCGATCTATTTCATTAGTCATACCCTGACTGATGCCGAAACACGCTACCCCTTGCTCGAAAAAGTCGCATATGCAGTAGTGGTAGCTGCTCGGAAGCTGAGGCCGTATTTTGATTCCCATCAAATAACAGTCTTAACTGATCAGCCGCTGGAAAAAGTCCTCGGCAAGGTAGAAAAATCTAGTCGGCTAACGAAGTGGGCTTTCGAGCTTACCGAATTTAGTATCAACTACCAGCCAAGGGCAGCCATCAAGGCGCAAGCCTTAGCGGATTTCCTGGTCGAGTGTTCTTATCAGGAGACACTTGACGAGCAAAAAAAGATCTGGACCGCATTGACGGATGGCTCCTCCACCGTGAATGGCTCGGGGGCAGGGGTCGTCATAACCTCTCCCGAAGGCAAGACCTTCGAATATGCACTAAAATTTTCCTTCAAGGCCTCGAATAATGAGGCTGAATACGAAGCGGCAATTGCCGATTTGGAATTGTGCATTTCTTTAGAAGCCGAGCATGTCCGGCTGAAAACAGACTCTCAGCTTGTCGCAAATCAGATCAAAGGAGAGTACGAAGCCAAAGAGCCCTCAATGGTAGCATACCTCGCAAAGATCAAAACGGTTATTGCGAAGCTGAGGTCTTGTGAAATAGAGTTGATCCCAAGGATCCAGAATGCGCAAGCCGATGCACTCTCCAAACTCGCTAGTTCAACTCTAACCGAACTGAGTAGATCTGTGTACGTGGACATGCGCCGAGAGAAAAGCGTGGCTGAGGTGATGACCTTAGACTGCGCTATGCATGAGCCTAGCTGGATGGACCCTATCTTGGCTTACAAGATCCGGGAAGAACTCCCTGAAGATAAAAAGTTGGCCTCGAAAATAAAAAGAATCAGCTCGAGATTCATAGTCTTCAGGGATAAGCTCCTCAGAAAGTCCTTTTCCTCCCCGCTATTAAAATGCGTGGGCCCAACAGACGCAGACTACATCCTTCGGGAAATTCACCTCGGCATTTGTGGGAATCACATAGGGGGAAGAACATTGGCCCATAAAGCATTAAGGGCTGGATACTTCTGGCCAACGATGGTTTCAGAAGCGAAAAACATGGTCCGAACTTGTGAGAAGTGCCAGAAGTTTGCACCGGTCATCCATCGGCCATCTAGAGATCTTCAGCCAATCTTGAATCCCCTCCCGTTTGCTCAATGGGGATTGGATATATTGGGACCCCTCCCCGAGGCTCCTTACCAGAAAAAGTGGTTGATAGTTGGTGTAGAATACTTTAGCAAGTGGATCGAAGCCGAGGCAGCCTCGAACATCACAGAATAAACGGTCCGAAAGTTCATTTGGCAAAACATCATTACTCGCTTCGGAATACCGAAGGTCTTTGTCTTCGATCATGGAAGGCAGTTCGACAATCTGCCACTGAAGAGGTATACGGATTAGTTCGGCATCAGGCTGGCATATTCCGCGGTTTGTCACCCACAGAGTAACGGACAAGCCGAAGCCGCTAATAAGCAGATCCTCAATGCTCTCAAGAAGAGGGTTGAAGACCAGAAGTCCAAGTGGATAGAGGAACTTCCTGGAATCCTCTGGGCACTTCGAACAACCGAAAAAGAAGCAACGGGACATTCACCATTCGAGTTGGTATATGGCTCTGAATCTGTGCTCCCAGTGGAGATTGGCTTAGAAAGCTTAAGGGTCAGTCTCTTCTCGGCCGAGGACAATGAAAAACTCATGAAGGAATCCCTGGATTTCCTTGATGAGATCAGGGATTCGGCTCGAGATAGGATGGCTGAATACAAGCATAAGATCAGCAAATCTTACAACCGAAGAGTCCGCCAAAGACCCCTCAAAGTCGGTGACTTGGTCCTTCGGAATGCTGCGGCCGTTCAGAAAGGCCGGATCCATGGGAAACTCTCAGCAACTTGGGAGTGACCCTATGAGATTTTTGGTGAGCTTCAGCCAGGCACATACCGACTTCGGCAGTTGGATGGCACTGAGCTGAAAAATCACTGGAACGCTGATGTACTCAAGAAATTCCACGTGTAATATCCTAAGGGGGGCACAATCTATGTAAGTACATCAATGATTATTAATGTAAAAAGGCCTTCGAGCCACCATTTATTTTGTCTACGGTTTCCGCAATAATTCAAGGTTTTTGTTCGGCGCTGTCCGAAATATTGCATTGTGATGCATTGTACTTCGGCAAGTCGTAAAACTGGTCAAAAGGAGGATAAAAGATAAAAGCCCGAAATGTTGCATAGTGATGCCTCGCACTTCGGAAGAATTTGTTCCTCTAGGCAAAGAGGCCATAGGCGCATCCGAAACATAGCCTAAAAAATAGAAACTGATAAAACCCCAGAGTATTGCATAGTGATGCCTCGTACTCTGGATGAATCAGTTCCGGGTGGTAATTGCATTTTCGAAGTATTGCATAGTGATGCCTTGTACTTCGGATAGATTACTGCCCTGGTCCGGTGATTCGGATAGCCGTTCCCTCGGATGAATTTAAAGTATCTCAAAAGTATCGTCCTCAGAGTCCGGCACTCTTGGGCAAGGAATAAGAACTTTTGGAAAAAATAAAGTAGACACAAAGAAAAAAGGGCTTCGGCTAGGATGAGGCTATTAGGCCACCACTCTCAGAGCTCAGAAGACACGGTCTTCAGAGTTCTGGGGGAGGTGTAGCGCACATGGGCAGCCGCACTAAATCCTCAGCCAAGCATGAAGTACAAGCCGAAGTCCCATACTTAGAAAAATTTTGCAAAAAATTCCAGAAAAAGTGCAAGACTAAGAAGAGCAGACAATAAAAAGGAGAAAGCAGATGAGGATTCCATTAAAGCTAGAAATGTTAAACAAGTTTAAAGTCACAAGCAATCAAAGTCGGCAGCCGCCCACAAGCGGAAAACACAGCTGCCGAAGGTACACAAAAACAAATATAAAGTTTGTACAAAGGCAAGCTGAAGCAAAAGAACAGGCAAAATATGATGCGGCGTTTACAAGTTAGGCGCATGTTGATCCGCAAGATTCTGAAGACGGCTGCCCGAGTCCCTATGCTTCAGCATCTCCTGGAGCCCCAGATGGACCAGCTCCAGCTGAAGAGGACGCAGGTCCAGCGGCTCCAACATCGGTGGCAGCCCCCTCAGCCTCCTACGCCTCAGCTTCAGCCTGGCGAACCAGGAAATCAACCTCAGCCTGACTGGCTTCATGGATCCGAGGATTATCAGCATCCAATGACCAAGCCTCGACCTGATCCCAGTCCATGGTAGGGGCAGCATGCAGAGCCAGGCGCCGAGCAGTCTTCCACCCATTCTCAAAACCTTCGGCATATTCGGCTTCAGTGTAAATCCGGGTTTTGAGCAACTCTTGGGCCTCCAGCAGCTCGGCCTTTTGAGCCTCCAGGTCATCCTTCAAGCCCTGGTTCACGGCAAGCAGATCGTCTTTTTCTTTCTGGGCCTCTTGCCGAGCCAGAGCCAGTTGCTGCTCATGAGAAGAGATGAGGAGCTCCCGGGCTTCAGCCTCTTCCTTGGCCTTGGCCTCAAGCCGAGCCTTGAACTCTTCAAGGGTATCAGCCCCAAATTCCTTCATGAGGGAATGACCCTCCTCAATCCAGGGGAAGATGATCTGCTCTAGACCTTGGCTGAAGGAGCGGAAGGTCTCCTCCATCTGCTGCATCTCCGCCTCTTTGGCTGCGGCTTCCTCCTCAGCCTTCAATTGCTTCAGCTCGCCAGCCGAGTCAGAACCCGAGCCTCGTCAAGTTTATCTGCCTTCTTCTGCAGATCGTTGAACATTTCCATGCTGAGGAAATGATTATGTACAGCCTGCATACTTCGTAGATTAGTCGAAGTCCAAAAAAAAAAAAAAAAAAAAAAAAAAAAAAAAAAAAAGAGAAGAGAGAAAATGTAGATGGGTACCTGCATCAGAACCCTTTGGTTCTCCAGAAGGGGGTGAGGCACGCTTTCTGAAGGCTCGGCAGCCCCCGCAGCAGCCCCAAGCATCCAAGCCCTTGCCCTCTCGATTGCCGAGAGGTTGCTTAGGTTGCCGAAGTAGGATAGGGCGGACTCGCGCCTGTCCTCGAAGACTGCGCGGGCATAGCTGGGAACGGGGACTAAGGGCACCGAGCCGAATCCCATTTCAGAGGACTGGAAAGTCCTGAAGGAGCCAGCAGCTGAAGCGGACGGCGCGTCGGCGTTTTTGGCCTCCTCTTCGTCGGCCTCTATCTCAATAACTTGCGGCTGACCCGCACTCTCAGCAGGCACTGCGTCCTCAGCGTGGACGAGCAATGCATCAGCCTCTCTCCGGACCTCTTCGGAGAAGTCACTGGCCACATGGCCCGGAGAGGGGAGGGGCGTTCTCTTTTCAGTTTCTCCCTCGGCTGTAGCATCAGCGGAAGGAGAGATGACTTCTCGAGCCTCCTCCTGCTGGACCTTCGTCTGACTGAAAGCAGAAAAGGGGGAGGGGGGAATAGCATCTGTAAAATGAAAAGTGCCGAAGCTTTGAACTTAAGCAATCGTGAAAAATACATGAAAAATACTCTTAAAACTTACTGAAGTTGCTAAGAGGCGCTTGTCCTCAGAATCTTCCTCTTCAGAATCTTCCCTCTCTGGCTCAGCAGCAGGAGTGGAAGGACTTGCCTCGTCTTGAGGAGCTGCAGCGGCAGCGCTGGCAGCAGCAGCAGCTTCTTCGGCAGAAAGAAGGAAGAAAGGATCGATTTTCCGGTACCAAGGCTTCTGCCGCTGGTACTCAAGAACGCTAACAACCTGAAGCTTCCTGGGATTAAGGCTGAGAGGTCGGTCCTTGGATTCGGTGATCTTTGGCGTGTTTGTGAGTAGAACCCTCTCACCGCTGATCCCAAGGACTTCGTAGCTAATGCCTGAATTCTCCTCGTACAGCTCTGAAAAGAGAAAAAGAGGTCAGTTCAGCCGAAGGGATTAAAAAAAAAAAAAAAAAAAAAAAAAAAAAAAAAAAAAAAAAACATGCAACTAAAAGACTCGGCCCCAGCCGAATCACTTACCACCCTGGTATCTTCGGCTGAGGCCGACAACAGCAAGCATCTTCTCTTGGAAGATGTAATGGCAGCAAGGTAGCCAATTCTTCGGCACATTCGCCATTCGGCCAGTGGCCCCTGGCACTTTTGTTCGACCGAATAGCTCCATCTGACGACGGTCAGCCTCTGTAAACTCATCAGGGCCAATGCTGGCCATTTTCGGGTCAGACTTCCTTAAGTAACGGGGCCCCCCGAAATAATTCGGATGCTCTTCGTCTGAAGGGGCCCTAACCCAGATCCACTGACCCCTCCAATCTTTGTCCGAGGTGTCATTCGGATAGGTTGAGAGGAAGCCCTTCTCGTCCTCAATCTGCCACCACCCTCGGCCGTGCCATTTATTAGACTGGGTGTTTAGCGCGAGTCTGTGGGTGCAACGAAAACAATGAACGCTCGGCTCATACCCACAGAACAGGCAAACCCAGAGATAGGTCATAATCCTTCGGATGCTGACCGGAGTTAGCTGAGAGAGGGATATGTTATATCCATTCAGCAGCTTGATAATGAAAGGGTGAACAGGGAATCGCAGTCCATACTGCAGCTGCCGAGTGTACACCCCGATGTATCCGGGAGGAGGACGGTGAATCCTGTCCTTGGCACTAGGCATTCGGCACCAGTAACCATCTTCTTCCAAGATGCCGTAAAAGATCTCAATTTGTTCGGCGAAGCGATACTGGGCACTGTTTTCGATCCACCATGAATAAGGAGCGGCACTCATTATGCCCTCGTTCTCCCTCCTGTCAGTCCACTCCCTTTCCTCAGGAGTCAACGGCCTTGACGCTGAGGCCATGCTTCGGCCGGACGTGCTAGCCTCGCCCATATCAGCAGGAGGAGCGCTAGACAAAGGGACTGCCCTCAGCGCCGCTCCTCTCGATTCATCAGCAGCCCTAACCCCTGCGTTAGGGTTTCGGCCGCTGAGGAAGGGCATCATCGCCAATGGGCGGCTCCGCCTCGGAATTAGCTGAGGTAGCTCCTCTTCCTCCCCGGAGCTTGACTCAGATCTAACCGGCGCTTTTCCCCGGTCACCGGCCATTTTTGGGGTTGAACGGAAAATCAAAAATAGAAAACCTAAAAAGGGTAATTCGAAATCTGAGGAGAATCTAGAAGAAGAATTACCTTAGTTCGACACGGAAACTGCCGATCTTGAGGTTCGGAGCACTGGATTTTGCTCAGAAACTTCGAATTGCAGTAAAATTAAGGGAAAAGAGTTGAGAAATGGGAAAGCTCAAAGCAAATATGATGGGTTTGTGAAGCAGTTTGCTGGGAATGCGAAGGAATGGTGAAGTAAGTGGCTAAAGTAATTTCTTCAAATCAATTCCTCACAATTCGCGCCACTAATAACCTCATTAATCCCATGGACTCCCAAAAACCGCTCGTATTCCCCACTAATTAAAAATGTTGAGCAATCCACTCCACTTCCCCATTGTTATTAATTAACCGTCATTAAGGGCTATTAATCATTATTAACGGTAACCTTAACCGCATGGGGGCATCAGCAATATTCAAACACTATTTTCATTTATTTCCCTCCAAAATCCTTCGGCCAATCAAACCCGACCCGTTTTCCTCACGAATCGGGTCTGGGGGGCAAGTTGTTTGGGGTCAAAAATATCAACCATTGGGCTCAGCCCATAAATGAAAATAGCCAAAGCCCAATTAAGAAGGTTCAACCCTCTTCATTCTTAGCCAAGTCAACAGTGGCAGGCCCAGTCAAATGGCAGCCCATTTGACTGGTCAAGCCCAAGTCATACAATAGACAAAGGTATAAAAACCTTCATTTGCACACAATTACATTCATTCACAATAAGCCTCAAGCACTAAGTATCTTGCATAGCTTTCTCTCTCTGACGAGATACACTATATTGACTTCGGCATCGGAGGGGCCTTCCTCGGCACAACCCCCGAGGCCAGTTTACGTGTTTTGTGCTGTGCAGGAAACCCTCGGCTCCGGCATTACTCGGACCGAGACTCGTCTTCTCTACCATTTCTGGGACTGCCGAAGGCCCCATTGTTTTCGTACCGAAACAAATACTATATGATTCTTCCTTTTATTTCATAATGTCATCACTTTAAATCATTATTAGCACCATCAAATACCACCTTTGCCTCCCCCTCTTTCACCCTCGAAACTTCGAAGCTCGTCACTTTGCCACCTTGATGCAGCCCCTTGGATCACTATCACCACAAGCCTTACTAATTACAACAACTTTCTTAGCAAAATCCCAAGTATGATTCAAAATTAATACTTAAGAAGCTCAATCTCATTCTCTGAGGCATTTCGTCGAACATGTAATAGGCAAAGCAAAAACCCTAAATCACCTCACCAAAAATAAGAAAACTTCTCAAAATTGGAGAAATTTCATGGAATTCCATAGTTATTCACAGATTTTCTGTAAGAATTCTGGCGAATAATCCAACCATGGTAACGTTGTACCCTCATCTTTGCAGTTTCTTCAGCTCTCTTTCTCTCTCCTAAAATTGCTGATTTTGATGATAAATTCTCTGAATCGCTATTCGTCGTTAACAAATTACTAGGTGACGTTAACATTTTTAATTGAAATTACATTTTTGCCCTTGTGGGTATTTTACCTATTTAAAGGTCCACCATGGGTAAATTACTTACCGACAACATAAAAACACTACCGAGCCCACCACTTGTGTTAAAAAAATTCCCGAGCATTAAAAAATCCCGGTTCCACCATTGTACGACGATCCCGAGGAATTTAAAAATCCCGGGGCATAAAAGAAAAGTGTACGGAGTGGTGTTTTACGATGGACGACGACAACGTTCACACGCCGGAGGATTCGACGGAAGAATCTGTAAGTATTTCGGAAATTTTTTTTTTATGTAAATGGACATCCGCCCGTTATTTCCGGAAACATGGGGGGATCCGCCTGAAATTTCCGGATATCCCCCATGACATCCGAAAATTTCATCCGGATGGGTACATCCGCCTGAAATTTCCGGATGTATGTAGGGACATCCGGAAATTTTGGGCGGATCTCCCCCAGAATTCCGGAAAAAATAGGCGGATGTCCCTTTTTTTTTCTTACGTAATTGTTATTGTTATTATTATTATTATTACTATTGTAAATTTTTGTAAATTTTTATTATTACTATTATTATTATTACTATTGTTATTGTTATTATTACTATTGTTATTATTATTATTACTATTGTTATTATTATTATTATTATTACTATTATTATTATTACTATTGTTATTATTATTATTATTACTTTTGTAAAGTTTTGTTATGATTATGATTATTATTAATATTATTATTACTATTGTTGTTATTATTATTATATTAGTTATTATATGTTAATGTTACGTAGTTATTGTTGTTATTATTATTAGTATTATTATTGTTATTGTTATTATTATTATCATTAGTATTATCATTAGTATTATTATTATTGTTATTATTATTATTATTATTATTATTATTACTAATATTAATACTATTAATACTATTAATATTATTATTGTTATTATTGTTATTTTTATTGTTATTATGATTATTTGTATTATTATTGTTATTATTATTGTTAAATTTAAAATACTAATCCTTGCGTGTTTTATTTGTTTGTGTTGTTATTTTGATAGGATTCGGAGGTTGAAAACGACGGTGATGTTGTGAATTACAGTGCACATTTTGTGACAGACACGGTTTTTCTAACGTTTGACGATGCATTTACATGGGCGGATGCTGTTGTAATAAATCTGGGATTTATTTTGGTGAAATCGTCTTTCAACAAACAGAGGGATGGTCGACCAGTTCGATATTTAAGATGTGACCGGGGACGCAGGAGTAAGCCGAGAGATCTTGAGAACGCAATTCGGAAGGACACCAAAACCAAGGGCATTGGTTGTCCTTTCTACATCAAGATATGTTACGAGTTCGTCACCAATACTTGGTTTATCCGGGCGAAAGATGATGTAACTGGGACCCACAACCATCCGATGATTGCGTATCCAGAGGGTCATCGTAAAATTAGTGGGTTGAGCCCGAATGCGAAGCAGGTTGTGCGTGACATGACGAACAGAAAAAACAATGGAAAAACAGGAAAAAAAAAAAAAATTCTGGAAACCGGACTTCCGCCCAGAATTTCCGGAAGTCCAGGGACTTCCAGAAATTCCAGGCGGAAACCCCACTTCCGCCTGGAATTTCCGGAAGTTCCCTGGACTTCCGGAATTTCTGGGCGGAAGTCCAGTTTCCAGAAAAAAAAAAATTTTCAAAATTCAAAAATTTAAAACAAAAACGAAAAACTCACCGGCTCGCCGCCGCTAACGCCGCCACCACGACCACCAAACATCAGCCTAATTCTCCGTCGGTCTACCATCGTCAGATTCAACTATTTTGCTTTTTTTTAAAAAAAAAAAATTTCTGATTTTTTTTTTCCAAAATTTCTGAATTTTTGGTTTTTTTAGAGAGAGAAAGTGTCAAAGAGTGTTTTTGTGAGATGGGTAATGTCTCGTAAAACCCTAACTTACTTTATCGAGTATTTATATACGGAGGGCAATTTAGGAAATTCATGTAAATAATGTCAACGTCACCTAGTAAAATGTCAACGACGTTTAACAACCCCCTAAATTCTTCATAAAAATTGGAAAGATCGCCATTTTTAATGAAGAATAAATTTTTTTTTAAACATAATGAAGAATAAATCTGTAGGATAAACATAAGATTTGGGGTTATTTGATTAGTAAGATTCAATCCGCCATTGCCGAAAAATGGCGCGAGCTGTCATTGTTGGAGAAAATAATTTAGGGTTTTAATTTTGTTTGTGATTTTGGGCCTCAGCCATTACGGTAATGTCGTGGATACTGGATATATAGTCCATGATGACCTCTTAACTTAACCTCTATTTTGGATGGATTAGATTTATGGAGTACTCCTTTTATCTCGGAAATTCTTTTAATGATAAAGTTAAAATACAAGAGTTTGATACCTAAATCTAGTTCATTTATGTATGGAGTATTTTTCCCTAAAAAAAAATGTACAGAGTATTTATTTTTATGAGTAGGTAAGATGGGACCAAATAAAGTCAACTTCTCACAAGTCATCTTGATCCAAGTTAGCGGATTAGTCGTTTTAAGAGTGGAGGGTGGGGTAAGGGGTCCCTTCTCCTATATGTCCTTAAGTGGGATTTGAACTACAACTTTGGGGTTGGAAAGCATTCCCTTTGCACAGGGCCAAGCTCGTCTTGGGCGTAAATGAAATTTGATTTGTCCATTGTCAAAAGAAGAGAGCTTAGCTTGAATGATGGTACTCACATCAGACCCGTTAGAGGATGAAAGAAAAGAACTTGAATCACGGCTCTCCGATACATATGAGCCGGTTGTCAATTAGCTTAATTAATAAGGTCCATGATGGACAAACCCAACACCTAATAAATTTTTTACCCAAAAAGAAAAAGGTTTGTACTCCACATATTATTTTGCCACATTGTTTTTAATACAAAATGGTAAATTCTACTTTAAATGTTTAATGTTTAGTTACTCAAATATGTCTACTTATTACGTCGCTTTTAACAATTAGCCTATAACATTACGCAATTTGTCATTACACTTCCTAATCCGTATGAAGTTTAATCTACTAGTTATGTTTTAATTTAAGATGACAACTAAAAATTCACAAAATTGGGAACTTAATTGTTTGGCATACTACTACGGTTCTAGATTTTTCTTTATATTTTAAAATAAATTAATAAACAAACAAACAAAAATATTGCACACAGAAATTCGATCACCTAAATTTTGTATTTTATGTGAATACGATTATACGAGTTACTTGTGGCCTCTTTGCAAAACAGCAAGGATAGAAAGTGTCCAAACCACGGGCCATTTTTGGTTTTTTTAATTGACGGGTTTATTTAATTTTTTTTTTTTAAAAATGGCTAGCTAATTTGGCCCTATCATCATGCAATACTCCAACTCCATCTCCATATAGTCTCAAAAGAAAGAGATTTTTTTCAAAATGAATTAATTAATATAACTAGTTTTTGAACCCGATCAATGTTAGGGCTAAAATCTCATGTGAGAACTCGATAACAAACATTGAAAGTATTAAACATGAAAGATGGAGACCTCGCTATTAAGTCTTTGATGTTTATATATATGTTAATGAAATATACAACCCTTGCATATAAATATTATATATTTATTACATAAAATTAGTCCTACTTTATTTGGAGTAGACTATGTTCATTATGACCTTTTTGCATGATCAAATTCTCTCGACTTTTGAATGATACTAAATAATGTCTTATATACTTACTAATAATATAAATTAACAACTATTGCTTTTTTTTAAAAAAAAAAAAAACAAAATTAACAACTATTGCCTTATACTCATTACAACTTCACTAAAATGAGCCCAGGCCAGAAATTAATCAATAATATATACAGGTATATATTTTTTTTAAAAAATAAATCAATAATATAATCTTTTCAAGTTTCAACATTAAACTTAAATTACAAGTGGTTTACAATTGCCAATACGATGAATCTATTCAGAAGACCAACTAGTGGACTTAGATACGAAGTATTAATCATCATTCAACATACAAAAGACCGGTTACCATATAATAAGCATATTAAATTAGTAATAAAAAAAATAATATAGTATTTATGTTGACTAATTTGCTAATTTAATAATCCACTAAGTAATTAGCTGCTACCTCTTCAAATCAGCTAATCTAGTAATTTAATGATGTGCTAATTAAAAGTTAACAAATGATAATGCAACAATTAAACGTACTAATTCTTCATCATCATTCATGAATCTTTTTGCTTTTAACATTAATAAACAACTCTTCCATGAAAGCCTTCAAGTTCTTATCAGACGATCCACCCTCGTTGACCGCTTCGACCGCCAATTCTCTCCATTTCTTAGCATTCTCCTTAATCACTTGACTATCCATAACCTCTTCCAAACACCTCTTAATCTCTTCACTCTTAACTAATACACCGCCTTCTTCTTCTTCACTCACGTTAACCCTTACTCCAGTCTTCCATAAATCCTCCACCAATTTAGCATTCGTTGTTTGATCCGTCCATTGTGGAAACCCGACCATGGGGACGCCTGATGCTAGGCTCTCTAAGGTCGAGTTCCACCCACAATGTGTCACAAAGCACCCCACTGAGGGGTGGGATAGCACCTCCACTTGGGAGCACCATGGGACTATTAACCCTTGTTGTTTAAGCACCTCCATGCAACTCAACTCGTCTTCATCTTTATTATCTTCTTCATTTATTTCATGACTCGCCTTCTCCCTAATGACCCACAAGAACGGCCTGTGGGTCTGTATTAGGGCTCTGGCTAGCTCCTCCATCTGTGGCTTGGATAGCACTGAGATGCTTCCAAACGACACGTAGACCACCTTAGCATTTTTTCCTTGCGAGTTTAGCCATTTCATGTAATCCGCATCCTTAGATTGTTGGAAGAGGTCCCCTTCAAAGGATTTGTTGGAGGGGTCCTTTCCATTCAAGAAGGCGGAGGGAAGGATAGGGCCGATAGGAATTAAGTTGAACCTCTCAATAGCTTTTAAAGCATGAACTTCTAAAGCTTCAAAGGTATTAACAAGGATTATTGGTTTCTCCTCAATCTCTAATTGTTGTATTTGGTCTTGGAATGTGGGGAGGACAAAAGTGTAAAGGGAAGGGTTGGAAGGAAGAAAAAATGAAGGGAGGTCACGTGCTTTGAGCTTCAATGGCATGTTTGGTAATTCTAACGACCATGAAGGGTCTTTCTCACATTCATTTATAACCTCGCGATACCCATTAAAATAATAGTAGTAAATATTTAAAACTGTGGCAGGTTGAATCCAAAGGAGCGCGGATGGCACGTGAAACTTACGTGCTACCTCGGCGGCCCAAGGTAGGAGGAGTGTGTACACCAAGCATGTAATTGGTTTACCCTCGACGACACTCTTCTCAAAGAGTGCCGATAATGTCTCAACCCCGCGTTGGCGGAATGTTGACATATAGTTGGTGGCATCTCCGTCACTGGGCTTATAGCCATCATCATACCCGTCAGAAAAAGTAGTCAAGGTCATACCCTCAGGGACCGTAGCCTTTTTAAGGCATTTGTGCGCAGAGGCAGCGGTGGCAAAGGTGACATCAGCCCCGGCCGTTAAGAATCGCTTGGCGAACTGGAGGGCTGGGTTGATGTGGCCTTGCGCCGGGAAGGTGACTAGGAGGAAGTGAGGCCTTTGTTGCTCCATAATAAGCGGTACGCGGTGTACAAATTTTGGTGTGGCAAGTAAAGTTGGATGGTATAAAAATAATGAGGTTTATGAATTTCTTGTGGTGCTCTAATAATCTTGGAGATTGGGAAATTGTTTGTAGTGTAAGTGAATTTGTTACTTTGTTGGCATGTGATGTAGATAGTTATAGTATGTGGTATATCCGTATATATATATAGTGATTAGGCACATGCATGGACTAGTGACGTTTGTGGTGACGAAATATCAATAGGGTTGGCTTTAAAATATATGATTGAATTGCCAAATTATCAGAATTAAGTAATAGTAAAATGATTGATATGTTTAGGGTTGGCAAATTGGATTTACTTTGCAATTTGCTACTTGCTAGTCGCCTGAATATGTGATTATGATTATATGTATAAAATATTCTTTGACGAGTGGCTGACAGCAAGTAATATATACAGCATAAAATTGATTGGAAATATTGTTATTATTATTATTATTATTATTATTTGGATATTTTCTCTTGTTACATTAGAGTATTAGATCCGGTAGCTAGCTTTTAAAATCATTACTTCCTCTAGTTATTGATTTTTTGTTTTATTTTTTACAAGAAGAATAGGAATTTCATTAATAAAATATAGCCACATGGCACTTACATGTAATTTCTAATAAATTAATAATTCCAACACAAGTACATAACACTTTAAAACTAAATACATAGTAGATTTGATCAACAATTTGCCTTAATAAAAAACTTCATCTGAAACAATACAATCTATGAGTTCGCATTGATTCGGCTTGAAATCCACTGATACGTAGCCGTTTGAGTGAAAATACTCATGTGGTCCTCCGGATTCTTGTAGAGATTATGAAACCCTAAATCTTCAATTCTCGCCATACAAACATAAAAAGAAAATAAATTCAAGAGAAAAATCATCATTTGATTAAGGATGAGATCTATTTATTGAAAGCAATTAAAAGGTTTTTTGGCCTTACCACCGATAAGAACACCGGTGAAAGCCCCCATAAAGATTCACAACTGAGACCAAGAGGAAAATAGATGGTAGAGATAGAGAGAAAATGGAGAAGAGTGAAGGAAAACCTTCAAAAAAAAATTAAAAAAACTTAGCAATAGAGGCTAGAAAAACTCTTCCAAGGGAGAATTCCTAGAGGGAACCAAAAAAACCCTCCGAAGGAGAAAATCTAGAGGGAACAAAAAAATTCCTCTTGATACTTATACTATTCAAACTTTTACATTGTTTGTATATTTTTATTTGATCATGAGTTGTGAATTGAACTCGTGATGATTTTTACTCCTTAATAAGGAAATAATAATGAATAATAATAAAATATTAACCATATTAGCACAATTAGTTATTGAGTACCATGCACTATTGTAATAATTAACATTATTGACATTAATTATTAACATAATTATGGTAATTATAGTGTAATTAATTTTACTGTTATTAGTTATTGCCATAACTAGCTATTAACATTATTACCATTATTAATAATTACAATAATTAGTTACTTTCTCCTTAATAATTATTAATTACATAATATATATTTAATTACACATATTAAATATATATTACTACTTTATCGAGTGCTTTTTCCGTGTGGCTGACCACACCGTGTGGCCAAGGTTACTTACTTAGGGGTTACTCAGCCAGTCAAGGGTTACTTATTCTAGGGTAACTCAATCGGTTAGCGGGTTTTATGTGTGAGAGTAACCCCTGATCGATCAGACCGACCGAGTAACCCCTAAATAAGTAACCCATGATCGATCGAGTAACACATGAATAAGTAACCCAGACCACATGGTGTGGCCAGCCACATATAAAAATTTGTGCTATTTTATAGTCATTAATTGTTGATTATTAATAATTCACAAACCTTTATATGTGGTTGGCCACACAATGTGACCAACCACCATGGTGTTACTTAATTAGTTAATAATATAGGGCCATGGGGTAACACTATAAGTAGAATAGGGTTTACTCTATTATTGTAGGGGTTACTCTATCAGTAGAAGTTACTTTGTCAGTATAATAGCAACTACTCTATTGGTAATTTGGTATTGTAGGAGTTACTTTGTCAGTATAATAGGGGTTACTCCATTTTATTTTTTATTTTGCAAGCGATCACACGATGTGACCAGCCACATAAGAAATAATATGTTAATAATTAGTTATAAATTGTTAACTATTAATCATTATATATATTAATTACTAATTATATTAAATCTATTAACTATTACTAAAACAAAATATTGCTAGCATTATCAACCCTCAAACTGTCTTACGTGTCATTCTCACATTAAAAATTTCTTTATATATATATATATATATATATATATATATATATATATATATATATATTTCAATCAACCAAGTTTCTCTCCTAAATTATAGCTTCACATGCCTAATTTGTTTGATGTTTGATCGTGGTTTCAATCTTTTTTAGTTTTATTAATGAAACCATTGTTCTTCTTGTCTAATAAAAAATAATAATAATTAAAAAAACAAAAGATCAATCTCTTGGTTAAAAAGTTGGCTTATTAGCTTTCTAAAAAGTCATTTACCAAACACTTTTTTTGGTTGTTTGACTAACTTTAAAAAAATATAAATAAATAAATAAATGAAAAAGCTTGATAAAAGCCATTTACCAATCAACCCCATAATACTCGCTCCGTCCCTAAATATAGTTCTCATTTCCATATTTGGTGGTTCTAATTTAAATACAATTCTTATTAACTTTTTTACCATTTAATGTTCCTTGAAAATCACCTATTTCCCCTCAATTTTTTTTTGTCTTTATTAGGTGAAGTGGCAAAGAACCCTCTAATTTTTCTTATTTCTTGTGCATCATTACTCCACTTGTTTACTTTAATATTTTTTCTCATTGAAAAAGAGGAAGAATGAGCTGATTTGATTAAAAATATAGAAAATAGGCATACAAGTAGTGATATAGGCCTTATTCGGGCCATTTTGGTTGAAAATGCGTCCAAAAACCATTCAAATGCTCTTTTAATGTGATTTCAAGGCTTAGCTGTCTCTAACTAGGTAATAATGTCATGTTAAGAGGAAGAATGAGTTGATTTGATTAAAAATATAGAACATAGGCATACAAGTAGTGATATAGGCCTTATTCGGGCATTTTGAATGAAATTGCGTCCAAAAACCAGTCAAATGCTCTTTTAATGTGATTTCAAGGCTTAGCTGCCTCTAACTAGGTAAGAATGTCATGTTAAGAGGAAGAATGAGCTGATTTGATTAAAAATATAGAAAATAGGCATACAAGTAGTGATATAGGCCTTATTCGGGCCATTTTGGTTGAAAATGCGTCTAAAAACCATTCAAATGCGTCCAAAAACCATTCAAATGCTCTGTTAATGTGATTTCAAGGCTTAGCTGCCTCTAACTAGGTAATAATGTCATGTTAAGAGGAAGAATGAGCTGATTTGATTAAAAATATAGAAAATAGGCATACAAGTAGTGATATAGGCCTTATTCGGGCCATTTTGGTTGAAATTGCGTCCAAAAACCATTCAAATGCTCTTTTAATGTGATTTCAAGGCTTAGCTGTCTCTAAATAGGTAATAATGACATGTTAAGAGGAAGAATGAGCTAATTTGATTAAAAATATAGAAGATAGGCATACAAGTAGTGATATAGGCCTTATTCGGGCCATTTTGGTTGAAATTGCGTCTTAAAACACTTTACTTGTTCTTTTAATGTGATTTTAAGCCTTAGCTGCCTCTAAGTAGGTAATATTGACATTTTATGAGGAAGAATGAGTTGATTTGGCAATAAATGTAGAAAATAGGTGAAGTAGTAGTCATATAGGCCTATGTATTAAATTTTTGTCTAACTTAAATTGTAAATGTATTTTTACATACATAACCTAAATAATTAATTCTAGCTAACATCATTTTTGTTTAACCAAGTTTTGCAAGGTACAGAAAGGAGGTCCATTGACGAGCAAAGAGCTGAATGAAGTTCGAAACATGTTAGCGTCTTTCATCACATATAATTTAATTTGAACTTGTTAACTTATACATTAATTATTAGTATAGTTTGTAAATATAACACCTTTAAATTAATGAGTTGTAAAAGCTATATGACATTTCATTGTATCACATTTTACGGTTATTAATTAATATTTATGTATTGTTATTATTATATTATTAGTATTTTTAATATTAATAATAATAATACGGGTAATAATTATTATTATTATTACTGTTATTATAATATATTTTAATGGCAGAATTAATACAGGATGTGCAGGTTTTTAATTATTTTAAATTATATAAAAAAAAACCAGGTTTTAGCACCGGTTTTTAAAATGAACCGGTGCCAAAAATATGACATTTCGCAGCGATTTAAGGAAGAACCGGTGGGAAATCATGAAAATTATATTATATAAGTCCACTTTTCCCACTGGTTTTCTATTGAACCAGTGGCAAAAGTACCCCATATAATAGTATAATTTTGATGTTTTGCCACCGGTTCTCCCCTAAACCGGTGCGAAAAGGTATTTTTGCCACCGGTTTTAAACCGGTGGGAAATCATTGAGGATTTGGCACCCCCCCAAATCAAAACCGGTTCAAAACCGGTGGGAAATGCCTAGTTTGAACCGGTGGGGATTGGGGTTTTTCGCCTAGTGTATGTTCATGTTCATTTTCAAGGCTTGGAGTTGAGGCAAGTTAGAATCTTTTACATTAGTGTTTTCTTTGTATTTTCTGAAATACATTGTTAATTTGGTGTTTGGTTTTGTAATACTTTGATCAGTATTTGTTGTTGTATAATTTGATTGTTATTATACACGATTTAGGTTTTGTTCCCACAAACTAAATTAATTCTTTGTTTTGAATTGCTGTAAAACCTAACAAGCTAAAGAGGTTTATTCATCTTTAGCAAGCATGTCCAGTGTGAAAGAATTGACCACAAATTTTGTTAAACTGAAAAAGTTTGACGGTGTGGAGTTTCGGAGATGGAAGAAGAAGATGTATTTTCTTCTTACATCTTTGAATGTTGCCTATGTGATAAGTACTCCAAGGCCGGATGAACATGAAAATGAAACCTTGGAATCCGTTCGGGAGAGATCTAAGTGAGACAACGACGATTTCATATGTCGTGGTCACATTTTGAATGGGATGGAGGATGATCTTTTTGACGTCTACCAAAATGTAGAATTGGCCAAGGAGCTTTGGGAGCCTTTGGAAAGCAAGTACATGACGGAAGACGCTTCAAGTAAGAAATTTTTCGTTAGCAATTTTAATAACTTTAAATTTGTTGATGGTCGGTCCATAATGGACCAATTTCATGAATTGCAACGTATTTATGGTAGCTTGGAACAACATGGGATAGCCATGAATGAGTTATTTGTTGTTTCAAGTATTATAGACAAGTTACCTCCTAGTTGGAAGAATGTTAAGCATGATTTGAAACATAAGAAGGAGGACATGACATTGTCCGGTTTGGCCACCCATCTTCAAATTGAATAAGGGATTCGTGCCATGGAAGGTGCAAAGGATGGAAATCCTAGCACATCTACCGTTAATATGGTAGATGAAGGAAGGGCTAGTGCATCTACTAGTGGAAAGAGAAAGAATAACAATTCTTTCAAGAATAAGTCCAAAAAGAAAATGACAAGTAACAAGTTTACTTGTTGGGAATGCGGTAAAGTTGGTCACCGCAAGAAGGATTGTTTTTCTTTTAAGAAAAGAATGGAGAAAGCCAAGGAGGTCGTGCTACCGAAAGCAAGGACCCATCCACCAAAGGTAATCCATTTCATGAGGTTGAATTTAATTCTGGTTTGGACTTAAATGCAACGGATCCTAGCATTTTTATGGTGCAGGATGATGACTCATGGTGGATTGATTCGGGGGCTTCAAGGCACGTGTGCAAGAGTAAACATTGGTTCAAAACCTTTCAAAAGGTTGTTGATGGAGAAGACCTCTACATGGGGAACAACTCTACCGTCAAGGTTAATTTGGTGTTTGGTTTGTAATACTTTGATCAGTATTTGTTGTTGTATAATTTGATTGTTATTATACACGATTTAGGTTTTGTTCCCACAAACTAAATTAATTCTTTGTTTTGAATTGCTGTAAAACCTAACAAGACATAGACTATGTCTATGGCATTTGATTTAAAATGTTGTAACAAGATTTAGAGTTTTGAAGAGTGATGACACATTCAAAGCTGCTTTCACGAAATGCTTGAGTGGTTGTATTAACGAAGCTCAGTTTGAAGTATGTTGGGGTTCAATGATGACAAAGTACAAGCTGAAAAACGATAGTTGGTTCAAGAGGTTATACTCACTAAAGCATAAGTGGTCAACAGCTCTAAGTAAGGACTTTTTTTCCGCGGGAATCTTGTCGTCACAAAGAAGTGAGAGCACAAATCATGCAATGAGATTCAAAGCAAATAAGAAGACAAGTTTGACAGAATTCTACAACATATTTCAAAAGACAGTGAAGACTTGGAGAAGGAATGAGGATTTTTATGAGTTCAATAGCACAAAATCAATTCCTACTTCAAGTTATACGATGTTTGCCTTACTTAAACATGTTGCTGAGGTTTATACATATACATTATTCAAGGACTTTGAAGAAGAATTCAACCTAGCCATTGGATCTCAAACTAAAGTGCTATTGATAAATGGAGGCAAAATGGTTTACCAAGTGTACCTTGAAGGCAGAGATGGCACAACTCAAGCAGTAACTTACGATCCAGCAAACCAAACAATTCAATGTCTATGCAAGAATTTTGAAGAGTCGGGTTGGTTATGCTTTCATAGCCTTAGAATCTTGCACATGCATTTTGTTGAAAAAATCCCAGAGCAATACATATCTTGCAGGTGGACTAAAATGGCTAAGGTTGAAGTTTGGAAAAGTAAGGAGGCAGAGCAAAAGAAGAAAGGGACATTAAACAACTTCACACCCTGGCGGCTACACATGGTGAGGAAGTATTATAGTATGATATGATCCTTAAGAGCCATAAGTTTGAACAAGCAAGAAAAGTCTTAGAAGAAAGCTTCACAAAAGATTCAAGTGCAACAGATGAGATTACTTCTGCTCTGAAATCAACTAACAACCCTTCTGAGAACACTACAGGTGTAGAAGAGAATTAAGAAGCAACTTCATCTAGTGTTGTTCAAGTATTGGACCCAGCTCGTGCAAAAACTAAAGGAAGAAAAATCAAATAAAAGGATTCCAGGAAGCTATGACTACATGAAACAGGGGAAGAGGAGGAAGCATAGAGAATTTGGTGCCAAAACACCAAATATTAATAATAAGTATATGCTCTGATAGTTTTAAGACATCAAATTTTGTCTTAAGAACATCAAATTTTGTCATAGTAACCTGACATGGTTACATTTTATTTGTAATTTCATTTTTGGAAACTTTATATCTTTTAAATACTGATTATTATGATATAGTGTCTTTTATGATTGACATAGTGTCTTTTTTTCACAATATAGTGATCTTTATTCCTAAATACTAATCTTTATTTCATACCCTTGTATTGTCAGTTTTTCACCATTAGTTAACATATAGTCCATAATTTTGACATAGTTACCTTTATATTTTGAATAGTAACCTTATTAATAAAATAGTGACTTTATTTAACATATAGTGACCTACGGTAATTACCATTAATTTAACATAGTCCTTAATTTTAACATTGTACAATATTGAAAACGAAGTGACCTTTTTTAACCAAACAAAGACCTTATAAATAATATAGTGACATTATTTTAACATATAGTGACCTATGATAATATAGTGATATTTCATCGTAAACCTTTTCAATATATATTTAACCTCTAATATTAACATAGTTACCTTTATTATCACATAAAGACCTTTATAAAGATAAGTTTAAAATAACGTTTCACATTAACATAGTCACCCGTATGTTAATATAGAGACCCTTTTTTTCATAGACCTTTTTTATTTTAATAACAGAGAACATTAATAATTGAATTAAACAAACAATATACCATTTTCATAAAATGTTGGCAAATGCTTGTTTACACAAAATGAATATTTTTCCAATATTCAATAACCTACACAAAAGTTGAATTAATACTAATTAGCTATACAATGTTCAAAGTACTTTGCTTAGCATCAAAAAATTATGATCACAACTAAGTCAAAAAATCAGTTACACAATGTTTTAACATCTTAAGCCTTCCCCTTTCCTTTCTTTTTCTTGTCTTCAGTCGGCTTCTTCTTATTCTTCTTCTCTTCAATCTCTTTCTTCCTTCTTTATTCAACCACTTTTGAAAGAGGCTGCCTATTAGGTTTGAATTCAGCCACCTTACCAATTATAATTGATCTAGCTTCATTCATATCATATAACACCAAAGATGCAGCAATTTGGATCCGGAGAATCTTCCTATTTGAAGCCTAAAAAAGTAAGTAATCAATATAAGATATTGTGATATTAATAAAAAGAAATAAAAACAAATAATTTAAAAGGGAAAGAATCATAACTGTTTTTACAATTTCACATTTAAACTCATCAGCTCCATTGAATAAAAGCATGCTCATTATAATATAAACACCAGAATCTGAATTATCTTTGCTAGATCTCCAATTCAAAGTAGGAAACTCCAAAGCGTAGTCAACCATAGCTTCAGATTGAGTAAGCCTTTGATCAAAGAAGGTACTGATCATATCACACTAGCAAAAAAGCATATAATCATATCACAGTCGCATTAAACGATCTATTAAGAGTCATTAGAACAAGCATGCTGCAACTTTATGTTCATTATCAGCTACAATGTTGCCTAACAAAGTTCAGACCACACAAAAATGCAGATCAAGATCAAAAGAGATCAGATCCTAATAACAGATCATATGATAGCCATACTCCTGCTATCACAATAGGAAGCATCACAACAGCCACAGAAGCAATGCGATAGCAAAAAGAAAGGGTCTTATGATAAAAAAGTGATTTAAACAAAAATGCCTAGAATTAACCCCAAAATACCAGACAAGAAAAGAGTGAGAATATTTGGCTCACTATAAACAAGTCAATACAAACAATAAATAATAAACTTAATTGTGAAAAGAGTGAGAAAGTAATACCAGACAACTTTTTCAAAAAGATACGATTATCCTCATCATAATTCATATTATCAATAAACTGAATTTCTCCTTTAGTCAAATTCACCACAAATAAGCAATAGTGATTGCCCCAAAGACAAGGTAAAAATATTTGCAACAATAATACCACCATTAGTCAGAATAAAAAAAACACATATAGATTCCATTATTTATGTTATAGTGACTTCTTTTAAAATATACTTATGCAATTTTCAATAGTCACTCTCATTTAAAAAAAGGTATCTATAACATAAAAAAAGGGAACTATATTTTTCAAAGCATAAAAAAACAGAAAGTATTACCAGCTCCACTTCTGACAAATCAAAATCATTGCAAGCTATTTTCATCCACTCCTCCAAACCTTAATAAACATTGTCCATTAGTTGTGAATTGCCATCACTGCCGGTAGCTTCTACTATTCATAATATTTTAACAAATAAAAAAAAGTAAAAAGTATAAACATTGAAATAATTAAACAACTCACACTAATTGAAGAACCAAAGTACAATTTCCGAGGTCCATCCTTTAAATATTTCTGATTTTCATTGAGAAGCAATGCCAAGCAATCCAAAATACTACTGCTCATGATTTCAGAAGGCTCTCCTAATGTGTAGAATTCTTGCCTTTGAATCAAATGCTTTTTGTGAAAAAATACCAATAGTTCACTGAGTCAAAGAGTATAAAACAAGAATTAAAAAGGTGTTTCATAAATAAATAAATAAATAAGAGAAAATCAATGTAATCAAACAAAAGATTACTTACTTAGGAGCCAAACAAGAATCATTGATGATGCAATAGTCAACAATCTCTAGGACTAATGGATCTAATAGCTTCATTTCCTTGTTATTTGACTTCAAAAAGTGTGAAATGAGTATAAGCTTTTCATCAGATTTCCAATCCAAAGAAAACAAACACCTGGACCTTCCATTTGCAAGAATATTTTCAAAGCCAATCACAGGCAAAGTGCCTCTAATTGCCTCCCTCCCTCCATTTGTTTTGTTGTGGTCAAATGTAGAAATTTGAGCCAACACCTCGGGTAATTTTGTCACCCAAATAGCAAGTCCGGAGATCTCGTCAATCACAGATTGAACTAGAGGATCCATAAAAACCGAATCATTCTGGGACAAATTAATACCCGAAGTGTTGTTGGCCTCATCACGTGAAAGATTAATCTCTTTTATCTTGTCATTGTAAAAACAAGAGATCACATGCATATCTCTTTTCATGAACAAAAATTGCTCATGAACGGGCTGCAAAAACATTAAAACAAACATGCATAAACATTTAAATCATATCCAATAATAAAAATAATAATATAGAATAAAAGGCAGCTACTCCGATCCTTACATCAATAGCAGCCGAATGGATCTCTTGATCTGACATCGAACCTGGTGGGAGAATGAACTGTATTGTACCCCGGGAATCAGGCACATCAACACTCCCCCCGACATTCCTCACAACATTATCACTCCCCCCAACATTCCCCATACTTTCCCCTGCAGTACCCACAACATGTCCATCCAGAAACTTCAATTTACCACTAACAAAATACACATCAGAGAGTAAAATCCCACACCCAAAACTTTTGGACAATTTTTCCTTCTTAATTCTATCCCTAATCAACTCATCATTCCAATGTTGAATTAAGGGTGAAGAAGTACTTAATTTAACATTCCTAAATTAAACCTATGGAAGTAAATAATCTCCAACGTCAAAATACAACCACAACAGTTCTGAATTTCTCCTTTTTTGTAACTTTTAACACCTTCACACAGTTTTTCAAGAACATATTTACACCAATTCAAATTCTTAATTTGTGCAACATCATCAAGTGCCTTGACAATCCTAAGATCAGCGAATCTGTTAAAAGTAGGAGCTAAAAACGTGGATATTGCATGCATAACAAAGAGTTGCTTAAACTCATCTCCACCTTGACCTAAAGTAGGTATCCTAGCTTCTAACAAATCAAGTGGAATTTGATCGTTTTCATCTGTCAACCCAAAATGAAATCTCCAATTATGTTTGAAAACAAAGTCTGGATTATTTTTATTAGCGGATCTAGGTATCTCCTCAACATTTTTGGGGTTCAAAGGAAGGCAAAACACATCATACTCAGTCACCACAAACTCCTTATTATTATCGATTGAAAACATGCAGCTACCACAGTCAAAAGAATCAATTAGCCACCTGTACATACTAGTAGGATTCCTTTTCAACTTCAATGGTAACAACCGTCCAAAATCGATTTTAGTTACAGAATTTTTTTGATCAAGAGTGAAGTTAGACATCATGTCAACCAAATGCAAAGGCCTATATTTAGTTTTAAATGGCCGCAATCTGCAAAATAGAAATAATAATGCTATCAACATTAAATCAACATCAAGTTAACAAATCAAAAAATCAATGCAGTCTGACAAGTTCAAATTAGTGGCCAATAATTAAAGGTCAAAGAAGCAACAATCTCAAATTTGCATAGTCACACCAACATACATGTTGAATCTAACTTTTTGAGAGCACTACAAAGTAAATAAAGTTACTTACGTAGGTACATCACCACCAGATTCACCAGCTTCAACTATTGATTTCTTCATTCTTGTCCTTGGCTTCTTAGGACGAACAAGAGCAGCAGCTTCAACTTCAGCTTTATCTTCATGAGTTCTCTTACGACGAGATGAAGGTGAACCAATTGCAACAACTTGATGCTCAAGAACATCTTCATGAACCTCTATAGCAACACTCTTTTCCTTGTTAGCTCTAGTTTTCTTCTTCAAGCCTTTGGCACCATTATTATACAAAAAAAAATCAAAATGTAAATTATAGTGACCTTTCTGAAACAATAATGACCAGAAAATTTAAGAATCACAAGAATCAACCCTAAAAAACAGAACCATTACAAATTACATAATGCAGGCCAGTAACCAAAGTATCCAGCTCGAAAATCCGGTAAACTTCCTTCAAACGACAGAGACATAAAAACTAATGAATTAACAGCGAAAACATCATCGAGCACAAATCATCATCGAGTACAAAACATCATCGAGTACAAATCATCATCAAGTACTGAAACTAAACTCAAAAACAATAAATCAACGACGAAAACAACTAAATCATGAAAAAAAATAAAAAAAACAATCAAAATTCAACAAGAAAACAAACAGCTAAACAATCGAAACAAAATTCAATCGAAAATTTATTGTGGTTTTATGTGTTCAATCGAACAATAAACAGAGAAAACAATCAAACATCGGAAAGGCCTAGATTTTCAAATAATCTTCAATACGAAACAAAATTCAAACAAAAATTCATGCAAATAGTTTCAATTAAGGAAAAACATCAATTAATAAGCTCAAAATTGCAGAAATCAAATGATAAACAAAGATTATACCAAAAAGTGGTCTACTTTTGTAGCCGAAGAACGAAGGCCTCTTCTCCGTTGAAATGTGCCACCACCTCGAGTTCTTACCATTGAAGAAGAATTCAAGCAATTTTACAGAAATAGCAAAGCTGATTTTGAAGAGAGAGAAAATGGAAGAAGGGAAGCCTGCGTTTTTGCGAAAAGAAAGAAAGGGAGGTGCGTTTTGGCTGGTAATAGGGAAAGTGAGATGTTGGAGAAAGAAAGGAGGCACGTGACATTTATGGTCCACAATAAATTTATTGTGGACCAGGTTTATTTAAGAATAAGTAAAAGACAATATACGAAGTATAAGATTAGAAACAATATATTATTATAGTTGTATTATCCAAATATTCCAAAATTAAAAAGATTTTTGCTAAAAAGGGAGAGGGGAGTTTTGGAGGGAAAAAACAGCACCAGGAAGTGACACGTGTCATTCCTGATGTCTATTTTAGTATTATGTTATTGATTTTAAACGCCTGATTTGACTTTTGCTTATACTATTTAAGCACAACCCTATTAATGCTTGTAAACATTGCCTCATTTTCGAAATACCAAGTTTTCATAACGTATATATATTGATGATATAAAAATAATATTGATTAAAGTTCCACATTAACAAAAGTGCTGATAAAATCCTCTCACAAAAAAAGTGCCGATAAAAAACCCAATGTCACAATGTGAGTCATTGATACAAATTCTACAAATTCGAGTCCAATGACCCAAAAACTAGCCCAGCCCAACAACCACTATTCCCGCCAAAACAATCATCAAACCCTCACAATTTTCCCGCCACAACAATTCCAATTATATAAATTATAAACTATCCACCTCTTTTTTCCCGCCATTGTCAATTCTCCCTCCATTTTCTCTCCCCTCACTTTCTCTCTCTTCAAGTCCGCCATGGAAGCTCATACCCAAAGCTCGAGAAAACGAAAGCAACCTTCATCATTTTCATCATCAACATCATCAGCAGCAACAGCGAATTCAAACCCATTTTCTGGGATTTTAACCCGCCATAAATCCCAGAAGTTTTTCTTCCATCATAATAGATCTGGAAAATCTCGCAGAAGTCGCTCGTTTCCTTCTTCTCTTACCAACCCTGAATTGCCCACTAATCAAAGATTGCTTGATTGTAATGTTCGTGATGTTGGCGATGAAGAAGGTGATTCGATTTGCCATATTTCGATTAAAGATCTTCGAGCTCGGCGGGTTTTCTCTAAGCCTGTTGGAGTGGATTCTGTGGGTAAGATTCGCGATGATAAAATTGGTAAGATTGTAAACCCTAATTTTGATTCTGAGGTAATTGCTGGTAAATTGGATGATTGTGATGTCAAATGTGATGGAAATGGCAAAAACCCTAGTTTATTGGTCATGGGGAAATGTGATTCAGGGATTGAAATTAAGGGGGAGGGTTTTAATGGTGAAAACCCTAATTTGGTAATGTCAAAAAATTGCGATGATTCTGGGGTTGAATGAAGGTGAATTCAAATTGTGGAAACCCTAATTTGGTAATGTCAAAAAATTGCGATGATTCTGGAGTTGAATTGAAGGTAAATTCAAATGGTGGAAACCCTAATTTGTCAATGCTGGATAAATGTGTTGAATTAAAAGGTGAGTATTTGAATGGAGGAAACCCTAATTTGTTGATTGAAGGAATTGGCGCCAAAAATGATTGCGGAGCTCGGGTTTCGAATGATATGAGTCCTAATTTGAGTAACAAAGATTTGAAGGGTTCGAATGGTGAACATTGTGAGGAAGATGTGCAGACAACACCTCCAGATGCTGTGGTTTTAGTCAGGCAGAGTGAAGATCAAAGTGTCATGCGGGGCAGACGTTCTGATTCGAGGTCACCGCCGAAGAAAATCAGTCCAAGTAAAGGTGGATTTGCTGAGGGGAAGAGGAGTTTTCCTAATTCCAAGAGAAATTTGGTGAGAATAAGATTTTTTCCTCCTTAAAATTTTGTTTGTGTTCAAGTTAATAATTTCATTTAATTGATGATTTGGCGGGAACGTAGTTTATGAAGCTTAGTGTTGATATGAGATTATTGGCACCTTTTTGCTTATCTTTGTTTGTAATTTATATTGAATTTATGATGCAATAGGGTCTGACTCCGTGCTCGAGGCTGAAGGTTTTTAAGGCCCCGAATTCGTTCAGCTATAAGAGACTGCTCCCTTTCTTAATGGATTTATCAAAGGATACACCAAGTAATCCCTTAGCCCTCCCTTTATATGTTTCTAATTTCACATGATATTCGTTTGGTTCATATAGCTGACCCCACTTATGGGATTAAGGCTTTGATTGATTGATTCATTTGTTTGTCAATCTATGAGTATGATAGTGTAGTAATTAATAGCCTTATTGAATAAATGTTTTATACAGATGCACCAAAAGTTAATCCAAGCATTAAAATCGAGAAGATTGAAGATAAGCCTCTAATTTTCTCCTCTCAAGAAAATGACATTGATTGTCCAAAATTGGATGAAAAGCCACTGGCAGCTGCAGTATCTTGCGAATCACCGGAAATGAATGTTGATGGTAAAGAAGAGGTTCTTTTGAACCTTAAGACTAATGTTTCTAATCCTCAGCAAGCTGCTCCATGTACCCCTGACAGTTCTATTGAAAAGGCTCAAGAAAACCCAGTATTTGATTTATTTCAGATCGAAACCCCTGTATCAGATGATCCCAAGAATTGTGGAGCATCTCTTGATAGCCAGGTTTCAAATATAGGGAAGTCGGGAGATATTAGTCCAATCGATGAATCTGATCTTGCTGTCACATTGCATAGTCCCAAGAGAAGTGCTGAACCTTTAGGGGAAGAAGCCTTTTTAAATACTCCGTCTCGTTTGTCTCTGTCTTTTGAACAAGAATGCAGGACAGTACACACAGAGTCAAATTCTGTAGGAAATCCAGTTAATGTCCTTAACAACTCTTCCACCCTGGAAGCTGTTGTTTCTCCAAGCGGTCCTAGTTCTGGCCAAGCAAATGGCATCCTAAAGAGAAATCCCAGGGGTTGTCGGGGTATTTGCTACTGCTTGAACTGTGCTTCATTCCGTCTCAATGCGGAAAAGGCATTTGAGTTTTCAAGGAATCAGTGGCTTGATGCCGAAGAACTTGCCATGGATTTGATGAAGGAGCTGTCAAACATGCGGAGTATTTTAGAAAAATCTATCAATGGACCTGATGCTAATGCTGTTGTCCCAGTTGATCAGGTGACAATTTCATTTTCAATTTCTCCAGCTTGTGTTTGCTATGATATTGAGATTATTACGATGATCTATGTTGATGTTTACATTTCTTCTATAGAGAATATAAGGTACTAGGATAGTGCTACACTATGGTTGCTAAATTTCATCTATACAAGCCATGGTAGTAGTTATGGCAAATTTAGAATCAAGGAAAAGCCTGAATGTGTTCTGTTACAGTTCTTGATGATTTATTTGATATACCTTGGACTTTTGTCTAGGAGAGGAGAAGGCTATGCCTCTGCACTCGTGAATGTGTAACAAACTAACAATTACCTTTTGGATGAATGTTAATCATAGTGATTAATTCATAAAATTTCTTTCTATATGATGATTTTGATACATTTATTTATTATTTATCATAGAAGGTTCAAACAATATTCTCTATTATTTACTTCACTAAAAACATTTAAGGAATTATCCAAAATTTTAGGCCGCTTTTCTTCTATGGAAAGTCTGCTAGTGGGGTTTTCTCTCCGAAATTATGTTGTTTGGCTGGTAGTCATGGCATCAATGCTTACTGGAAGTAAACAATTCATCCTCTCTTCTGATTATGTTGATCAAGGAATTGTGTTTGTGATGCTTTGAAACTATATTCTTAACCAAACATAATTTTTCTCCTTTTGTGTTCACAATCTTCGAATGTATTACTATTTCTAACTAGAAACACACAAAGTTTAAGTCACTTCAATAGTTTTGCTGATCCAAAGTTTGTGCAGGTTCAGGAAGCTTACAGGAGAGCTTCCCATGCAGAAGATACAGCAAGAAGCCGACTTGATCAAATGAGTGAAGATCTCCATGTTCATTGCAGAACCAAGGTAAATCTCATACACATTGTCCTTGATATTTCTTTTGATATATTAAGCTCATATATCTGATAATTTCATCTCATTACAGCCTTTGCAGCGTCCTGGGGTAAATTTCTCAAGCTCTGTCCAAGAAAAGAAAGATCATAGGAGCCTAGGAGGAAGAACTTTTGCAAGATGTCGAAAAGTCTCAATGAGGATCTTGGACTAATGATTGGAAGACTTCTTTTATCAGTTAAGGAAATTGATTATACTGTGGTTTTGTTCTAGAGTTGAAATGTACTTGTCATTCATGATCTTAGCTGCTTGAAAAAAGGGGTGAAGGAAAGAATCTCATTGACTGACTCATGTTTGTCGAAAGACCATGGCTATTGGATCACCTAATGACAGTAACTACTGAAATTCACATTATTGTATTTGTAAGTTTATAGTTTAGGTTATATTATATGACTGCATTAGCTGTAGATTTTTTTGTTGCAACTCAATGATCTGCTTCCCAAATTCTCATCCCTGACAACACAAATAGCTTCATTGCGATGACTCAATGATAGTTTGTCAGCGACATCTCAAGCAGCACATACATGTAACTTTAGTTTGGAAGAATGATGCAGTCGTATATATTTGGCCATTCGATTCTTTTATAAGAAGCATATGTTTATGGTGTACTATACAGGAATTTTCACTTGGAGGTACAGTATAAAGAGGTTTAAAACATTCAAAAGAGGTCGAGAATTCAAAAGGACTAAAACAGGACCTTTTTTTTTTATGAATCAAAGAATGTAAATAATTTATTGAACAATCAAATACAAAGAATTTTCAATATGAAAAAAAATAAAATCAAATTAATTTAATTTAATTTTAGCCATAGATGCGTTGATATGACAAGGATTTAGTTTTCTCTTCAATCCTTTAAACCCTGTTGTGCTTGCACTCAGTAGGATAGCCTTGAGGAAATCGCTTTGAATCGCTACAATAATCATAAACCTTAAAATGCTTATGCACCCATCTCATTCTTTTCCTGCCATTTGCATCGAGATCATGGCTCCTCCATGAAGCATGCGTAGTCCCTCCATTAGCCGGCCTTTCAGAGTTGGTGGAAGCCTCGGGTTCAAAAGCACAAGAGGAGGAGCTGCTACCTACAACACAGGCATCTATATTGAAGTTACGGTAGTAGGCAGTGAAGGGGGCCTTGGACCAATCTGTCTTCACCAAACCACCTTGAGTAGCCCAATCGTCAGCATTCCAAAGGCTAGAGTGTATCGTCATAGGCTGGTTCTTTGGGAATGCAACTCCATGTTTCTCATGGTTTCTGAATATTCTTATTGGTGTTTCATCCACCAAAAACCTGCAAGTTAAATCAATGTTCACATAGACTCAAAAATATGTTCAGAACAAAGATAAAAACGCGCTCATAAAACAAACTAATAATTGAAGTGGTATTTAGTTCATTTTACATGATGAGTTTTGTGTTCCAAACAATGGAGTAAGTATGGAAGTTCTTGGTAGGATCAAACCATAGTTTAAATTGCTGCTCCCTGCTTCCTTTACCCTGGCTGAACACATTCGTGTGGACGGTGTAAGGATTACCACTCGAGTTTCCCAAGAACTCGAAATCAATCTCATCATGTATACCTGTGGTTTGATCAGCTGACATCTGCAAATTGTAATTTAAAGATTAGCAAGTTGTACAACTTCGCTGCCATTCAAATGCATATAATGCAAGGACTATAACCTATATATACTACTTCCGTTAATTGTTATCTGCAATTTTGAATTTTTTTTTATTTCACAAAAAATACCCCAAAGTTACAGATAACAATTAACAGAAGTAGTAATAATAATAACATGAAATAATGTGACTTACATAAAACGTTGTGACGGTGCCAGCAGAGTTACCATGAACGAGTTTAATTTGCATATCAATCCTCCCATACAAGTATTCCTTCTTGGACCGAAACCCGGATCCAGTGTACTTATCTAGGGTAAGGGATAAGAGCCGGCCATCTTGACCGAAGATCCGAACTCTATTGTCACCAAATGTGGGCTGAAACTCATCCCTGAAGCTGCCTGCAGCGAAGGCGGTAGTGCTGACCATGGCAGCAACTAGTAGAACAATCTTAGGCACAATCAACTTGTACTTGTCATGCCAATGTGATGAAAATGCCATGTTTTTCTTATAATGAAGAAGATTTATGTTTATTTGTAGTTGTGTGAAGAATATAGTTTAGATAGGTATATATATACATGTAATATGGTGAATTATTAGTATTAGTAACGTAGATCTAATGCATGGTTTATAAGAGGGAAGGTTCTTAGCTAGTGTATACTTAACGCGGAGCTAACTGTGGATTTGAGAGTATAAGCTGGCCAATTATAATAGAAGTTTTAAACAAAAATTAAAGTAATAAACCTCGTTAATTCATTGTCATCTTAATTTAGTATTGATGTAATATGTTAAAAGTGTACGATTTAAACAATAGCTATAGTAATAGAAGTTTTTTTGCTGTTCCTTAACACAAATTATTTTAATTACGCACTTGGGAGCATGATGTATATTATGTTCTTAGAAATACACACATCTCAAAGGACATGCATAATAAAAGAACATGCAAGTCTTATGAAAAAGGATATTAACTGAGAGCATGATGCACATTAACTTACGATGGTTATGGGTGGAGCAATTAGCAATTTGTTTAATTTATTGGGTGTGTCATCTGATTATTGAGGTGAATCTCATTAATCAATAAGTTTTAAATTCGTTATTGTATGGATGTATTGGTATAATATGAGGAGATTGCGCTTTATCCAGGTACGTTATACAACAAGTTGATCATGTTGGTGGATTAAAATAGGCTTGACACTAACCCACTTATTTCGTGTCCGATTCGCGTTATACTATCATGTCGGTCAACTATTACCAGTTCTAATTAGGCATATAATAACACTTCCTTTCCCAAGAGTCCAAGGCTCTTTTTCTCTAACAGTCAAAACAATACAAGTATAATTTTTGCAAGTTTTGTCAAATGTATACTATGCTGGTATAAAAATCCCCTTTAATCTAGGTTGTCACTCTAATTAACTTTCTAATTTCGGTGCTAATTAATTTTGTGAGCATGTCTTGATTATGTAGCATGCACCCATATGTGCACCATGTTCAATAATGTAATTTAATAAAGGTAATGTCAACGCTTAAACTAGGTAACTTGCTGAGTAGTGACTAAATTCATCAATTCATTATTAAGAAAAGTAAGCAAATTTAGTTTAATTAAGTCTTCTCTTATAGAAAACAACTTCCTCGGTTACTCACTTGCTAAGCTGCTTGTTGTTTGTCAACGCCAGTTCATTATTTCATGTAGCATCTTATAGCAAGATTTGCAACAATAATAATCTCCTTCAATCTCAAGAAACTTCCTACGCCAAAGTTAATTAGCTTTATTGGTTAAAGTCTCAGTAGAAATAGAATAATAGTAATTCATACTCAAATATGAGATCGAATATCGTCTATCAGCATATCACAAGGACTTTCTACACCATCAACAAAGAAAATAAGAAATAAAAATTTAACGCACCAAATAATGAATCTGCAACAAATTGAAAGGTTAGTAAATAAAACATAAAAATTTCCGCTTCACTTTATAGGTAACTTGCAATGTTATTCGAGTTTAATTTTTGATGTAGAGAGAGCCATGACATAGGGTTATATCAAAGGAGGTTAATCTCAAGTTTTGAATACCAGTCTCAAAACTTTAATTAACTAAAACTTACATCCACATGTTAATCTGAATTTATTAGTAAAAAATAAGAGAATTTATTTGATTGCGTAGTCATTGATAACAAAACTTTGTGTACCAAAGAGTAAATGTGAAACAAATTGAAATGACGAGTGACTTATATGTCCCGTGTTTACCTCATTACATGTAGTAGTAACTTGTAACATTAAATCGATGTTATTTATTGTTGTAAGATATTCAATTTTTTCAATACGTACTTTAACCAACTAAATTACGGAGTAATCAACATTCACACATCAATTTGAGTTTATTGGTAAAGAATAAATTTGATTACATAATCTTTGTTCATTAAGAATGTTTTTCATCAAATCAAATGAAAGTCTTGATTAGTGCTTGCATTCAGGAGGGTAACCTTGAGACGAGAATCGCTTCCAATCTTTGCAATAATCATAAACCATGAAATGCTTCTGGACCCACCTCATTCTATTCCTTGATCTAGCATCAAGATCGTGGTTCCTCCATGAGCCACGTGCAGGCTTTCTATAGGTTGGCCCTCGAGAGTGGGCAAAGGTTGTTGGGCCAGTTACGCAAGAGGAATGGGCTCCAATCGGCCCAACACAAGCATCAATATTGAAGTTACGAAAGTAGGCCGTGAATGGGGCCTTGGACCAATCTGCTTTTACTAATCCACCTTGTGTAGCCCAATCATCTGCATTCCATAGGCTTGAGCATATTCTCATGGGTTGATTCTTTGGAAATGCAACTCCATGATTCTCATAGTTTCTAAATACCCTTATTGGTGTTTCATCGACCAAGAACCTGCATGTTCAAATAGATTAGTAAAAGATCGATTGAGCCGGTTTATTTGTATAATAGCTATACATACAAGTTATATAACTAGTCATTTACTTTACGTGAAGTTAGTTAAAGACAATAAAAACTAGTTATCCGCTAATTTAATTTAGTGACATACGAAGTATAAAGACATCCAACTAGATTTTGCAAACATCTTAACTTAGTACATGTGACTATTTAATAGAAAGTACGTGCACAGATAAAGGAACATAGAAAAAGTGTTGATTTAATATGGACTTACATGATGAGTTTTGGGTTCCAAACAAAGGAATAAGTATGGAAGTTCGCGGTTGGGTCAAACCAAAGGTGGAATTGTTGCTCCCTGTTGCCTTTCCCATGGCTGAACACATTAGTGTGCAAGGTGTAAGGGTGGCCACTAACATTCCCCAAGAACTCGAAATCGATCTCGTCGTGTGTACCCGTGCTTTGATCCGATGTTAACTACAAGTCACAATGCCATAAGATCAACATGAAGCTAATACATATTGCTACAAACGTACAATATATAACTGTTTATATATAGTGTCACTAAATTTTTTTATGAACAAATTAATATAGAAACTACTATAATAGTACAAATGGACTTACATAAAGAGTAGTAACGGTGCCAGCAGAGTTACCACCAACAAGTTTCACTTGCATATCGACCCTTCCATACAAGTATTCTTTCTTAGACCGGAATCCAGATCCGGAATACTTGTCTAAGGACAACGAAAGGAGCTGGTTGGTCCGGCCCCAAACCCGAACTCTATTACCACCAAAAGTAGGCTCAAATTCATCACTAAATCGACCTCTAGCATAAGCACTAGGGCACACCATAAGAACAACCATCACAAAATATTTGAGCGTAACAATTTTTTCATGCTTATTAATTGCTAAAATTCCCATGATTTTACTAGCAAAAATTTAATGGCCTAGTATTTAAATTTGTAGCTAAGTAAGTTTAATTTGTGAGATGATTAAGAAAGAGTGTAAGATCAAGTGTATATATACTAGTGAAGTGTGAAGATAAGTCACATGAAATTTCCGAATGAGTAATGTAAGACAAAGATACAACAACTGGAGATTAAGGCATAATTAGCTGGACTATCATCATGTTATTAACTTCATAATTTACTGAAAGTTGATCCAATAGGAATATTCATTCTGTTTTTTTTGTTGGTATCCTTAGTTTAAATTCATACAATAATTATTTATGAATTATATTTTATGGAGTTAAATCTTATAGTACTAAGTACAAGAAGTTTATTTGTTACTTTATGAGATTAAAGCTTAAGCCATTGGGAATTAACTCTTATTTTTATGATTATACAGAGTATATAATTATATTACTGACGGTATTTCTCTATATTCGATGATAATCTAGCAAGTTTTATCATGTGTGATAGCATGTGAATAAGAAGAACAAGCTATGATTGAGACAATGATGCGGGAACAAGTAGATAATTTTTTCATTAATTATATTATTAATTGGTTGTATTCTTAATTATTATCTAGTTTTATCATATTATTATTATTATTATTATTATTATTATTATTATTTATTAATATGTAATATTATAATTTACTAGTTTTATAACTTAATCTTTATAGGACTATGTTTAAATCTAAGTAAGATCAGCTAAATGACGCTTGTTAATAGTGTTACTTAAATTTAGTGTCGTTGCCATTAATTTAAACCTTATAAGTCGTCATTGCCTTCTAAGCTTTGTCAAGATCCATGCCACTATTCATTTCTTTCTTAGTTGCCTTTAATTTGTTGAATTCCTAGTGATACTATGTACAAGAACTTCTTTGAGACCTTTGAGTTACGTTCCTATAACCCTTAATTAGTAACATTTAGGCTTTTTCCTCAAACATTACCTTATTGTAACCTTACTTTGCATTCACACCAACCTTCTTCTTTTTTCAATTAACAATCTATCATCCGCAAAGATAAACCGTCTTGAGCTTTTTAGACTCCAATATTATGCCATGAATCCTTTCACGGTGAAGATCGAATGAAACGAAGAAACCAAATCTAAGATCCTAGATCGACCTTGTCATTTTGTCAAGCTATATGCTCTTAAAAGTTACAACCAAATATAAAGCATCAGAAATATACTCTTGAGAAATAATTCATTGAAGCTTCACTATCTCTATCTTCATTGATCTTTAGTTTGGGCTTCAATTTATCTATTCATTAATCTTCTTTGAGATTCGAACAACAAGTCTCGTCTATTATAAATTCTAATATGCAATAGGAATACTTAGGAATAGATATCTTAGATATGCATATTTGTCATTTATTTTGATGCATAACATATATAGATCGACAATGTTATTATTATTATTATTATTTTATTTAATTATTTTTTTTTTTATTTTTTTTTTATTTTTATTTTTTTTTTGCAATTGACAATGTTATTTTTTGGTAAAGGTTATCCTCTTACATATAACATATGTAGCTTGCAAGAATGTTATTATTTGGTAAAGGTTATGCTCTTACTCGTAATGTTTAAGAAGCCAACCATATAATTGTACATACTACTATAGGACTGTTTTTATTAACAAAAAAGATGTTAATTAATTCATTATTGAACAAGTCACATGATATGACACCTACAAGGGCTACAACATAAATCAAATGAGGAAAAAAGAGAAGAGAGAAAATGGGGTCAGGAAAGCAATAAAATACATGTACACAGATTTTGTTTTGTTGTATAAATAACTAGATAAATTCCGAGCGATACTCGACTTTGTTTTGTTGCATTATGTAATGTAGTTTTTAATTTTAATAATAATAATACCAATGACATAAGGACTTAATAAATAAAACAAGGGAAAAGAGAGTTTGCCACAATCAAGTAGGCCCAAGGAGGTTCATATTAAAACCAATTGGTGATGATAATAGGAGGTTTCTCTTTCTCCAATGTGCGACACTCATAATTAGGACTAAAATATATTTCTAACAATATCTAATTTTATCATGTATGCACAACATTTTAGCCATTTTTTTTTTATTTTGTGTATGATGAGTATGCACATTTAGGAGAGTTGCATAACTTTAGGATACATATATTTTATGTATGTAGCTAGGTAAGACTTTGAAGAAGACTCAAAGACTAAAAAGATACAAGCACAATATATATGATCTAAAAAATTGGAAGTGGAATAAGTGTGAATAATTGATTTCATTTTGAACTTGCTTCACAATAATACAACAGATTTTCAAACTATTTGACTCTTGTAACTTGTAAGTCTTGTATGGATTGAAAAATGAAAATCAAACACACTTGACCTTAGTTTATAATAAATATATTGATATAAAAATAGCAAACGTATACATTTTGGTCGATATCACACGTACAATGATGCTTTTTATAGTAAGTTTTCAAGAATTAAAACAAACGTTACTTCAAACAATATCAATAGAGATCATGAATAACAATGGTGTAAAAACTTAAGGCGATGCATCTTTTGTCAAACAATTTAAAGTTGTTTCCCTACTCGAAACCGTGCTTGCACTCGGGTGGAAAAGCTTGAGAGAATCGCTTCCAATCGGTACAATAATTGTAGATCATGTAGTTTCTTTGAACCCATCTCAGTTTCCTCCTGCTGTTTGCATCAAGATCATGGGTCATCCATCTCCCATTCCTCGCGGTATTGATGTTAACGTTGCGATAGTAGGCCGTGAAGGGAGCCTTAGACCAATCTGTCTTCACCAATCCGCCTTGTGTAGCCCAATCGTCGGCATTCCAAAGACTTGCGTATATTCTTTGTTGTTGGATTTTAGGGAAAAACGTTATTCCTTTGTTCTCGTAGTTTCTGAATATTCTTAAAGGTGTTTCGTCAACCAAGAACCTGAAAAATCAAAGACTATACGTTAAAATGACTAGTATGTGACAAGTTTTAGTACTGAATAATTATAGTACGTTATTTATTTAATGTAACAAAAATTTAATAAATAATGACTAGTACAGAATTACTATTATACACGTACATTTATATCTTAAATGTAACAAAAAAAATTAAGTGTACTTACATGATGAGTTTTGGATTCCAAACAATGGAATAGGTATGGAAGTTTAGAGACGGGTCAAACCATAGGTGGAATTGTTGCTCCCTGTTGCCTTGCCCTTGGCTAAACACATTGGTGTGGATGGTGTATGGCTGGCCGGAAACGTTCCCTAAGAACTCGAAATCAATCTCGTCGTGCCTTCCCGTGCTTTGATCAGATGACAACTGCATATAATAATGTCGTAATGTTTAATACGAGTACTATTTTTACAATAGAGTTTGTACAAACCAAATCTAACTATGACTAATGGATCAAATAATAATCGGCCTTATTTAGTACTAAGTTCCCACCATCGTTTAAACGGGAACAACATTTAAAGGCGGGAAAATAATTCACTAATGTACTCCAAACAAAGTAGTTGCGAGTTGGTTCATCTAGCTTATTTGACCTATAAGTAATTAGTAATGCTAGTTATTACTATTCGTTGTTCTACTCAGTCGTCTGGTAGCTGACTAGCAGTAAAACTATATATAGAAATATATATTGTAAAGCAATTACTCGTATAGTACTGTACTAGTAGTTGTTACTTGTTAGACGTTTAAATGCAAAATGACCAACTTAAATTTTGGAAAATAAATACCATAATAAAAGTCAGCAGGCCTTCCTAGCTTAGTAATAAATTTTGCTCGAACCAACTTTTTTAACGATTGAGAAATTTGATTTTAATTGTTTGACCACTTTGCTAAGGTAAAATTCACAAGTCAATAAAAAAAAAAAGTTTACTCTCTCAATATCTACAAGTTTTTCATGTTTTAATTTTCTTGTGAGGATAAGTTACTATCTCAATCCGTATAACAATCATTGTTCAAATAGAAAGAACTTTTAGACACAGTGCATGAAATATGATATAAAAAATTATTTAACCGCAAAATGAGACCACAAACAATAATGCATGTTAGTATGTTAGTAACAGTAAGCAACTTACATATAAGGTGGTGACCGTGCCAGCAGAGTTACCAGAAACAAATTTCATCTGCATATCAATCCGTCCAAACAAATACTCCCTCTTAGAACGAAACCCGGACCCTGAACCCCTATCTAGGGTAAGTGCAAGTTGTTGACCACCAGGACCGGATACACGAACCCTCGGGCCACCAAATGTGGGTTCAAAATCGGTGTTAAAGTTCCCGAGACCATAGGCCGTGGTGCACAACATAAGAGCAACCACGACCGCGGTTACAACTTCAAGCACAATAACGTTATTGTCATGCCTAGTCCCCATAATTTTTTTTTTTTTGTGTTGTAGTAAAGATAAGGAGCTAAGTAGAGTGTGGGATGTGGTTAAGAAAGAGTGGAAGAAGAGGTATTTATATAGTAGTGTGAAGTGGATAATATGCAAAAGAAGGAAGATTCATAATTTCTAGTAATAATAATATGTGAATGGAAAGAGTAACAACTATAGTAGGGACTAGAGAGTATTAGCTGGCTCAATAATCGGACTCACCCGAAAATATTAATCCAAAATTAATTTCGTGTTTTTTGTGTAGGTCCCTTTATAAATTGGTTGGCACTTAGCTAAGCTAGTTCTATAGATTTTTTTGTGTGGTTCATAATTTTATGAAACAATCATGCACGCGTATGTTTAAATGGCTATAATCAAAGCATAGGGTCGAAAAGTCACGATCATGAACTTATGATATAAACGACTCTTAAAGTTGCAAAAAAAGAATTTAAATATATTTTTTAATATGGTGCTAAGTATAAGTTTGATAATAATGCATGCAAAATTATAAGTCGATAATCAATGTTACTAACACTTAATAATTTTTAATTGTTTATTTTTATTGCATTATCTTTTATTAGGACTGTAGTAATCATTTTCATTTTTTAAGGAAACATTAATTTTTTTTGGTTGTATTGTGTGTGATTGGAAAAAAATAAATAAATTATTGCATGTAGTTTACTAAGGTATTTTTAGTTAATAATATACGGCCGGGTACTTTCTACTTAATTTAACGACATTTTAGCTTTTAAAAGTCGTTGTATAAAATTATGAAATATTTATTTTCCTAAAATATAAATATAATGTAGAGCAATGCTAAGCTATTTCTATCTCAATCATAAATTCATCACACTCTTTCAACGTCAAGTGTAAGAAGTAACATCAACAGCTAGCTGCAATTGAAATTAGGTTTGTAGTCATCTTGTAACTTGCATGTAGTAAGTCACTAAGTCAGCCTGGTTTTAGTTGGCATTTTTGCTCTACTATATTCATGATTGTACTAGAATTTATGTAACAGCTAAATTATTGAAAGATTTTGCTATAAGTGATACTATTAAATTATTATGAAACCAACTCTTATGTCAACGTGCAATGTCTATATATTTTCACACATAAAATTATTTTTCTAGAATAAATGAATTAATAAAATATACA
Organism: Chenopodium quinoa; assembly: GCF_001683475.1. Classification (NCBI taxonomy): domain Eukaryota; kingdom Viridiplantae; phylum Streptophyta; class Magnoliopsida; order Caryophyllales; family Amaranthaceae; genus Chenopodium; species Chenopodium quinoa. The sequence goes on from NW_018745281.1 coordinate 2,919,193, forward strand.
AGAATATAGTAATATACTACTTGGATCTTATTATGAATTGTGGCCATTAAATTTACATTTATGTATGTTTAACGAAGTTTTATCGATAACAATTTTCTTTTTACAACCAGTAATACATGCATACGGCGTATTACAACGATGTCGACGTATCTAAATTGTAATTTTCTTAGTGTTTAACAAGGGCATGTTGGTACTATATATATGATCGTTGATGTGACTATATATGAACATGTACTTGTGTATTACTGTACTAATAACTCGAAAACAATGTACTGCAATGAAAATACATTTCTCATCATAATATGAGTTAAGTACGTACTTAATTAAATTAAAGTTAGTTGTTATGCATTTATTAATCCATGCAAACACATTAACATGTACGCACATGCATTTGTGTGCTAGGGTAGGGATGAGAAAAGAAGAGTATCAGATTGTGGGTCAACTTATAAATGGATTTTCAAGTACCAGTCTAGGTTTCTTGAATCGAATGTGCACAATCAAACATCAAGTCATCATATGAAAATCATACATCAATGCATGACACGACATGATACACAGTCGGGAGGTTGGCTATACTTCGGTCACTTTTTTTTTTTTTATGAGGAACGTATGTTATATTGTCTTAGCATGTGGGCTTGGGCCTTGAATTTTCTATCCAAAAAAACCTTAAAAAATTCTCGACAAGGCATGAACCATGGCCAATGGCCATTAGACCAGTCTAGCCAACCAACATGCGAGTTTGGGCCTTGAAATTCCTATGGAAGCCAAAGTTTTTAATAGTTTTGATACGACATGACCCAATAAAAGAAAAGTTGAGCAAATAAAATCTACAAAGATTATGGGCGTGTTTGGTAGCAGCTTTTGAGTAGCTTAGTCAAACCACATAAAATTGAGTACTTGAAAATGTAGTGTTGAAGGTAGTAATTATTGAGTATTTAGAAATGTAGTATTGAAGGTAGTATTTGGTACAGAATAGTAGAGGTAACTTTTATCAAAAGCTAAAATTATTAGTTTTTGAAAAATTATTAAAATAGCTTATTTCTTTGTTTTTGTTAACTCAATAAAATTTGAAAAATGTTGACCCACACTCACATACACTAATTACATGTACACATATAATTTGTTTGCTCTTTATCAACTGCAATATCTACAATTTAATGCTAGCTTGATTAATTAATCTTAGATGCATGTACTCTCATTGATAGGGAGGTCTACTGTGTCATTTTTCAAAAAATAACACTATAATATGATGATGTGTCATGTTATAATTGGTCAATTTTTAATTTATTTTTAAAAGCCTAAATGTACTATACATGTGTGTATAATTGTAAATATATGTATTTTTTTAAAGAATACGTAATTATAGTTTTTAAAAATCTATTCTTATCTTTATAAAATTATTTTCAAAAATTAAATTATAATTAAAATTTAAAAAATAAAAAATCATCATTGTTCTTCATTCATGATCTTAAATTAATTAACCACCCCCAAAATCTAGTATAATCTATTCGAAACTCAGACCAAAATTCGGTCCAAAGATCGGATTTATTGGGTTTCGAATTGAATTTGCTTCCATGATCTGTATACAAATTTCGTTTTAGGTTTGATTGATAATTTTGATTTATGTAAAAATCAAGTTTTTTGATAGTTTTGAGGATGAAAATAGCCTTAGGTGCGTGTATTATGATGATCTAAAACACAGATCTTTCAATTTTTATTAACAATCAATGGATCATGAGGGTGTGCTCTGCAATTTAGAGTTCGATTTTTTTTTTCGCAAATCTGTTTGATCTGGAATCGAGATCTGCAATTTTTTTAATCTGTTTGTGGTTAGGTAATTACCTAACCCACAAAGAAGTTAGAGAAAACTTAATTACATTTATCGGATCAAACAGGGGTTGCGAACAAAAAAAAAAATGCGACCACATCATCTTCTACACACTTGATACTCCTTGTTCTTTGACAAAGTTGCACAATTTGAGTCCACATAAATCATATTTTCGAACCACTCAAAGCAGAATTCGCCCTTTGCAAATACTTATAAATGAGATTGTTGTTGAGATTTTTTTATGAACAAAAACCTAAAATAAAAAACTACAAAAAACAAAATGCAAAAACACAATTTGTTTTTGAATTTTAACCCGATTTTAGTCTGGATTTACAAATTTATCAACAACTAACACTGATTTTGGGGATGGGGGGCTAATCTATGACATGATTGATGAACATTGATGAACAATATGAACAATTTTTATTTTTTGATTTTTAATTATGATTATAAGTTCGAAAATTTATTAATATTATAAAATAGATTTTCATAATTTGTAATTATGTATTTATTAAAAAAATACATGTATTAAAAAGGATACATAAGAAAATAAAATTTTAATATATTGTGAATATTAAAAATAATTCAAAATAAAAACAAAAATATTAAATACAGGCCAATTAGATTTTGCCACGTTAGCAAATTATGTTGTCATTTTTAAAGAATGACATTGTAGAAATTTCACTCATTGATACTAAGAAGCATTTTTGGGCCTTTTATGATATAAAATAGTTAGGCGTAATTTTCCATCCTAATACAAGTATTAGCTAAGTGAGCCATAAGAATATTGAGGGATTACGCTTATTCTCGAGTTTGCAACATCTATCCACAACAAGGTCAAGGTGTATGTATTGGGCCAATTGAGGTACATGGCAAATTTTGCAATAGTAAATGTTGACATTTTTGGCTCTTAGTAATCAAAAAGAAAGAAAAAACATTGATGTTTTTGGCTTATTCTTTGGAATTACAATGACAAAATGCATGTTAGCTTATAGGGAATACTTTCTATATAATTCTCGTCTGTCTCCATTTAGATTCTGGCATTATATTTCATATATTTGTCAGCTTCTATAAACTGAGGTTTTGTAATTTTCTTCAATCATTATATATATTAATAATGTGGCTTCTATTATTCACCTGAAAAGGTTTTAGAAGTAAGTTAAGCCTAAGATGTGTGATTTAATTAATTTTGACTCATCTAAATTTATCTTATCTGAGCATATTTTGTTAATACTAATAAGTTGAACATATAATACATTCTTAATTCTAAATGAATGTTAAACAACTTATATGCCTACAATCTTGAGTGAGCGTGAGCAATCCAACAAGGAGGAGTAAATTTGATCCACTTACAAGCTTATACTCTATAGAAAATTTCATCCCAAAACAACTGATAAATAAAGGAGTAAGTACTCAACCTTATAAAACACTCGCTTGTAATAGTTTTCTCTACTCTTCACCAACGTGGGACAATTACATATGGACATCAAACATAATTCATGATCTGATGATTTCAATAATTATTGGTTTTTACCAATATGCCAAATTTCCCACCTCCATATGGTGGGTGACATCAATTTTTGTCTCACCGTATGTGGAACAAAAAAAAATTCGCCCATAAAAAATTTTGGTAGGTTTTTCTTTAAAAAATTGGTAAGCTTTCATTCAACAATTATTTTCTTCCATTTACTACAAGCAAACATTTATAATTTAAAGACATTTTAGGTATTATATGTGTACACCACTGCTCTACATCACTCATTGACTTATATAATAGAGATTTATTATATTATTTTATTTCTACAATTTCTCACAAATATTAATAAGTTATTCCATATATTAGCTTTCTAAGCTAAAATGTTATTAATATCCTGTGCATTAGCACGACGGTACGAGATGCCTTTTAGTTTAATTATAATGTTTAAAAGAATCAATTTGATTTTATTGAATATCTTATGATAACAAGTTTACAAGTACACATAAAAATGTAAATTCATGTATAAACATATAATACGTGAAATGAATAATTTTAGAATAAAGAATCAAATTAAAATACAATGTGAATTAGATGGTAGCCCATGCAATCAGATTCTTTACCCTTTCCCTCACCCTCACCCTCACCCTCACTCTCACTCTCAAATTCTCAATCTATCGTTTGTGTATTTAAAGCTATTGTTTGGTAGTTTTGGGTTGTGTGACATGGTGGGCTTTTTACCTCCTTTGGTTTTGGGCTATATCACATGGTGGGCTTTTGGCAGCCTTTTTTATGATATGGGCTGGGCCAAACACATTAAAAAGTGTACCAAAGCTAAAGTCAAAAAAATAATTTTTGGCAAGTCAAGTTAAAAAAAAAAAAAAGGAAAAGAATTGACCAAGTTTAATTCACAACTAGAACAAATACTCTATATTAATTACTCCTTACTTCAAGCAAGTTTAGTTAAGCTCAATAAAAAAAAAAAAAAAAAAAAAATTCAAATTCAGTTCACGGCTAATAATTAAGTTTAGATCAAAAATTCAAATGAAAATAATGCAAGCGATTATGTTTAACTTCACAATCAACAGGATACACACAGGTTAACGCTTCAAAGTATAGAGGAAGAAGATAAGGAAATCCCTTACACCCAAACATATGTAGATGATGAGGCGTGAATTTGTAATCTCAAAATGAGATAGTGAGTTTCCTACCAAGTATCAACTCTACCAAACTGGTTACTTTCCTAGTTAGTTATTGTCTAGCTATGAATTAAACCCATATTTTATACAAATTAAAGTATTTGGATAGTATATGGCAATTTAAGGCTCAAGAAGTCAAAGTTGTAGGCCACTGCACTAAAATCAATAGCTTTGAACTTGGGACCAATTTTTAACTAAATACTTCATCTATTCCACAAAATTGTAATAAGGATAAAATTACGCATTTTAAAGCACATTTAAATGTTAAGTATCTATAATTATATAACAGTAAAAATTAAAAAAAAATTGATATTGTGAAAGTATTTACGAGACGAATCTAATAAGACCCCCATGACTATATTTTACTTTACGTATAAATCATAATGTGTGGTCAAACAAGCGTGATGAATAATGTAAAAGTTCAGTTGTTGCAAATTACTAGAGCGGAGGAAATAATAAATAGAGAACTTACCAGTTAATATTACTAATGTTTCGTACTCCTATGTAATTATGTAAATGTTTACATCAATGTTGTGACCTTGTGAAATTGTAAATTAAATTTAAAACTAATAAAGCTTAGATATGCTACTCAAATGGGCTAATTCATTATAATAAAATTTTAAAAGTAAGGGAAGGAAAAAATGAAGGTCTAACAAAAGGTTGTTAAAATTAGGAAATTTTGGATTTTAACACCAGAAGAAAGAAAAAAAAAAAAAAAGGATTGAAAATGGTTTTTAACACCTCCAAAAAAAAAATTTACTTTAACACCAGAAAAAAAATTTAAAAAATGGATTTTACCAACAGTTAACGGTCTCCGTCCTAAAAACCCGTTAAGTGGGGTCCACAGTGACACGTGTCACTATTTTTATTTGTTTTAAAAAAAATTAAAATTCCTAAAACTACCCAGCCACCCCAGACCCACCACCGCCACCTTCTTCTCCACCCTCACCCAGCGCAGCCGCCGGCGCATCCCTTCCCCCTCCCTTTACCAGACCCACCTGAACCCCCACTCCCTTTCCCCTAGCCGTAACTCGCCCCATCATCACCAAACGCCCAAACCGCAACCCTCCGTCCCCAAAAATGGCCACGAATTCGCCCACTTATGGCTGAAATTGGCTGGTTTTGGGGCTAAGTGGCCTTAACCGGCCGATTTCGGACATTAATGGGCGAATTTGTGGTCGTTTATGGAGAAGGACGGCTACGGTTAGGTGGTTTTGGGCTGCGGGAAAGGGAAGGGGGGTTCAGGCGGGTCGGGTTTAGGCTGGGGGAGTGGATACGCTGATGATGGGCCGGCGGGTGGTGTCTGCGCTTGGCTGAGGCGAAGAAGAGGGCGTCATTGGTGGGCCTGGGTAGTTTTAGGTTTTTTTTTAAAAAAAAAATTATATTTTTGCTCTTTTTTTTGGCCAATAACAATGCGACAAGTGGCTTTATGCCCTACTTAACGAATTCTTGGACGGAATTAGTTAAGTGGTGGTAAAATCAAATATTTAAATTTTTTTTGGTGTTAAAATAATTTTTTTTTTTGGTTGGTTAAAACCATTTTCGGAATATTTTGGTGTTAAAATCCAATGTTTCCTTAAAGTTATTTCCAAATAAAAAAAATAATGAATTTGTTTCTCCCACGCTACAATATGAAATTAGAAATAAAAAGTTAGGTTTTTTTTGGAATTTAATTTGCTAAGAATTGCCCCCTAAATAAAAATAAGGAAATTTTAGAAAATAACACCACAAAATTCTCAAAAATTGGATTATAACACCACAAAATCTCAAACTTTTATTATTACACCACAAAAAAACCCAAAAATTGAATTTCAACACCACTTAACGGATTCTTGGATGGAATCCGTTAGTGGGACCCACTCTGGACACGTGTCAATAAGGCATTGGTTTATAAAAGAAAAGGAAAAAAAATTTAAAAAAAAGAAAAAAACCTAAAACCCTAACCCAGCCCCATAACAGATGCTGGTGGTGGGGATGGGCTAGGTTAGGGTTTAGGTTTTTTTACTTTTATTTTTCTTTTTATTTTTATTTATCTTTTTTTTTATCAACCAATGTCTTATTGACATGTGTTTAAAGTGGGCTCCACTAACGGATTCCATCCAAGAATCCGTTAAGTGGTGATGAAATCCAATTTTTTGATTTTTTTTTTTTTTTTTTTTTTGTGGTGTTATAATAAAAGTTTGAGATTTTGTGGTGTTATAATCCAATTTTTGAGAAATTTGTTATGTTATTTTCTAAAAATAATACGGAGTAATAAAAAAAATAAAATAAAATAAAACCCTTTGTTCTATCATTAGATTTGTTATTAGTAAGTCTGAGTAGTTCGTGAACTATTTGAGGTTGAATTGGCCCAAAATTTTAGGAGCTTGTCCAAGTTAATATCCTATATAAACATAGGATTATCAATATCACCCTCAAATCTGACGTGGATGAGCTGGCCCCAAAGCTAAAATATTATTACCGTCAAGTAAGAAGAGTGGCCGCCGGCGCCGAAGTGCGCGTTGGTCACTGGTGGGGGTGGGGGGCAAGGGGTTGGTTGGCATGATGGTGGTGGTGCGGTGGGGAGGGTGGCTGGGTTTGGGTTTTTTTTTTAATTTTTTTTAACTTTTTTGTTAGTTAAATAAAAATAAAAATGAACCAATTATAATACGCCACGTGGCATAATTACCCTTAATGACTAATAGAGTTAATGTTTGTTAGTCATTTGGGCATTTGGTGATAAACTCTAGGGCATATGGTGAATTTGAAAATTTTCATTGATAGATGGTGAATAAAAAAATAACTCAATGGTATTTGGTGAAAAATCCAAAAAAAATTAAACAAAAATTAGTGAAAAGGTAAAAAATGAGTTTTATGGTAATTTATGATTGGAAATTTGGAATTTAATTAGGCTTAACAAAGATAACTCGGGCCTCAATTCAGGGTCGAATAAAAGTGTAAAAAGCATGTGTTAGATTTCGGAAAACTCCTCAATGTGGAGTGTGTACCATTGATTAATATATATAGAGTTTTTACAAGACTAGTCCTAATCACGTTAGGAAACCCAGTACGATAAGGATACAAGCTATATACAAATATTATCCTAATCTGAGACAAATAGTATCATGATTATAATATCTATCACACCCTCGCAGTCATAGCGCGAGGAGGTCGTACAGACGTACGCTAAGACTAGATCTGAAAGCCAAAAATAAGTCTCGAGGAAGGCCTTTCGTGAAAATGTCTAGAAAATGATACTTGGAAGGAACATGTAGAACTCGAACTTGTCCTAAAGCAACCTTTTCTCGAACAAAATGAATACCCATCTCCAAATGTTTGGTGCATTAGTGTTGAACCGGATTACTAGAAAGATAGATAGCACTAACATTATCATAATATACTATCGTAGCCTGTTGAAAAGGACAATGTAACTCAAGTACAAGATTACGAAGCCAACAAGCCTCTGAGACAACATTTGCGACGCCTCGATATTCTGCTTCTGCACTCGATTCAGATAAAGTAGGTTGACACTTAGATGACCAAGAAACGAGGTTGTCCCTAAGAAAGCATCAATAACCCGATGTGGAATGACGGGTGTCGGGACAACCTCCCTAGTCAGCGTCAGTGTAAGTAATCAAATGATGAGAAGAAGACGGATATAAATGTAAACCATGATCAATGGTACCCTGAACATAGCGCAGAATGTGCTTCAAAGCATCATAATGAGATTCCCTAGGATCATGCATAAAAAGACACACCTGTTGCACCGCATAGGTAATATTTGTCCTGGTGAAAGTAAGATACTGAAGAGCACCTGCAGACTGAGATACAGAGTAGGATCCCGAAAAGGTGGTCCTGCGTTTGCACTAAGTTTAGAACTAGTGTCAACTAGAGTAGTTTTAGGTTTACAAGAGCCCATACCTGCACGTTCTAAAATCTCGTGTGCATACTTTTGCTGAGAAAGTAGCGAATAAGAAGGAGTACAGGTCACCGCAATCCCCAAGAATTAACTCAAAGGGCCCAAATCAGACATAAGAAATTCAGTTTGCAACCGAGATATGATCCTCTCACGCAACCTGTCAGAAAAGGTAGCTAATATAATATCATCAACAGAAGCAAATATGCCATATCATCACCCTGCCAGAAAGTAAAAAGAGTGTTGTCACTTTTGGTAATGACAAAACCCAATTTGATCAGCAAGTTCGCGAAGTGCTGGTACCAAGCTCTGGGAGTTTATTTCAAACCATAGAGAGCCTTGCGGAGCCGACATACATAAGAGGGTGCTCTCCGATCAACAAAACCTGGAGGTTGATGCATATAAACAGTTTCCTGCAAATCACCATGTCGAAAGACATTTTTGACATCTAATTGATGAATCGACCACTTTTTAGCCATAGCTAAATTTAGAACAGTACGAACACTGGCTGGTTTAACTACCGGACTGAAAGTCTCATCACAATCCACACCAACTTCCCGCGACCTGCCATCACATACAAGACGAGCTTTGTGCCTTTCAAGGTCACCATTAGACTTGAATTTGTGTTTAAATAGCCATATACAATTAACAATATTCACTCCCGTAGGCCTAGACACCAAATCACATGTCCCTGTTTTAATCAAAGCACTATACCCATCATACATCGCCACATTCCAATCATGGTCAGTTAAAACTTGTTTATAAGACTTTGGAAGAGGTGGACCCGAGGTATTGACGGACAAGTTCAAAGAATATTTCGGGTTAGGCTTGAAGATACCCCTTTACTACGGGTGACTCTAGGGGAGGGAGGGGGTGCCTGGTGTAATACCCCGTATTTTTAATGTATTATATATATATATATATATATATATTTTGGGCCAAATTATTTAATTATGCGATTTAAATTAATTAAGTTCTATTTTTGGTCAAAGGTTACAAAACAATTTGACTTGATGGAAGTATCATATGTTAAATATATTTGGCATATATATTCCACAAAAAAAATATAGTCCATGTCCATTTAATTAACCCAATAATCTTACTTATATACTTGGGCCTCATACTTTATCACTCATGCCCATCATTCTTATATGCTCAAAACCTATCCTAACATACTCTACACTATAAATACTTCATTTATCCCCAAAATTTTCCCATCCAAAAGTCAATAAGTCAAAGGTTAGCTTTTCTCCTTATTTTTCCTTTTCTTTTCTTTCCTTTTTCCTCATTTTTTTTTGCCCTTTTCTTCTTTCTTTTCTTTTGGCCACCTTCCCGTGAAAATCCATGAATGGGATTTTGTGAGTGGAATTCTAATTCCACTTGTTGATGTGTGCCACATCATCCAGTCGAAGTCGGCGACCACCAGCCGGCAAACTCCCCGACCACCTTCTGTCGGCGCCGAGCTGCTGCCGCCAGCCACCCCGTCGTGGTCTTCTCTTTTCTCCTCCCTCCTCTTTTACTTTAATTATTTGATTATTACAATTATGGGTTTTGATTTTTAATTGTTCCAATCATGTGTAATTAGTCTTATTATCATGTTTTGAATTCTTATAATCATAAAATTCGGATTTCATGAAGGGTTATAATTTTTCAGATTTCATAAAATTACAAGTTAGGATTTTAATTTATTAAAGACTAGATTTTTAGGGTTCTTAAATAAATTAATTTGGGGCTTTTATATGTAGAAAAACTGCTATTTGTAACTGACGAAATTGACTTTTAGTAACTGGCATTGTTAATTGCTATTGCCACCATTACAACTAGTGAAAATAATTCGTAACTGGCTAATGTTAGTTACTAATAATGTACTATTCGTAATTGGCTTAACCTAATGCCAGTTACAAATAGTCTATTTTCAAATTTAGAAAGCATACTATTCGTAACTGGTGTTAAGTTACGCCGATTACAAATAGAGTATTATTTGTAACTGGCATAGCTTAATGCCAATTACGAATAGTTTTTTTAAAAAAAATAAATAAAATGGAAGCAGTAGCAAATTCCTCTATTGCCACCACCCGTACACTACATTTATTTCAATGTGAAGACCATAAATTATTAACAAACTTTTATAAAATACAATGATTATCAATCTAATAAGGCCAAATTTAAGCAGCATCTACATATACATCAACTCTAAAATAATACTGAATTGATGTACCTGTAATTACAAATATGTCTCTCACAATTCACAATAAATAATACTATATAACTAAAAAAGCTAGTTAGTTAAATGATACAATGGTCAACCTTCAAATTTTGACGATTTTATTCTGTCTGCTTCAAATTATTTTCAACTGTAAAGGACATGTCATCCTAAAAGAATAGATTGATAAGAGATGTATAATAAACTAAACAAAATATATAGAATGTCTTGTAGAAATCATCCACTTGTAAGCTTGTTCACCCTTTTGAAGGTGCTGGTAGAATAAGCTTGAAATATTATTGACTACCTGCTAAATGGTTACCTCATAGACCAATCTCAAAGAATCTTAGCTCACGGGAAATCTTGCAAAGTTCCAACAATAAAAACAAATTGATTTCTCAACTTTTTGAATCTTCAAAAATTACAAGGCCAATGCAGGGAACTATAAAATGAAATTAATCAAGTTGGATGGGAGGGAGGGAACTCCACAGATGCATCCAATAAAGACTACACATAATAAGTTCTACCAAGAGCTACAATGATAAGGAATTTGAGAGCCTAACCCCAAGAGGATTCACCTCAGTAAGAGAAAATTATTGAAATAAGAAAGATGCAACATAAAACTATACAAGTATATGCTCCAAATGATAGGATCTATCCATCAAACAAAAAAAAGAAGAATGATGGGACTAACCTCAATATCTCAAGATATAGAGCACAAAGTATCCTATGAAACCATCATATCACTTTCTATTAATTCAAGAGGGAAAATAGGTACCAAATTTTTTTATAAGAAATTCCTGTGTAGAACAGAGGAAAGCAATACAGTATTAGGAATTTAATGTACATACTCATAATCTCTGTGCCTTTTAGTCGATAGAAATTAATCGTGCTGTACACTAATATTGATAAATCTAAATTGTTTTTTCTGCGACAATAAGGAAAAAGAAATTTGTGCAATGCAATCACCAGACCAATCTGAAAACTTAAGTTCAATTTGTCTATAGCTTCAACTAATCTCTACACTCGACAACACAATTTCTTTGCCTCTCCACATGAGCAGGTGTAGGAGTTCAAGTATGCACTACGCTTATTTGGTGGAAAAAAGTTTTCTGTATAGTGATCAAATAACAAAACAAACTAACGCTTATTTGGTGGAAAAAAGTTTTCTGTATAGTGATCAAATAGTGATAAATTAACACATATTATATTAAGAGCAGACATACAATGAGTATATAGTTATAACTTAACCCATTTTATATTAGTAGCATACAGATAGCAATTAGATACTATGCATTGTACATAGTAGCTAATGAGAATTTTACATGTAGGAGGCACTCACCATTCTTAATCTTACGTAGTGTAGAAACAGAATATCCAATTCAGTAGACATTAGTTTCTCATAATACTAGTATCCAATTTAGATAATAATTTAAGAGATTGTGACTTTAATACTAATAGATAATGATGTTAAGCAAAGACAAAGAAGGAAGACGAGCTTACTCACAGGAATGTGCAAGTTGGCTAGTGTCTCCAGATTGGAGACACATCAAGTCAGATGTTTACAATGATCATAACTAGCAAGCTTAAGTTAACAAAATGGCTATACATTAGCCTGTATAATTGCTCCATTAGCACAACTAAAGCAATCTGATGATTCAATACCAATGACCGAATGACGATAGCTTTATTGATTCCATGACCATATGCCCCACCTGTATATGCAAAATTCTTCACGTTTTCAGTCACATGCACTAAATCATATATGAAAATTACAACCAGAAATCACAAGAACTAATAGGAAATCAATTTTCTATAAAATTTCAAACATAAAAAGGAAAATAAAAAATAAAACTCAAACATATCAAAATCCACTTCGATATTATTGGATAATGAATACTCACCACGAGAATTAACAAATATCAACAAGTGGGTTTAAGTGATCAAATTGAAGTTGAGAAAGCATATCCTTTTCACAATAAAGCTGAATGAATTGAAGAAAAAAAATTGAGTATGCAAATTGTTTGCTGTTACAGAAATAGCGAGTAAAATAATGAAGAGTAGAAAACCTGGATAGTTCCAGAATCATGTTGCAGTGTGAAAAAGGTGACCTTTCCGAAAGCAGTCATGGATCGACGTTTCTTCTCTAAACAGGAACAAGAACATTATTATTAGTCTAGCTTAAATTCATAATTATTTCTCTAACAAAACATGAGCATTTTCCAATTATTTTGAATTTTGTTTCCCTTAAAATAGTGATAATTAAATAATTGTCAAATTTCTCACAGAAGTATAAAATCAAACACACAATATCACAATCAAAGATTTTTCCCAGAATTGAAAAGCTATACCGAATCTTCCAGCCCTGCAAATTATAAAACAAGACATCGGTTTAGAAATTACAAAAATCAATTTCTCTCTTGCGCTCGAAACTATCGCCACCCAGATCCTCAAAAGTGGATGTTCTTTGATTCCAGATTACTCTGAAACCCGAGTTTGCAACTCATAGTTATAAAACCCCAAAACTTCCATTAAATTAAATTAACAAACAAAAGAACAAACCCTAGAAATCTTTTTAGTTCTTTTATTTTATCAAATAATCGCTATAATTAATCAAAAATTCATAAATTAGGAGGAGATCGAGAGAATACCTTACGGAATTCTTGATGAATAAGCTTCTGTACTAATTTCCCAAAAGAAAAAAAAGAAGTGAAATTAGTAACCGGCCTAAATAAAGTCCATTACAAGTAATATGGTCAATAATGTTTGACTTATTATTTGTAACTGTGGCCTTCTTTATTTTAAGTAGTAGTAGTTGGTCGGCCTATCATTGACCTACTACTTGTAACTGACCTTTGTTATGCCGGTTACTAATACTATTTTATTTGTAACCATCACTATCCATGTCAGTTACTAATACTCTTGTTGTAACTATCGTAAATTAAGCAAGTTACAAATAGAGGGTTACAAATAGCAATTTTTCTACTAGTGTATCTAGTGATTCTATGGATTAATTAAGCATAAAAGTGATGTTTTGATGAAGTTTTGAAGGGTTTTTAATTAATCTATAATGCTTGAATTTTGCCTAAAATACTATTTTTGGTGTTTTATGAAAAGGGTGTAATTACCCATTAAAGAGGAGTTTAATTAAGGGTTTTTAAATAATTTTCAGATTATTTTGAGTGACTTAAATTGAGTTTAAGTTGCTGGAAATGGTGTATACTAGGGTAATTAATATAGGGTTATTGTCCTTTTATGTAGGAGACTTGGTTCGAGAAGTGTTGTAGTGTATTCGGCCACTTTAAGGGCTTAATTGAGGTACGTTCGTGTATTCGGCCACTTTAAGGGCTTAATTGAGGTGCGTTCGTGTATTCGGTAATTATTTAAGTGTGTAGAAGCATACTAGGTTTTGTTTAATTAATTCCAAGGTAGCATCATGATAGGTATTGGTTGGAATTGTTGGGATTGATTTGGTGATTGATTTGTGACGTATGAATTATTTGAGGTGAATTATTGATTGGAATTAATTATGTTTGCATGTTGATTATGAACCATACTTGTATTATTGGCATGATTGAGAGCATGTTAAATTAAACTAAATGTTTAATTGAGTTTGGAGTATTGAAAGAGAATTTTATTATGATTCATATAATTTTTATTGATGCTATAAGCATGGTAAAGTAGTGTAGGGAATTTTTCAAAACTCAACTTTTTGAGCCCCACTATGATCATGCTTTTAGGCTTGGTGGCGTCCAAAGGGAAGGAAGCTAGAGATAAAAGAGTCGTCAACAAGTTTTAGGAACTTGTAAACCGTTCACAGGTGTGAATGTTACACCCCATTCATTATCACGGAGATCGCTAACTCCATAGTGGTCCGCAACCATGACTGGATATTCGGGGATGACGGTACGAATGCAACCTAAAAGAGATTGAACCCGCCCTAAATCGGCCTCTACTTAATTCTTATGATATTCATGTGCGCTTTCCCGATCATTATACATACATCAAATTAGCCCTAAGCATATTTAATCTACGTTGGTTGATTATTAATGCACAAATAAATCTATCATTGGTGATCATTTGAATTAAAATCATATTAACCAAAATCTAATTATTAATTATCTTATTAGACGTGATTTCAAGTACAAATCTCCTTTGAACCTACAAGAAAGGGCGTGATCAAGCAATAACAATCAACTATGAATAATCAAGCAATGTATAATTGACACAACAATCATAATCATAATAATACCATCAAAACATCGTTAGCAAGATCCTAGACATAATACTAAACGGATTAATAACAAATCCTAGCATGTCACTAATAAAAGTCATAATCAAAACATTAGCCTAAACATGATACTAGAAAGCATGACATTAGAAATATTAATTAACACCCTAAACATGATACTAAGAATTAAAAACAACATCATAACATGATACTAATAATTAACATAATATTCTAAGCATGATTTCTAGGAATCAAAAATAATAATTAAGTAATCAAATCACTCACTTTGATGCTTCGTACTTCTTTCTAATCAAAACAATACACACGTTAGTAACTTCAAGAAATATTAAATCAAATAAATAAGTAAATCAAATAAGAATTGAAGTAGAGATTTGGGACCAAACCCTCAGAACTATCAACCTTTCACGTCAAGGTCGAAGGCAACGTCGAGAAGGGCAAGGAGTATTTGAAACTCGTGATGGAGGTATGGAGTTTGATTAGGGAAAAATATCAAGAATGTATTAGGACGTGTTTAGGGTAGGCTAAGAAAAGAACCAAGAAAGAGAGAGAGAAAGTATGAGAGAAGGGATTAGATGATGATTCTTAGTGATTGGTATTGCTCAAACTTGTTATGATTGAAAATGGGGTGAAACGACCTCTATTTATAAGGAAAAAAGAGGGTAGAAGGATCAGAAAAGAGTCAGAAATCAAATCAAAGTAAAACAGGTTCCATCGCGGCGCGACAACTTTGTCGCTGCGCAACAGCCTTGTCGCGGCGCGATGGTGTTGTCGCTCAACGATGGTTTTGGAAAGATTGAATTCGTGCGAATCCGATTTCCAATCGAATTGGGTTAATCAAATCTCCGTACATATTCTAATTTGACCGAGATTAGGATCATTGAAAAACAAATGTTTTACCTAATGTAAAATTCTTAAATCTTTATCTTTTCAAAAACAGGATAAATTAGAACCTCCTAGATGATTTTAGAAGCTTGTAATAAATCCTAATTGGTTTAAGAATGAGGTTAAGGTTAATGGACCCTTCACATGATCATTGGGTCGTAGGTAAGGCTTAATTCGGGCTCGATTTAGTATTTTTTGGCCATAACTTCTTCCTTATAAGTCGGTTTTGGGCTTATAATATATCCTTGGAAAGCTCTTTCAAGCCCTATCCAAATACATAATAATTGGACCAAGATTATGGATCAAAATAAGCTGGTTTGGACGTTTTTATAAAGAGAACACGAAATGAATGATTTTTAAAGACACAAAATGAATGATTTTGGTTTAAAACATTTAAAGAAAGGCTAGGAAATAGGCAAGGCTAAAGGGAATTCACGAGAATCTTCAACTCTTTACCTAAATCGATAATCAAAGATGTGAAAAGTACTCATCACTGGGTTTGGTTTTTGGGGAGACACAATCAGGTGTCTACAAGGAGCTAATTAAGTGTCTATGTACATGAGGTTTAATTTATATTTTGGTGCCTAAGTGTACTTAAGTTGTTTATATACCGAGAGATAGGATTTGAGGTGCCCACGTGCACTTAAGGTGTTCTAAACAACGAGGGATAGGATTTACAGTGCATTATGCGCTTAAGGTGTTTCTACATCGAGGTAGTTTTAAAAGGGCTCAACATTAAATTAAATGTGGTCACTGATTATTCAAGAATTAAATTGGTTTATTTGATTGCTTGAATGAATTATGTATGTTGGTTCTTTTATGGTTTGAGAGTTATCACCAAGTTTAAAATATGTAAATAACGTAAAGTGAAAGAGGTTACGCACTCTTGGAACGGTACGTATATACCTTGAGTATGAACATATGGGGGGAGTTATGGGGTTTTATATTAACCATAACTTCTACTGGGGGTATCGAACGTTGTACTTTCCTTTTTATTATGCGCAGGAATTCCACCACTTACGAGTAGTTCTTTTATACTGGCACGGTTAGCTCCCGTGTTAGTACCCTTTTATTGAGGCAGGTAGGGGGGAAATCCGTTCGATGAGTAATCAAACTAAATAAATAATCAAATTTGATTTATGATTTGTGTTGTTGGTGTGAATGCTGAACTCAAGGCTAAAGGTAAGTTAATTAATGCTAGGTTGTATGCATGTTAGTGTGTTTTGATTACGCTTATGTACTCAGCAATGCTGATTGTTGTGTTTTGTGTGTATTTGGCCTTGTCTTTATCTTGGCCCTATGACGACCCATTTCTTATGGTGAGTAGTAGGGACAGTTAAAGAGAAGCTTTTCAGGTGTTGCACAATATTCATGTTGGGGGTTTGGGCGAAGAGTGAATCTTACTCTAGTTTTATCTTAAATATGTGTTTACTATTGATTATTGGTTTATTGTTATTGTTTAATGAGACTAACACGTCACTTTTAAATATTCGTTTGGTTTTGAAAGGGCCTATAATGGTTCCAAGTTGTAGGTTTGACTTTAGTTTGACTTTTTACTTTTGCTTGGTGAACTATTGGACTTTGACTTTGTTTTGAAAGGTTTTAAAAATGTCTTCCGTCGCGTATCTTTGATAAATGTCTTAGCCGTTATCACGGTGACGATAATGCCTTGGCTATTTCCTATTTTGTATTTAAAAAGGGCAAAACAAGTATTTCAAAAGGGGAAAATTTCCAGGGTGTTACACTTGGTTGGTTGTATGGCTGGCACGCCAAGCATAGGTGGCGCGGAGTAAGCTGGAAGTGGCAAGGCAGGGTTGCTGGTAGGGTGCGGTGAGGGCATGATGGGTAGCGGGGTGGTCGCACTGTTGGCTGGTGAGCCGCGGGGAGGTCGCGGAGTGGACTGCTGGGCAGGGGAGGTAGGCGGGGTTTTGTGGGTATGATTTTCAGCATTTAGGCTAATTGTAGTTGGGCCTTGATGTGGGTTGGCTTGAGAGCCATGATGGCGCATGAGCATGTGAGTCAGAAGAGGGGTGCACTCATCAATACCCAAAAAATCATAATCTTTTAATGTGTAATTTTCCAAGTTCATAAAGGGAAAGGAGGACTCGTCAAACGTTACGTGGCGTGAAATGATGACTTTGCGAGTAGCGAGGTCAAGGCATTTGTTGCCACGGTGATTAGAGGGGTACCCTAAAAAGACACAAGGAGTAGATCAAGGAGCAAGTTTGTTAGGAGCAATGGCCGAAAGGTTAGGGAAACAAAGACAACCAAAAGCCCGTATGTGGTATGATGGGTTTTTACGAAAAAGAGCATGAGCCGGGGCTAATTGCTTAAGTGATTTTGTTGGTAAAATATTAAGAAGGTATATGGTCGTCTCAAGAGCATGTGACCAATAGGAAGGGGGCAATGAGGCATGAAATAATAGGGTGCGTTTGACATTATTTATGGTTCGAATCATACGTTCGGCTTTTCCATTTTGGGATGAAGTGTGGGGACAAGAGAATCTAAAGACCAAACCATTTTCGATGCAAAACTTTTTGAAAGGATCATTATCAATTTCGCGACCGTGGCCACTTTGGAATGATTTAACAGGACGTTCAAATTGAGTTTGCACGTATTGTCTAAAGTGAATAAAAGTTTGGAAGGCTTGAGATTTATCGGCAAGAGGTATGGCCCACATATAATGAGTAAAATCATCAGGAAGTACTAAATAGTATTTGTGACCAATAATACTTCGAATGTAAGATGTCCATAAATCGGCATGAATAATGTCAAGAGCAGAAAGTATTATTATTTGAATCATAAGAAGGAAGTCTAACATGTTTCCCTATTTGACAAGAATTGCAAAAAGGGGAGTCATGCTCCTTATTACAAGAAATAAAATTATTTCTCCTAAGAAAACTTAAAGAAGAAGCCCCGCGATGTCCTTATCGATCATTCCACAGGGTGACTGCAGAGAGAGTAGTGGCTAGGCAAGTGCTTGGTGAACTTGAAGTGACTGGATAGAGCTCCTCGATGCTATTGCATCTCGTTACTACCCTCTCCGTACGAAGATCCTTCACAGTAAAACCATTAGGGTCAAATTCTATAGACACCTTATTATCAGAAGTAAATTTTAGACAGAAATTAGATTCTTAATAATTTAAGGTGCAAGTAGAACATTTTTAAGGCTAAGGGAATTATTATTGGGGAGGGCGGTATGACCATAGCCGGTAATTGGAATGCAATGACCATTGCCAACTAAAATATGATTATGAGTACTTAAATTAAAAAGGGGTAGAAGTGTAACGACATTATTGATCATATGAGACGTAGCTCCAGTGTCCATGTGCCATCCGTTGTCCGGAGTTGAGAGATTCATGGAAGAATATGCACTGCCAAACTCCGTGGGAGTCATAGGAGGCCCATAGTTGGTGGCCCCTTTGTGTAAGCCTGCTGGGGTGGTCCACAATTGAAGTTGGGCCACTGTTGGTACTGTCCAGAAGTAGGAAAGGGTGCTGGCAGTAACGCCCAGCCTTGTGGCCAATATGGCAAGTAGGAATTGGGCCATTGAGGCTGAGAGGGCCAATTTTGCCTATTAGGATTGGACTGCTGCTGAGGTTTCCATCCTTCTTGTTGTTGTTATTGTTGCGTACTTTGTTGCTGACCAGAGGAGCTGCTACGACCGGGAGTACTGCTGCCTCGGCCCTTTCCGCCGCCGCCACGCCCTCGTCCGCCGCCACCACCGCCTCTAACGGCACCGGTGGTGGTCTGCTGCTGCTGTGTGGAGTCCGAAGCAGATGGCGAGGACTGTTGTTGGGCTACGAACGACACCGGAGAAGCCATTGAGTCTTTGTTCCGGCGGGTGTCTTCAAATCGGCAACAAGACGTAGGACCAATTTTTGATCGGAGACGGGCTGATCGACATTGGCGAGCTGATCGGAGATGCTCTTTAGGTGCTGGCAATAAGCAGTGACATTGGGAAAATTATCAAGATGAAGAGCATTGAATTGGTTTTCAAAGTACACCGCCCTTGTGATCTTATTATCTTGAAAAATATCCTTGAGGCGATCCCAGATTTGTTAAGCGGTGGCCTTCCAGGATAGAATAGTGGTGAGAAGATCGATAGATATAGTTCCATAGATCCATTGCTTGACAATGGCATCTAATCTTGTCCAAAGAGATTCAGAGATCTCGGAAGGGCGTGGTGTTTTAAGGTCAATATGATCAAGAACGTTGTAGGCACATACATGGTTCTCAAACAATTCAACCCAATTGGAATATTGCACATTCTCATAATCTAGGGTGAGAGGAATCACATTTTTGATATTATTAACGGCGAGAGTCGGATGAAGTTCGTTAGCCGGTGGAGGAGGTGGCGGGGTATCGCCGTCTTTGGCCATGGAAGGTGGGCGGTGATTTGGTTATTGTACGGAAGCGTGAAAGCTGTAAAAAAGAAAAGGAATTCTTAGGATCGATAACCTAAAGTTGTGATACCATGTTAGATTTCGGGAAAACTATTCAATCTGGAGTGTGTACCATTGATCAATATATATAGAGTTTTTACAAGACTAATCTTAATCACATTAGGAAAGGACCCTTTGAAGCCAAAACGTTAGGAAACCTAGTATGATAAGGATACAAACTATATACAAATATTATTCTAACCTGCGACAAATATTATCATGACTATAATATCTATCAGCCCGTTTTGAGCAATTCTTAGCTCGCTCAATTATCACCCCTAAATCGGATCCGTAATATTCAGCCATAGACAAACCAAGAACCAACTCTAAAATAATATTGCCTAGTTTGTTGAATTTGGCAGTCATGCTGATGCATATGCTTTTAATACAAACCAACCATGTATAAAAGAACTGAACCAGATTTTCTTAGCAATCTTCATCTTCAAATCTTTTTCTTCTATTTTTAATGCAATCTTATTTGTGTGGTGCTATATACTCCGTATATGTTCAATGTTTTTGCAGGTCTGTAAGTGAAAATTTAATGTATCTTGTTTGCTCTAACTACTAGGTCTACTATTGATTTTTTGTCGATAAAAAATTCTATTAATGGAAAGGAAAAAAAAAACCGGGGAGAGTATTATTTGAGCTTGTCCTAGTTTATCAAATTATTTTGTTTATCAAATGACATTTTTATAGATAAATCAACAATTTTATCCAATCAACATTAACTATGAAGTCTGCACTTATATTAATAAAATTTGATAAACAAAATTTGTTTATCATTATATTGAAATCACTATATAAACTTGTATTCTCTGGTATTATTAGAGTGGCAACCATAAGGATATTTGGTAATAGTAAGAGTTTTTTCTTTCCCTCGACAATTATTTTCTATCATTTTAGAAAAACAAGGGGCCTTATTCTATTTATCTTAATTATTTTATAAATTTTTTAAGAAATATACTTCTTTCGTTCTAGTAATAATATTGCAACAACTGGACTTTTGCATTATTTATTATGCTTATTTGACCATATATTATGATTTATACATAAAGTAAAATATAGTCATGTGGGGTCTTGTTAGATTCGTCTCGTAAAATATTTTCACAGTTTCAACTTTTTATAATTTTTACTCTTATATAATTATGGATATTTAACATATAAAATGTGTTTTGATATGCGTAATTTTATCCTTATTGCAATATTTGTGGAATAGAGAAAGTATAAGTTTTAAATCATGATACAATATAGCTCAGTTCCCAAATTAGGAAAAAAGTGTTTTATTTTTACCAATCACATCAACCTTCATTACCCCATAATTTGTACACATTCCAAATTCACCATCTATCCTATTTGCATTTTTTCTTATAAGTACCCGTTTGTATCTCTATTGACTCTATATTCCCTTTTTTCTACATTCATTCACCTTGCATGGAAGTTGGAAGCGAGTGTACGTAGTATTTTGGTATGTAAGAAGAAGGGTTTTATTAGATTGTAATCACATGTTAACTCGGTTTGAATTATCGAATTAGGTCATTTTGGGAATAGGGGTGAAGGGGGAAGAGCAAAAAGAATCCCCGCCTCAAAATACCTCCGTGAGTTTTGATCCCTCAATCTCTCGATGGTAAGCAGATATGAGTACTAACTTTTTCACTAGATCAAATATTACTCGATAAGCATATATAACACGGAGTAAGTGCATAAATCAATGTAACATTAACTACTCTGTAGCAATTAGACAAGAAAATAAAGCTATAGATTGTGTATTTGTAGCCGTGAATTACGGCCTAAGATAGATTATTGTAATAAATAAACAGCAAGACAATAAGGTGTCAAAAAAGTGAGTCTCAATTCAACTAACTTAACGTCAATTACTGAAGCTTCAAAGGAGTAAATTTCAAACACTAGGAAACAAATACAGTATGTGGCGTAATATATTGTGAAATAATGGACCATATTTCGGTGCTTGAAAACTTAGGACACCTTCACATGAATTTCAGATATCAACAACACTTCTAGGATAATTGGACCGTAAACTAGTATAAGGTCACCGACCAACTGGACCAAGACAAACATTTGTCAAAACCAACTATATTATCGATATTTTATTACACTACCATTTATTATCAATTTACGATATGAATTTCTATTTTGTAATTTAGCACCTTCAATTTCCAATGTTAATTCTGAAATTATTATTTTTTTACAAGGATTTTGAGCTTGGAGTATGAGCATATATATGTGAAATACTTATTGTGTTTTCGCAAAGACGTAGCTGCATATGTAAAGAAATGTCATTATGAATAAACGAAGGAGAAATGTTATTTTATTTTTTCACAATTGATATGAAATAAAAGAAATATTTCATGAATGTGTTTTTATTTTGGTGCATAGTCAACATTATGCGCATAAATAATAGAGTATGCCTTTCTTGAATTAAATTTGCTATATAATAATTGTGAGATGAAATAATTGATCTAATAAAAAGGAGGGAAACATGGAATAGATGTTAAGATAAAGGTAGACCATGTTACATACTCCCTTGATTCTTTGTTTTGACTCTGTGCTATGTCTTGTGATCAAACTTTAAAAATATTAATCGTAGTAGCAATTTATATACTGCTAACACCATCTTGTGGGATCTTGTTGATTAATTTTGTTTGATGTTTATTTTCTAAACACAAATACATAGTAATAATATTAATAATCAAATTAAAGGTAGTTGTAAATATTAGAAATCACACGAAATGCTAGGATAATTTGGATAAGACATTCATTTCAGTAAAGTAACAAAGAGATAACTTGTGCATACTTTATTTATTACACATTATTGTTAAATAATCTACAAAAATTCAGTACACCGTAAATAGTTTTTTCAAAAATTTATTTTGAAAGAGCTAGATGATGAAGACAGCCAAATAAAGAATTGGACAACCAATGCCCACAGCAAATCTACAGTTGGTAACGCTTCTGATGCTCTCCGCGTTACACTCACCTAGGAAACTACTATCGCGTCACCTTCCATGTGATCTATTAACGGTTTACAAGAATTTTTCTAATTTTTATAACTAACGGTCCAAACTATTATATTCACCCTATATATATATATATATATATATATATATATATATATATATATATATATATACATACCCCTGTATACCATATTCTTCACACAACTACTATATAATCTCTCAAATTATCACTTCTTTTAGTTCTTCATATTTAGTCATTTTCCCTTCTAGGGAAAAGTCCATAACCATGGGAATTACATTAATGGGCCATGAAAAGATGCTTATTGTTGTTGTTGTTGCTCTTATGGTAAGCTCTACGGTTTATGGTGTAGGAGGCAACTTTCGCGACGAGTTTGAACCCACATTTGGTGATCATAGGGTCAATATGGCTGGCCGGGACTTGTCACTCTCCTTAGACCAGTATTCGGGATCCGGGTTCCGGTCTAAGAGGGAGTACTTGTATGGTAGGTTAGATATGCAAATGAAATTTGTTGAGGGTAACTCTGCTGGTACCGTCACTACTCTTTATGTAAGTCCGTTTTACTTGTTATATTGTCTAGTCGTCTAGATTGTAATCCTTATTTCATATTATCTATCACTTAAAATACCCGTCACTTTATTTATATTGATGGTCGATGATTTAATTAATTTGTTCATTATTCTTGGCATTGTTATTATTTGCAGTTGACATCTGATCAAAGCACTGGAAGACACGATGAGATCGATTTCGAGTTCTTAGGGAATGTGTCCGGCCAGCCTTACACAATCCATACCAATGTGTTTAGCCAAGGGCAAGGAAGCAGGGAGCAACAGTTCCACCTTTGGTTTGACCCATCTAAGGCCTTCCATACCTATTCTATTGTTTGGAACCCAAAACTCATCATGTAAGTCATATTAATATAAGACACATGAAATTGTTTGTTTACTTTATTTATAGATGTGTCATTGCCAATGAGATCTAATAATCTTTGATAATATAAAAATGTAAAATAAAATATACTTGTGTACAATTAATCGTGGTAATATATGTATATGAGGATTAAGGAGTGAAAGAATGATTAGTTCCTCTATCTTCCCCTGAGTAGGGGGGTTTGATCCTTACACCCCCCCTTTTGTGATAAGAGGGTCCCTCGTATCTAATATATGCATATCATCTCGAGATTGCCTAGACAAAGTGCTAGGTCACTAGCTCGGCCTTAAACATACTTTATAAATACGTACAAGTGTATTTCAAGATAACCTAGACAAAGTGCTTAGACGATAACAAAAACACGTCTTAATTAATTTTTACATTTGAATGCAGGTTCTTGGTAGATGAAACACCTTTAAGAGTATTCAGGAACTATGAGAATCACGGAATTACATTCTTCCCAAAGCGCCAACCCCAGAAAATCCATGCTAGTCTTTGGGAAGCCGACGATTGGGCAACACGAGGTGGATTGGAGAAGATAGATTGGACTAAGGCACCCTTTGTAGCCCATTATCGCAACTTCAACATCGATACCTCACCAAATGGAGCATATAGAAACCATGATCTTAATGCGCAATCCAGGAAGAGATTGAGATGGGTTCAGAAGAATTACATGATCTACAATTATTGCACAGATTGGAAGCGATTTACTTCAAGTTTCCCTCCTGAATGCAAGCATGCCAAGTTTAATTAGAAGGGTTGAAAAGGATTATCATTATTATTATTATTAACAATTTATCATTGTCACTATTGTTACTTTTCTATTATTATACACTAGACTATTGTAATTCCATATGAATTTAACTCAAATTTGTTCTTGTATTTTCAATTCTTATAATAAAAAATAATAATTATATTCTTCTATATGCATCGATTATATGGAAAGTCAAGAATTGGGCCATACTTGTTTGATTTTGCCTAAGTTGTTGAAACAGAGGAATTTGCATTGACCAATTGATGCAAATATAGTAAAGTTAGACACTTGTTATTGTTGTTTTAAAAATCAAAATTTTCTTATTTTATTACTCTGTACAAATTAATTGTAGTGTTTGAGAAACATAAAGTATATGCTTAGCTTTTTGGGCCATATTTAAAAAAATATCTATACCACAAGTCATCTCTCGAGAAAGAGTTTAAATTACTTTTGAAGTTAAAGATAATGAAAATCTTTTATTAATGACTTTTATTATCCGCTATACATATACAAATTTTTTTATTCTTATTTTGACAGAGCCTATATTCTTATGTTCCTTATTAATTAACCATCATGCATGCACATAGAAAGGGTTTTTCAAGTGAAATGAAAGATCATAAACTGGTAAGAGTTAAATTTTGTTAAGGCTTGGTAAATTATAATTATATCCAATCTCTTATCTTCTTGAATTTTTTTTTTTTTATTTTTTATTATTATGTATATCTTATATAAAAAGAGTATTTTCTATTACAAATAGATAATAATGGGAATAGAATGCAATGCAACACTTTAATTTTAAAGTACTTTATTTTACTCCCTCTATCAATCCATCTTATAGCGTACGTGTACCCCTTTACATATTCACATCTACTTTTTGTTTTCGTAACAATTAATATCTATACATACAATGCCAAAAAAAAAAAAAAAAAAATTACATAAATTTTATAGATAAAATAGGAACGGCTTTATTAGTTATTACAAGAAATTTATCCGATATAAGTCACTCCTAATGTATTAGCATGAGTGAAAGTCAAAACAATACAACTAAGTATAAAATTATACAGAGTATTACTTATTTGAAAATTACAATTCTATATATTATTTTTGTATTGAATTTCATAAACACCGCAATCTATTGATATATCAAATAAGACAATCAATTTTCCTAAAAAAAAAAAGACAATCAATTAGGAACGGGAGAGTCCTGATAACGGGCCTGTTTATCTACTTGTATGTAGCAATGTCGCAAATCTCATATACTACAAGTCGGATTCTTTGGCAGAAAATGTGGAAAGTAAGATTGACCTCGAAAAGCATAGCAATAAATCAAGGCTAACATGCAACTCTAATAAATCAAGGCTAACATGCAACTCTTTAAAGCATGCGATGTTATGATGCATTGCATGAGTCAAATATTCTTGAATAAAGTCACCAATTGCATCTCTATGACTATATGAGGTATCCTAGACGAACCATGTGAGCTATGTTGTATAATCCCAATTCATAATTCATTCTTAACCTTGCAAATCCATTTTGTCTCTTTATATATTATTTATTTTATTTGCATCTTCATCAATTCACATGGTGTCTATTCTGTCATCTTTGGATTATTTCTTCATGATCAAGCATTAAAATTATATTATATGTACAATAATAGAACTATCATTTTTCCGTATCACTCGTAGATCAATATAGGTTTTTAGTTCGGATCAGAAATTTTATTCTTTATTTATTTAATTGCATCAATTCATTGACGTTATCCATCCACATAAATTGACAATGGTTTTGTATGTACTGAAAATAATCATTAATATTAATATTAAGTTTTGATTGGTGTGTGTGTTTTGTTATACTTGTATAATTTTAAAATACCAAGATATTATTATCGTTGTAAAACGAAAATAGTATTGTAACTCGATAATAATATTAAATTTTGGGGTAACTACCCTATAAGGCTATGAGATAACGCAACCTATTAGGTATCTAAGACTCCGACACTTTATTTACAATTGAAGCAGCTGGTTGACTGAAGTTTAAGAATTGACTAAAGTCATCTACCAAACCTTCATTAGGACTATATATAGGTCTTCAGCTAAACTACTCATAAAATAAATTTTCATTAATATATATTATTTCATTAATAACTAAAATAGTAATCTTTACGTGCATGCAATTACCTCGTTGACTCGAGGATCATGGAGTGCAGGGACGGTTTGTCCCTTCATCTCCCCCATAAGTGACTTGAGTTTTGACCCTCACCCCACCCCTTCTGTGATAGGAGGGACACCCCCCGTAAAAATATAAAAAAAATAAAAAAAATTGCCTCGTTGACTTGACAAATCACGACTCACCGTTAACTTGTTGACCTAGAGTCATATATAAAAGATTATTATTAATGTAATGTGTGTAATATAAATTAGTCAGTGTATACAAGTATATTAGTTTTCATAAATTCTTTCTTAAATTTTAGTATTTTAGGGACTATGCTTCAAAGTAAGGAAGTCAAAAAGTTGATAAAGTTATACTTCATAAATCTTACCAATGAAAATACCCTGCTAGGAAAGCCACGGAATTTTTAAAACTAGCTACATACATGAAGACAACACATTTATTAAAAGAATAATTATAATTTATTTCATTTGATGAATAGAAAGTAATGCAACATTGATCACACATTATATACTATATTACTTCAAATAAATCGTCACTTTAATAGTTAAATTTGAATTATTAAAGCAATATTTTAATTTCGGACAAAGGTAATACCATTGCCCAATCACCAAAACGAACCTCATATTAGCTCTTTGCTAATCTAAATCCGTGAATGCTTGCATTCAGCAGGATAACCTTGAGAGAAACGTTTCATATCTGCACAATAATCATAAATCATAAAGTATTTTTGAACCCATCTCAATCTTCTTCTACCCCATGCATTGAGATCATGAGTTCTCCATGCACCAAGTGTCGTTTTCCCATTAGTCGACATCGTAGCGGCCGCTCTAGGGGTAGCACTGTCGATGTTGAAGTTGCGATAGTAGGCCGTGAAGGGAGCCTTGGACCAATCTGTCTTAACCAAACCACCTTGGGTAGCCCAATCATCGGCGTTCCATAGGCTAGAAAACATCCTCATGGGTTGGTTCTTTGGGAATGGAACTCCAATATCCTCGTGGTTTTTGAATACTCTTAATGGTGTTTCATCAACCAAAAACCTAAAAAGTTCAAATTAAATTTAAGAAATTTGTAAGTTATCATATATATATGATTTAAAGAAAATTGGTTAAACCCTAAATATTACTACATATTTGTTTAGGAAGTATATATAATTTAAGAAGTATTTGTTACATATTTTTATAAGACATGTGAGTACAATACAAAAGTAACATAATAATGTCATGCACGCATATAAGTGATATGACTATGTCTAAATGAGCACACCTACTAGCTGGATCAGAAAAATAATGTTTAAATTTTTATTTTATAATATGTCTCTCAATACTTAAACCGTCTAAATAATAGAAAAATCACTTCATGTACGTGATACATTTGTTTCAAAATTAGACACTTCAATTTTACGTACTTAGCAAAAAAATGTATACAAAATTTAGATATGGTATATATTATGCCAATTATAGCAAGATTATATTTGGTAGTTCATGTGTTTTATATAGCTTACATGATGAGTTTTGAGTTCCAAACGATGGAGTAAGTGTGGAAGTTCTTGGTGGGATCAAACCAAAGATGGAATTGCTGCTCCCTATTTCCTTTCCCTTGGCTAAACACATTGGTGTGGAGAGTGTAAGGTTGTCCGCTTACATTCCCCAAGAACTCGAAATCGATTTCATCGTGTGTACCCGTGGTTTGATCAGATGACAACTACATACGACACAATTCATACCATAATCAGTAAAATTTAACGTACACTTTTAAGTTATAAATGTTATAATTAGTGTGATGTATATGTATAATTTGATAATGTATGAACAGGTTGCTAATACAACAATGAGCTATATAAAAAAAAAAAAAATTAATAATTATAAAAAAAATTAAAAAAATCATACAAGAATGAATGCTTACATAAAGAGTAGTAACAGTGCCAGCAGAATCGCCGGGAACAAGTTTCAATTGCATGTCGAACCTTCCGAACACATACTCCTTCTTGGACCGAAACCCGGATCCGGAATATTTATCCAAGGAGAGGGAAAGGGATTGATCACCTTGGCCAAATGTCCGAACTCTATGATCACCAAAAGTCCTTTCAAACACTGTATTGAAGTTGCTTGCATGAGCACTACTAGTGAAAGCAAGTACACTCACAACAAGTAACTTAAGCATGATTAGTAGCTTAAATGATGAGATTTTCATGCTTAATTAATGAAGATAATGTTTTAATGAATGATGATTTATCATGAATTAGTAAGATTATGGAATTTATATAAATGGAAAGACAAAGTTATATATATAGAGTGAGGAATAACGCCGAAAGGTAACGAGAGAAACACCTAGTGGAAAAATGGTTAGAATTAGCTGGTTATGTACTAAAAGTGGCCGTTACATGATTTGTAGTGTAGTCTTCATTATTATTGCCATGGTGTGTTTGTAGGGTAAAGGTCTCTTTTACATAATTACAAAGTTAATTTTATGATCATTTTTTAGTATTTTTGTTGATTTAGTATTTTTGTTGATCCAACTATGCACGTTACATTCAAACTTACTATAAAGTCTATAATAAAAAATATAAGTATAATAGTATATATCTATATGATCACTTGTATAGCCCGTTTGGAAATAAAGTAGTGATGGTTTATGATTGAATTATTCTAATATATTGCAGTATTACTTAATAAGTGGCAGTGTTACAGATGAGGATGTATTGAGATGACATGAATGTTAAAAACAAGGCTAATTTTGTCAAATTATGTCATATTGATCTATTACTCGTATAAGGATCGTTATGTTGGTCGAAATTAAAAAATAATTGTTTATTAATTTATTGAAGACCTAAGCTAGAGGAATCCCATTTACCATATGAAAAATAAAATAAAAATTATTATTTATTATTTTATTTTATTTTTGTAGGATAGTTTTCTAACAATTGAATGTATTAATAGTTAATACTGACCATAGTGGTTAAGGTCTAAAAGGTAGAGAAAAAAAATATTAGGAGTTGGAACTTGGATGCAAATTAAAGTCCATTGCCTTATTCCTAGTTACCATCGAGGAAAGGCCGTATAACTATGGGCCTCCCATATATAAATGGGCTTTTACCCAAATCCATATTGGCTTAAGTTACTCATTTTTTGGTGCTCTATAAGTCTATATACAACTTTACAAGGTTATATAAACCCGCAATTATTTGCATAATGTGTGTTCACGAGTACTTGTTAAAATTCAAGTGGTTCTCTCGGTCTGTTGATTCATGTCAAAGCCCATCAACTAGAGGCTAAGGTAGTTCCTATTTGCTTACTTAGATACAAGTTTGGGAAGAAACCGCCCAATTTTTAGCCAACTATATTCAGAATACAATTTGGTATAGAACTTAATCAATTTGGTATCAATAAGCAGTGACAATTTAGTAAATAGAAAAAAAAAAAAAAAAAAAAAAAAAAAATGAAAACATGGTGAGTGTTACCTACTATTCTTTCTCTTTTTTCTTCTTTTCTTTTTTCTACCTATATATCGCATAATCAATGCTTGAAGTATTTGCCTATTGATTTGAGCGAGAACTTACACACTCTTCCATCAAGCCTCCCCACCCTTATTAAAAAGTTTTTGTCCACACCTAGTTTATAATTGAATGTTCGCATACACTAGCTCATCCTGAAATTCAAACTTTGATTTGCCAAAATTTATGATGAGGCGAGGAGTTAACAATTTTATAGTTAGATAATGAATGTAAAGTATCAAATTAACAACTTAATTTCCTTGTTTAAAAGAAATTTAAAAGTGTTTTTGGGAACAAACTTCTCCTGAAAGTGTTAGGGTATTTCGTTATCAAGATGTCCTAAAGTCTAAGTCCAATTGTCCAAAAGTCACTGAGCTTCGCCTTGCAAGTACGTCTGAGGGCTCGACCTGCAAGAAGGAGAAGGTTAGTGAAGGAATTGTTTTCTGTGAGTCTTTCCCATTGCTTAACAGGATATATATACAATATATAAGAGATATCAAATCCCCTAATCTAGGCTACAAACAAGGGAACTAATTATACATTTTGACTTATCATAATATTTACATATATATCTTAACACACCCCCTTAGTCAAAGCGGGAGGTTGTCGGACGCTTAGACTATCTCTAAAATCCTTGAAAAGCACACGAGGGAGTCCTTTTGTAAGAATATCTGCAATCTGGTGCCTAGACGGAACATGGAGGACACGAACCTCACCATGTGCCACCTTCTCTCGGACGAAGAGTATGTCCATCTCGATATGCTTGGTACGTTGATGGTGTACGGGATTGCCAAAAAGATAAATAGCACTTACATTATCGCAATATACCAAGGTCACCTTTTTAATCGGACAACGTAACTCTAAAAGTAGATTACGAATCCAACATGATTCGGAAACTACATTGGCCACACCCCTGTACTCTGCCTCAGCACTAGATTTCGAAAGAGTAGCTTGACGTTTTGATGACTAAGAAATCAAATTATCACCCAAAAATACACAATATTGATAGGCCGTCGTCGAGCCTACCAAAGATAAAAACCTAACTTGGTCTCTCTAATGGGTAGAAAGGGTAAGTAAGGGTCGATCCCACAAGGACTAAGGGGAGCACTAACAAATATCGATTTGTGATAAGCTAAGTCAAGTCTTTTTGGGTTATGAGTTATGAAGAAAAACTACAAACAATAATAAAGAGGATCTCGGGAAGGTATCCACCAATTAAGTCGTTCACAAACTACAATTTAACATACAAGACATAGCAATTTGGGGATAAAATTAGGGGAAGTCATCTAAGGCACCCAACTACTCTCTCAAGCTAGAGGGATTACTTGAATCATGAATACAACCTACTCTCGTGGTTACAAAGCATAAAACAAGTGTTAAAGCATAATCACGATGACATAAACATTCCCTTGATCGGAAATTCCTATTCTCATGGCATTTCGGGTCAATCAAGCATAAGGGAGCTAACTCAAGTTCATCTCTCGATCCTTCGTTGAGAAAGCTTAGATAAATAGTTCTAGCAATGGCCACTTACAAGAACTAACAATGAAACCACTTAAGCTCAACTAATTAACATCCCACATTAGCTAAATCAACACATACAAACAAGTATTTGTGAATTCATCAATGATTTCAACAATCCCAAGTAAAAGAACTACTCACAAATCATAATAAATTGCAAAACTAAAGGAATTAACAACTAAGAACATGAAACAAACACTAATCTAACATAAACAAGTAATTAAGGATGAAAAGATACAAAAATAAGTAAATAGAATAACAAAATAGGAGAGAGAGTAAGAAATTCTCATTGATATTGCAAGGAGTATCCAAATCTTCAAGTCTCCTTCCTTCAATTCTTCATATTCCAAGCTTTCAACAAGATTTTCTCACTTTCTCTCTCTAGAAAATGAGAGTTTCTCTCTCTAAAAACCCTAACCTAAGCTAAAAATAAACTAAGAAATATCCCCCCCTTACAAATGAAGCTAAAGGGATATTATATAACCCCCAAGTAAAAGGACGGAGAAACCAAGAATCGGCCCGTCTACAGGTCGGCACGGACGTGCCAAAGGTTGCACGGACGTGCAGACCTGTTAAAATGAGAACAATAGCTACTGCCTGACCTTGCACGGACGTGCATCAATTGGCACGGACGTGCATCAATTGGCACGGACGTGCAGCTTTTTCTGGCGAAACAGCTTCATTTCGGAAGATCATAACTTCTTCATTACTCATTGGAATAAGGCATGTAAGCAGTCGTTGGATAGCTCTTGAGATTAACTTTAATCTCCAATTTTAATCACTTCAAAAACTTGAGTAGAAAAAAAGTTATAGTCATTTGAAGTTGACCTTAGTGAAAAAATCCTTCCAAAACCCTTCCAAATGCTCTTATTTCACTCTTGTACGCTTTTCCTTACTTCTTTCATTCTTCCATAGCTCCCTTATTTCCTCTTCTTGTCTCCAACTTATTTTCTTCTTTGTCCAAAAGCTTCAAAGTGCCATATTTATACCTAAATATGCACCAAAACACTAGCAAACCCGTGAAGCATATGATACACAAAAAATGCATAAAAATAGAGTAATTAGTGAACTAAGCATTGATTTCCCACAATTCTAAGGCTCAAAATCACTTTAAAATCATACAAAATAACAAGTTATCAAATATCCGGAAGTTGAACGTCTCGTATCGGCCTACCCACCCCAATCAACATTTGTATATGATATAAGTGTAAATATGGATGATGGATAAAGATGCAAACCATGTTCAAGAGTACCTTGTATGTACCGAATTATCCGCTTAAGAGCAGACATGTGACTATCTTTCGGATCATGCATGTGTAAGCATACCTGTTGGACCGCATATGAGATATCCGGCCTCGTAAAAGTGAGGTATTGAAGAGCCCCAACAACGCTACGGTACAATGTCGAGTCTTCATATGGTGAGCCGGAAGAGCTAACCTTCGGTTTGACCTCGACTGGTGTTGCCGAGGGCTTACACGAAGACATACCAGCCCGTTCGATAATCTCCTCTGCATACTTCCGTAGTGACAGATATAATCCACCCTTATGTCTTGTCGCAGCTATGCCATGGAAATAAATAAGAGGAACCAAGTCCTTCATAGCAAACTCCGAACCAAGAAGAGAAATGATAGAACATTGCAGAGCATCAGATAAAGCAGTCAGAATAATTTCATCAACATATAATAATAAATAAGCCACATTTGACCCCATATGATAAATAAAGAGAGAGTTGTCACTCTTGCTTTTAGTAAACCCAATAGAAGCAACAAAATCGGCAAACCTCTTGTACCATGCCCGGGATGCCTGCTTAAGACCATATAAGAATTTTCGCAACAAATATACATAATCAGGATGAGTTCGATCACGGAACCCAACAGGTTGATGCATATATACTGTTTCATTAAGCTTACCATGCAAAAAAGCGTTCTTAACATCAAGTTGATGTATGGGCTAAGCTTTAGAGAAAGCCAAGCTAAGAACAGTACAAATGGTAGCCGGTTTCACCATCGGACTAAATGTCACCCCACAATCAATGTCAACCTGTTGTGTTTTGCCAATACCTACAAGACGGGCTTTATGCCTCTCAAATCACCGTTAGATTTCGCCTTATGAGTAAAAATCCACATAGAACGAATAACATTCACATCAGGCGGACGGGGCACCAACTTCCATGACTTATTTTTAATAAGAGCATTAAATTCTACATCCATAGCCATTTTCCAATTAGGGTCACGTAGAGCAGCAATTGGGTTACGAGGAAGGGGGGACTTCGTAACTGTGGACACCATAGTATTAAAATTTTTATACTTTGGGTTAGGTTTGGTAATACTATGCTTGCTGCGTATGACCATAGTGGGATGGGGTGTGGTTTTTGGATTGTGAATTAGTGGGCTGCTCAAGAGTTGGGTCAGTGAGGGGGTAGGCACATCAGGTGGCGGATGTGGGCTAGAAGGAGAGAGTGGGCTGCTTTGTGGGGATATAAGGTGCGGCCCAGGTAGAAGAGGCGAATCAGGGCCAGTAAGAGAGCTGGGCCCAGACTCAGGTTGGGCCTGCTGAGAGGGCTGCCCAGGCGCAACATTTGGTGAAGTATGAATGTGATGAATCACATATGGAATAGACCCTCATCCAAAAAATCAAGTGGGAGTATGTAATTTAGCAAAGGGAAAAACATTTTCATCAAACATAACATGTCGGCTTATTATGATCTTATTAGAAGATAAATCATAGCATTTGTAACCCCTATGATTCGGTGGATACCCTAAAAAGACACAAGGTGTAGAATGAGGTTGAAGCTTATTGATAGAGGTTGACGAAAATAAGGGGTAACATAAACACCCAAAGACACGTAAATGAGAGTAAAATGGTTCCCTTTGGTAAAGAATTTGGAGAGGAGACTTGTATTTTAACAATTTACTCAGAAGGATATTGTGAAGATAAGTTGCCATTTGCAATGCATGGTGCCAAAAAGATGGCGGTAGAGATGCATGAGCAAGTAAGGTGCAAATAATATTAATCAATGATCTAATTTTTCTCTTAGCCTTTCCATTTTGTGAAGATGTATGGGGACACAAAAGACGAAAAGACATGCCATTAGACTCACACAAAGCCCCAAAAGATCTGCTATCATACTCCCTCCCATTGTCACATTGAATGGTCTTAATAGGGCGTTCAAATTGGTTGCGAATAAATGCTTGGAAATTTTTTACTTTACCAAAACATCCGATCCGACTTTTTGGCTATAGGAAAAGTCCACAAAAACTTAGAATAATCATCCAATAAAAGCATATAATATCGATGACCCAAAGAACTTAAAACAGGAGATGACCATAGATCACTATGAATAATATCAAACGGCATAGAAGTAATAGAATTAGAGGAAAGAAAAGGCAACTTAACATGTTTTCCGAGTACACAAGAATGACAAATACTAGAGCTAGAAGTATGATTACATTCAATGCTTTTATTACTACGAAGAGTTTTTAAAATAGACGATCTCGGATGTCCCAAACAATCATGCCAAAGAGAAGAAGCTAAAGCTGTAAAGGTCGATGGAGTAGAATTTGAGATGGTGGTAGTGAGTGGATATAGGTCTCCTTGGCTATCACATCTCATTATTGGCATCCCCATCCGATAATCCTTCACAGAAAAACCATAAGGGTCAAACTCAACAGACACACAATTATCAGTTGTAAATTTCCAACCGAAATTAGATTCTTAATGAGTTTGGGGGCATGAAGAACATTAGAAAGGGACAAAGGTGGGTTTGGAGAAGGTAAAGTAGTATGACCACAACCACGAATTGGAATCGTATGACCATTACCAACAACAATACCATTACGATGATTGCTCAAATTAAAATAAGACCAGAGATTGCCGTTGGAGGAAGTCATGTGAGAAGTTGCACCGGTATCCATATACCACGAGGGATCGGGTTAACTCAAGGTCATGGTGTGCATAGCCGATTTAATATCCGTTGGAGCATAGGACATGGGCTGCGGAGAAGCTGCATAGGCTTGTTATGGGTGTGGGCCGAGAATGCCTGACTGCTGCTGCTGCTTCATTGGGCCTTGTGGGCGAGCCCATCCTTGATTTGGGTATGGACAAGGAGGGGCTGCCCACTGAGGAACCCACCCCCAAGGAGAGTATGCTTGCTGCCATGGGGGAGGGGCGGATCAGCCCTGTTGCTACTGATGACCCTAAGTGCCGCGACCTACCCCGCCTGAGTTCTAGCCACCACCGATACCTGACCCCCGGCCACCACTGTTGCCTTGATTCCGACCACCTGACTTCTTTTGATTTTTATTTTTGCCACGAGCCCCAGAACTGTCATACCCAGCTTTCGAATCTTGTGAAGACGCCACCATGGCTGACGCCGTTGCCGCTCGTTTTTCCAAGCCTGCCTCCTCCAAGGTAAGCATGGAGCGGACTTGGTAAAATTGAGGTAGAGGATTGCTCTGTCTGATCAGTGTAGCGATGCCGTTGTACGATTCCGTGAGACCAAAAACTAATTGAAGTACAAGGTGGTTGTTGTCCACCGGTGCTCCCACATTCTTCATCTGATCGGAAAGGCTCTTGAGCCTTTGACAGTATGCCAAGGCGTTAGGGAAGTCCTCCATCTTCGTGTTGGAGAAATCATGTTCAAGAGTTACAGCACAGGAGTTTGGTTGTCTTAGAATATTTCACGCAACCTATTCCAAGCCTCCATTGCCGTTGAATCAGGTTCAATGATAGTATGCAAAAGGTCATGAGAAATGGTGGAATAAATCCACGAGAGAACAGTTGCATCTAGAGTCGACCAAAGCTCCTTGTCCTCGTCGGTAGAAGGCATGGCAACCTTCTTCTTCGGAGCAATAATATGGTTGAGAACCTTGTGTGAACGAGCGTGAACCTTGAATAGCTCCGCCCACGTGGAGTATTGAACATTCTCCATCTCAAGGTGATGGGAATGCTGTTTTTGATGTTAGAAACAGTCATGGCCGGATGAATGGGAGTCTTGTTGTTCGACATGGCTGCTAATCACAGAGAAAAGAAGAAAAGAGAAGAAGAGAAAAAGGGGCGGAACAACTAGGGTGCAGCGGAAGAAATACCCTAGATTGTTGATACCATGAAGGAATTGTATTCTGTGAGTCTTTCTCATTGCTTAGCAGGATATATATACAATATACAAGAGATATCAAATCCCCTAATCTAGGCTACAAACAAGGAAACTAATTATACACTTTGACTAATCATAATATTACATATATATCTTAACAATTAGCTGCCCTGGGGGTGTGACCCGGGAAAGCCCCTCCGATGCTTAAGTCAGCAAACGTACTTTAAGAGAGAGAAAGTAGAGAGAGTGTACTTTAAGGAGAGAGAGAAAGTATAGAGAGAAGGAGAGAGAATTAGCAAAAGTTATCATCATTAATCATTTGAGAGCTATTTATAGATGTACTTTCAGGTGGCAAAGTTGTACTTTAGTTGACAGATGGGTGGTGGTAAATTTGTATATTATGATGATTAATGGTGGGTTGGATCATAGAGGGGTATTTTCGTCATTTTAGGTGATTGGGCTTAGGACATGGACTAGGCCCAAACATTTAGAATAAATAACATAATAATAAGACATGATTCATATCAATCGTGTGAGAAAATGTCGACTTTCTATCAACAATTAGAATTGGACCAATTTTTTTTTTTTTTTTAAAGGCAAACAAATTCTTGTAATATTCTTTGATAAGAATATAAAGACATATTTTTGAGATTTAAAGAATGAATTCAAAGCGCATCTAACTTATACCACTCATTTTGAGGTATAACATGATAAAAGCTAGCAATATGCAGGAAGAATGAGAGTTTTAGGACTTACCATATTGCTTATAGGCAACATCAAAAGGTTGTTTGGAATTAATAAATCATAAAATAAACTCTTATTGAATTTATGATTGAAAAAAAATCAAAGAGCCACAAAACTACAAATTAAAAGCCCCAAAACAAACTAATTACATTATTCATTCTCCAAGTGGGGTTTTCTAGATTTGAGTATCAAGGGATAATTGTTAGCGATTCTTTAATATTATATGTGATTAATTCCAATTAGTCTTAACTAAACACTTATGAAAAATTAATTTGGGGTCAAACAGATATAAACTTATATAACAATCTTCAAACACCATCATCATACTGTGGTTGCACGACTAACTCATACATCAAGCTCGGACTATTTCTTAATATTATCACTAATTGGTTAAGTAATTTGCTTACTAACTATAAGTTACTCATGTTCAACTTAATTAAGCTTTCGCTTACACCATATCCACCAAAGAGAGAGAATTTTGGTTCACATTCATGATGACCTAACATATTTTGGCTTTATAAAAATCAATCAATGCTAGTCACTTGATGATACTTTCACACAAACGAGAGTACAATCTGATTAAGCCTTTGCTTACACTATATCATTCAAATTGGAACATGTATTCAAGCTTTTATATAAATCAATTATTAAAATGTAAGAACCACAACAATGATTGTGGGCTATGTTAATCATGCCTTGTGTCGAGGTCATGTACTATGGGGTTGGCTAGGCTAGCTTAACTTACACCCCTAACCGTTAGCTACATGCATGTTATGCTAAAAATTTCCAAATGATGAGTTAGCATGACTTGAGCTATGCAACCATATCATGGTTGCGTGCCTAAACCAAATCTCACTTGTTATAGCATGTTTTGTCATGTTGAGCATTGTCATTAAAAAAAAAAAAAAAAAACCAGCACACAGAAAAACGTGTCATCACTAACATGTCATGCCTAACTCATGTCTACGTTACTTTTTTTATGGCTAACCGACCCTATATATCTTTAATAAGCCATTTTCACGCATCGAAATCATAATAAATTACTAATACATTTTATACACATGGATAGGACTTCCAAGGATTAAACTTTAAGGAAATAAATCATAAAGATTAAGGGAAAAAATCACAAATTTTATTTTTATGGGCAAAATTAGGAGAAGGGAAAGAGCATTAACATTAACATTATTACATTAACATTGACAATAACAATATAGGAAGAGGGGTCCTTTTGCTAAGCTCTCAAGTCTCGATACTTTGTTCCTTCGCCACCAAAAACCTTTTGGTTTTGCGGTCCTCAATCACACCACCACCACCACCAATAACCACCAAAACTTTGCTCAATCTATTCGTCAATCAGCTGCGTCATTTTGATCTGGTAGTGAAGTTGATCCCTACACTTTTGCTATTTTTCTCTGTAATCAATAGGGTTCTTTCGTTTTCTTGTTGTTTGATTGATTTTGATGCTTTTTTCTTTGTTGGGTTAGAATTGGAATTGCTAAGATTCCTTTTTTTTTTTTTTTTTTTTTTTTGTATTTGATGTTAATTGGTTAATCAGCTTCTTTAATCAGTTGAAATTCGAGCATCATCAATTAGTTTGATTTTCTTGGGAATAAAGATTGACTCTTTGTAATTTTTGTTGTTATTTTATTGGAAGATCGATTAAATTGATTGTTTTATTAGTGATTACTGATAGATTTTTTAATTGATGATGTTTGGTATCTGGAAATTGAAGTGATTCTATTGATGAAAATGGGTTGATTTTTATTTTTATTTATTTTGGTTGCTTTGGAATGATTTTACATTTGCTTATTTAAGTGGGATTGTTGGATAAAGTGTATTAGAGTGTAATTTGATTGTTAGGGATTGGTTTGGACCAATTGGTGGGATAAAATGATAAAATCTGATGAAATGTACTTGTTTGTGGTATATGGTGGTTGTGTTAATTGGCAGCTGAATGATGGCATCAATGGTAGCGAAAGCGAGTACTAGTAGTTGTAGTCAATTATCACCATTGTCTATTCAAGAGAAAGGAAGTAGGAATAAGCGGAAATTTCGGGCTGATCCACCTACAAGTGACCCTCATAAGGTCTCTCCCTCAACTACAAATGATGGGACGAGTTATGAATTCTCAGCTGAGAAATTTGAGATGGCAGCTAGTCATGCACATCCGCCTAGCCCTTGTGATGTTTGTGGCGTATGTCAGGACCGTTCGGATAATTTAAAACTTGACCTTGGATTATCAAGTGCTTCTTTGGGGGGTTCGTCTGAGGTGGGTTCTAGTCATCCTAGAGAGGAAGAGGAACATGACGACTTCCAAGATGCGGATTGGAGTGATCTTACTGAAACTCAGCTGGAGGAGCTTGTTTTGAGCAATCTTGATACTATATTTAAGAGTGCAATTAAGAAAATAGTTGCTTTTGGATACACCGAAGCCGTTGCCACAAGGGCTGTTTTGAGGTCTGGTCTTTGTTACGGGTCTAAGGATACTGTATCAAATATCGTGGACAACGCTTTGGTATTTCTTAGGAATGGGCAAGATATAAGTCCTTTAAGGGAGCATTGTTTCGAGGATCTGCAGCAGCTGGAGAAGTATGTATTGGCAGAATTGGTATGTGTACTCCAAGAGGTTAGACCTTTCTTCAGCACTGGAGATGCAA
This sequence comes from Chenopodium quinoa, assembly GCF_001683475.1. NCBI lineage: Eukaryota > Viridiplantae > Streptophyta > Magnoliopsida > Caryophyllales > Amaranthaceae > Chenopodium > Chenopodium quinoa. The sequence continues at coordinate 2,959,728 of NW_018745281.1, forward strand.
TGTGGTGTTTGCTAATATGTGACATGAATGTGTCACATGCCTGTGCCATGGATAGTGACCCCTTAAGTAGCTTGATAAGTGAAGGATCTCCAAATGACAGTTCAACCAATCCCCCTCATTCCCATTTGAAAGCCGAGTCCAAAAGTGTAGAAATGAGTCTTCCTAGTCCCTCTAAAGCAGTTCCAAGCAATGTAAATCACACTGGCAAGCACAAAGTTGCTGGAGTTCCTAATCTCACCAAACCAAAGAATACCAACGTTCCGAAAGGAACAACTTCAGCAAAAGAGCGTTCAACTTCCTCACAATCTAATTCCATAGATAAGCCTTTCAGTGCTATAGGTATATCACATACTCTTTCCCCGGAAGAAAAATCTGTGTCAAGCAGGAAGACACATTCTGGCAATTCAAAGAGAGAATCTATCCTTCGGCAAAAATCTATTCATCTAGAGAAAAGCTGCAGGTCCTTTGGGGCAAAAGGGTCTTTTAGAACGGCAAAGTTCAGTGGTTACATCTTGGATAAAAGAATCAGACCCACGTCTGATTCGGCTACCCTTAACATGAAGAGTGCCTCCTTGAAGATAAGCAAAGCAATGGCAATGGGATTGGAATTGGCACATGAAAATGGAAGCCTCAGTTTTTCAGCCTGTTCTACAATTTCCTCCTCTTCACCTTCATTTACTGTAGAAGCCCGAAGTACCGTGTCCTCATCACCTGAGACGGATCATACTTCAGCGACATCAGTGGCCAAAACCAAGCCTGATGTGTCAGCTGCTGATACTGAACTTTCTCTTTCACTACCAGCAAAAAGTAATCCTCCTCAAGTGAATCAAAGCTATAATAGTGAGGCTTCTATCCCTAGTGCTGCTGATATACCCTATGATAAGTCTCTAGCTCAGTGGGTACCTCAGGATAAAATAGATGAGGTAATTATGAAGTTGGTGCCTAGGATTAGGGAATTACAACATCAACTTCAGGAATGGACAGAGTGGGCAAACCAAAAGGTAATGCAGGCTGCCCGGAGGCTGAGTAAGGACAAAGCTGAGCTCAAAAATTTGAGGCAAGAAAAAGAGGAAGTGGAACGTCTCAAAAAGGAGAAACAAAGTTTAGAGGAGAACACCATGAAGAAGCTTTCTGAGATGGAGAATGCATTGGGTAAGGCTAGTGAAAAGGTTGACCTAGCAAATGCTGCTGTACGAAGACTCAAGGTGGAGAACGCATCACTCAGGCAGGAAATGGAAGATGCCAAGGTACGTGCAGTTGAGTCTGCTGCAAGTTGTCAGGAGGTCTCAAAGCGAGAGAAGAAGACATTGATAAAGTTTCAGACGTGGGAAAAGCAGAAGAGTATTTTCCAGGAGGAGCTTGCAACCGAGACACGTAAGTTGTCTCAGCTACAGCAGGAACTCGAACAAGCTAAAGATCTCTATAACCAGCTTGAGGTATGTTTGTTTACATTGTTTGATTTCTGCATTTTGTTTTTCTTTCTTCTCTTTTGTGTGAGTAAAAGAATTTCTGGCAAATGCTAGCTCAGTGGCTCATTTCTTCTAATACTATAAAACATTCTGGATGAGAATAAGTTGGTGGATTCTGGAAGTTCATGTGATTGCCAATGAGCACAAATACTGAAAAACTATTTCATGCTTTGATGTACAACACTAGTTCAAAAGGTTGACCATTTAGGAATTAGGGATCCCTGCTTATATTTCACTCCTGAATCATTTAGTTGACTAGTTCACCCTTTCTCTTCTCTGGAAAATTTGTCATGTTACACTTTCTAACTTATGAGCTATACTACTAATATCCATGAAGGGAAAAAATCAATAGGTAAACAAAATTTAGAAGCTGAGGTAAATCTAACTTCAGTATGACTAACAGTAGATAATTATCTCTTCTTTATAGTTCAAGGTCAATATTACATATATACATGTTAGAAGTTGTGTGCCTGCAGCTTGACTAGGTAAGATGAGTGAACATGGCTTTTGGCATTCTTATCTGGGTAGTAAATTACCAATTCTAGCTTTAGCTGCTGCAGTAATAACTGGTATTCAGTTTTTCTTCCTGCCATAACCAAGCCAGCTCCTTGAGTTCAATCTGACATTTGCATTGGAGTTTTCTTTTTCGTTCTTCTATTTGTTTCCCCTCTCCCCAACACGTTTAAGCGATAGATCCATTTAAATTGAATTCTTGTTTCCATCCTTTTGAAAGTTGTGTTTTAGGCCTCTACATATATCTAGTTTGCGCTTAGGCTTTAAAGAAATCAAGGAAAGGTAATTGTTTGAAACTTTCTCACACTTTGATACCTTTTGATGGTAACCGTCACTAATTCCATATCTAGGCCTACTCTACCTGGTTCATTAACGATTTTCCGTCATTTTTTTTCCAGATCTGTCTCATTTATTTTCAAAACAGCCAAAAACTCCTCTCAAGATCCAATGCATCTCTCACTCAGTTTTCATTATAAATTAATATTTAAGCATTTTGAAATTTTGATCAACTAGGTTTACAACAGGAATTATCATTCCTTGTTAACTATTTCAGGTTAAATGTTTTAATTTTTGGAAACATTATTCTGAATTAGGTTTATATAACTGAGGAATATAGTTAAAAGTATCCAAAGGGTTTTGAATTTGATGTAGGCGGGCTCTTTTCACTTATTTTCATAGTTCAGATAAAACCCATGCTTTAGTCTTTCAGTTTGTGTCTCTTCTTTTTTTTTTTTTTTTGGTTGTTACAAACAATAAATTAAACATTGGATGCATAATTAATCAATTAATCAACCAATTCCAGCAAGGAAAGTCAAATTTAAAAAGTTAGGGGACAGGAGGAAGGTAAGGTACTTTAGTCATATTATGTTCATTAAAATGGGAGTAGGAAATGTGGGCCCTGTAGGCAAAAGGTATAACAAAAATCATCGAAAAGGTTGTTAGATTTTAAGAAAAACATAAATTTAGTAGTTATATATAAAAAAAAAGGAAAAAAAAAACCATGTTTCTAAGAGTGGAACAGTTGCAAGTAGTTGCTCACAGATTTTACTTAAAAAAACCTCCAATATCCAACTATAGCAATATCCTCCTTCTATGCCATCTGTCTTCTCCTAGTTTCAGGCTTTCAGCTTGGAGTAAGTATGCCTCGCTTGCTTTATAAAAATATTATTGGAAAATCTTGTCTTTATCTTCCTGTTCAACTGGTCAAATTTTATGTATACTAGTGATAACCATGGCCCTCTAGGAGGCGTACTGTGTGGGGAAGATCATTAATCCTGATGTTGGAAGGTTATGAGTTTGCATGGATCAAGCCTTTAAGCATATAGGTCATTTTGTCTCTTGTTATCTATTCTTTCTATCTGCTCAAGGTTTTGAAATTATGAGTTTTAAATTGCAGCCCTGCTGAGTCTCTTGTAAGAGCATTTGTTGAAACTGATATTGAATTTAGAAGTGCACTGGATTCCCAAGTCCTAGTAACTAACAGATAATTTGGCCAAAATATTATAAAAGCTTATAATACTGAGTTATGAACTACCTCAATCTTGAAATTTTGGCAGTGGATAATGAAGTTTCAATGCAGATATCTCACTATTTCGGTTCAAAACCGCATTTATGTCTCATAATCTTATTTACATTATGTGATTGTTTGTTAGGACTTTTATGAAAATGTTTGCAAAGGAAGCTTTTAAATCTGATTCTGAAATGTTGATGAGCTATGTTTATTAGGACTTCATTTGACCTCAAGTACTTAACATGGGTTTGGACATCTGACACTTCATTTCTGACCAATCATGGAAAATTTTCATGATTGGCTGCACTTGGATACATACCCATGCTATAGTTACATAGCTTGTAAGTGGTCCTAAAGGAAGCTGATCATTCTGGTGGTCTGCCCCGTAAAGATTAGAAAATATTTGTGGCATTTTAGAACATCCATTCATTTTGAAAGAAAGGTAGCCGTATGAAAACTTGTTCTCAAATATAGTTCAGTAGTCTTTAGAAATCTCTACATATTCGCTGTTGATTACATTCATCTCTGAATAAAAGTTTCTATAGTGTCTTTATATTCTTAAATCACCTACAGAGGCAGTCCACACAGAAGGTATCACTCTGAAGGTTGTTGTAATTGTCAAGTATAACTGAACATTTATGCCAATGGCATAAATATTTGCGTTTACTGCTTCCTCCTATTTCAAAAAAAGAAAGTGTAATGTATTCTTTTGTGGTATTTGTTGCATCTCCGTGATTACTATGAACTATCTTGAATGAAGCCAAAGAAGTATATATTAAATAGAATGGCAGTTATAATTTGATCTTATGCTGTTCTGCACTATTACTTGGTCTGTATTATTGTTTAAATGGCTATAGCCTATAGGTCAATAAGTTAGATTCTCTCCCATTATTGAGGTCTGGAGTTCTGAATAGGCTAGCAGTATTCACTAAGACAAAAAAAATGGATACAGATACTAATGCTTGCTTATCATCTTGTGAGTTGATTTACGTACTGTGCACACATGTTACTAGAAACGAATAATGTTATGGGTAAAGATCTCGATACAGCATTGCTTCTAGAAGAATAACAATGATTGCTTTGGCCTTTTTCTTAGGCTACACATATTTTAATAAATCTATGGATGCTGCGTATCAATACAAGTATGATATTGTATATTGGATGAGTTTAAGGTTTCCCTTGTATAGTTGTATCTTTCATCTGTATTAGCAATTCATCTATTCTTTATTAGAACTGTATAAGTATATGCATTTCCTTTAATAGGGTATCACCCAATGAGTTGTAACTTAAAAATCAGCAATTCAATCCTTTGTTGCTAGGGTATCACCCAATGAGTTGTAACTTGTGCAGGTCGCTGTTAAAAATCAGCAATTCTAATTAGAAAATCTGTGCCTGGGAGCATTATTACCCAACCCCTTTCCCTCTGCAAACCACATTCTGGAACATGCAAACTGCAATATGGTTACCTTGGGTTCCAGTTCTTTGTCGTCCAGTCCAACAAGCTGCTACATACACTTCCATACTTATTCCTAGCTCCTAAAGGCATGATGTTGCTTGTGACACTCTGAAATCATTCCTATTGCTTACGCTTTGTAAGAGTTTTTCTGGTTCTGTATCCTAAAAGTTGGTTAAGCTTTATAGATCTTCAGATTAGTGTAACAAAGTTGATGTAATCAATTCATCATGACACTTGGCAGATGCATTTGTCATCTAATAATCAGTGCAATCTATGTGCGCAAGTTTCTTTGTTGTCATCATTAGCAGCTTCATGCTCTTGTTGGGCTCCATTATCCCCCTCACATTCTTTGTTATGGAAGTGCGCTTACGTCTAGAAGAATAGACATGTCCCTGCTTCTTGACTTCATTCTGTCAGCATATGTTTAAGAAGTTTGCAGCTCTTGGAGGATCTGTGTGATTGTAAATACCTAGTCTTAGATTTGATTAGTATTTTACTGGTGAAATTTGAAGCCTTTGGGTTTCAGATCTTGTTCAGATTTACGTTTCTAAGGACTTGCTTCGTAAATGGACAAACACAAAAGGAATCTTTCAGTACATCATCATCTGGAGAAGTCAACAATCATAGTATACGTCGATATGTTCTCTGTTGCTTAAAATCTCTTGTTTTATACTTCACTGTATCATTATTTTTACCTTGAGCTTTCTGAATTCTGATAGCCCGAGTGTACAATATTTACAGGCTCGGTGGAAGCAGGAAGAGAAGGCAAAGGAAGAATTACTCGCTCAAGCAAACTCAATTAAAAAAGAAAGAGAACAGCTCGAGGCATCTGCAAAATCTAAAGAGGATGCCATAAAACTGAAATCAGAAGCTAATCTTCAGAAGTATAAAGGAGATATCCAAAAGCTTGAGAAGGAAATTTCTCAGTTGAGACTGAAGACCGACTCATCAAAGATAGCAGCTATGAAGAGAGGCATTGATGGAAACTTTGCAAGCAGGCTCACAGATGCCCAAAGTGCACCTGCCGCTAAAGAATCCAGGGACACACACAAGTCTAGAATTGCAAACGGGTTTCAAGAATGTACTGCTGTTGGAGGGGTAAAACGAGAAAGGGAGTGTGTGATGTGCCTCTCAGAAGAGATGTCTGTAGTTTTTCTTCCCTGTGCTCATCAGGTGGTTTGCAAAATGTGCAATGAGCTCCATGAGAAGCAAGGCATGAACGATTGCCCTTCGTGTAGGAGCCTCATATCTAGGCGCATCTGCGTACGTTTTGCTCACCCTTAACTGCTATACTTCTCCATGAATATAGAGCTCATGAGTGTTTTGAATAACGGAGACAAGATGTTTTGAATAAATACACAACATTTTGAACCATCGAGTTCAGAAAGCTTATACCAGTACTCCATACAGCCTTGCATAATGAAATGAAAGGGTCCATTATACTCCGTATTATTGATGATTATACCGTGTCCACAACTAGTTTCAGTCTATATTGATGCTTGCTTCCCCTTCTATTTTCGGAATATTGAGGTGAGGTGCTTTGTTTATATGTTCCTTCAGTCAAATTTGTCATCCAGTTTTTTAACTGTCGGATTTGAAGGCGATACCGATTTGTGTAAATTTAACGTGAGAAATCATAAGCTACCCTCAAAAAAGTTGATGTCATATCTAAAGTGGCGCTTCTGCTTTCCGGTTATCCTATAATCTCGTCATACCTTTTTCACCCCTAGTTTGACAAGAAAAACAGTACTCCCTCCGTTCCTATGTGTTGGTTGTGTTTTGGAATTTGAGAGAAAAATAGTCAAATCGGAACCAACAGAAAGGAATGGAAAGAGTTTAGAACTAATTTTACGATATCCTAAAATTTGAAAGTTAAATGGTCTCAGTACTAAAACATCCTATTTACTCAGTATCATGCGTGGATCTTTACTCTCCCTGTTTCAGTGAAGGCTTTGGACAATAAAGTAGCTATGCTTTAGTAAAAACAATTCTTACCAAGAAATAGCCCAGTATTGTAAGAAATACTTAAATTAATCTACAATGAATGTCTTTTTCAACTTCTTGAGCCAGAAAGAACTAGAAAAAAGACGCACTACATTTAAAGGTGTCAAAAACTAAATTGACCGACCTAACTTGATTCAACCCGTCTCGAAAAAAACCTGATTTAGATTTTGACTCGTATAGACACAATTAGTTAGCATGACACAACTTCGAAATAGACCCAACCCAACCTGACCCGACCCAGGTACCTGAATTTACACCTCTGTCTACATCAGCCTGGTTTAGTTGTCATCCCCTGGTTTAGTTGTTATATTGCTAGTTTAAGACTTTAGTTAAACGGAATGCGGAAATGCTTTTGAAGTTCATAGAGAGGGAGTAGGTCTCATGAATATATCATTCTTCCAGTTTATGCTTTATTTCATCAGTGTAGATATTATTTCCCCAAAAAAGATTCAGATTTTTGTTTTGTTCCTTGAGATTAGATGCTGTATGTTCATATACTGGCATAATTCCCTACAATTATTGTCCAGTTCCTTTGTCGCAATGTTTTTCACATCATTTTAACAATAATAACACGAACATAATTCATGGTTAAAGAAAATTAAACAAGACGCATGGATAGTCTTATCTTAAGACTATGTGTACGAAATACTCCATATAATTCTTGTTAAATATACTTTCATATTAAACGTTTCCACTAACACAACACACAAGGATTATGACTTTATGAGCCAAAAAAGTTAAAGGGCTTACAGAACTGATTATCACACGAACTTGATAATCAGTACATAAAAGGTGAACAAAAAAAAGGGTTGCCTTCTTTCCTTCTGTAAAATCACTAATCAGAATCTGAACCAAGGTTCAACGATGATCTGACCGACGTGCGTTTACTTTCAGAATAATCATCCTCGTCTTCATCTTTTTCCTTCTCTATGATAATACCTGTGAACAACTGGTCAGACACAGAATAGCAAGCACTGCAACCCTAAAAATAAAAAAAAAAAGATTTCTACCTTTCTTGATCAATAGATTTTCTAGTCTCTTAGTCGGGAAATCATCTTTAGCTCCAAGGTCTTGAAACCCTACTAGTCTATCACCTGCTATTCCTTTCCTGAAATTCATTCAGGAAAGCCATATTCAGATGGCAAAATTGTAATCAACTGTGATGTCCAATGTAGAGAGTATAGAGCCTTTTTGGCACAGCAGATAATGACGAACACTTAAGAATAAGACAAGGATACGATACAGAAAAGATGGAAAACTAACTTGAATAATATAACACATGGCAAGGTTTTGATTCCGAGCTTGGATATGAAAAAGGGAGCGTTCTGCATTTGGTATACATCATCAGTTTGTCATCCGCAATTTATAGGAACTTAAAATTGTTTAAGTCTTTGAGAGACCGAAACTGAATTGGAAGACAAACGACTTTATAAAGTAACATCAACAAAATTTACAAAGAAAGCTAACCTCAGCGTCCAGTCTTAAGAACTTAGTACCAAGGTACTTGGGTGCAAGCGCCTTCAGATGCTTATCCATTATCCTGGAAAAGATAGCAAAAAACTTCTTAATCTAATTAGGTAAGCTATGTAAAAGTTTCTGCAATACAAAAGTGTCAGCTCAGAAAGCTGCCTATTCAACAATGACAACCACAAGAAAATTGAAATGCTGTCTTTCTGTAGCAGCAATGAAAAAACACAATTACAATCTCCATTTCCCTTAGAAGCTACTTGGTTGAACATTTTTTTAACTCAATTTCCCCATTTTCCCTTTGGAAGTTCCCCATTAAGCCTCTACATCAAGTCCACCTTTTTCTTGGGACTTGAGTATTACCCCATTTTCCTCTACCCCTCTCCTCTACACCACCTACCAGCTTCTTAGCTATCAACTCCCAGCCACAGGCCACCATTTGCCCACTTCCCAACCAACAAAAACCATCCATCCGCCTAATAGCCTCACAATGAATCCATCACCGCCTACAGCCTACCCATCTAATCCACCGCACCAACCAACCATCAACATATAAACCACAACTGCACCACTAACGCCTTTAAACATCTGTCACCTCCCATCATCATCTCCTTTTCTATTATTGACCAATGAAGACAAAGAAAGAGACTGAACCGCCAACCTTTTAACTGAAGTCATGGCTTACTTTTGACTCCTTGGTTGCTTGACATGGTAACCAAGTTTCAGACATGAAATTCTTATCACTTTCACCACCAAGAATGCAAGTTAGTCAATTTTATTTTAAGGCATCATCGATAGATAAAATGATGAGGAGAGATGAAGGGATAACTTCTAGTGGTTGTGGTGAAGCTTAGTTAGTGTGACAGACACCTTTGACGAAGTGGGAGGTGGTGTAGTGATGCCAGTGAGGGACAGTGATTCTTCCATTTACAAGTTTCTCGCAAGTGACATCATGTTGGCTCGTTGGTTGTGGCCCTTTGGGTAGATAGAAAGACGTGATTTTACTTTCTTTTATTTAGGCAATCAAACATTGAATAAGGATTTCAAATTATAATCATTAACCGAACCATACAAATAGATTAAATTCCCTTTCTTGATTCCTTTCACCTCATTTCCTTTCCTTGATTTCTTTCCGTTTTGAAGGAGTGAGCCAAACAGCCCTTAAATACATTTGGATCCACTATTCTATACCATGAACATGAATTAGATTATGTTTGTCTTCTTTCATCTTTAGAGGATGTTATAGACCCGGTGTCTACCACCACTAAGCCAACAAGGAACATAGTAGCACACTAGCACTAGAGGACAAATGCAATTAAGAAAGCACTAAGGGGAGGGGAAGCATGGGACTGATTCCTGATTCTGTATGGCAGCAGTAGAGGACAAGAACAATTAATATTAGGTTAATGTTTTGAATGTGGCTTTAGTATATAAAGTGTAGTAGTGAAGGCAATAGGACATTATGTGGATTGTGAGGTAACCTCAAGTTACTAGGAGATATAACCTAAAGTTATCAAGAGAGTAATAGCCTAAAGCTATTACCCTATCACTTTTGTATCGAAATTTCTGCCATTATCAATCAAAGACTCAAGCTTTATCTTTAACTTTTCTTGTTCAATAGAACTTATAATCAGAAATTCTAGTCTATTACAGAGGACCTCCTTACCAAACCATTATTCACAGTGAACATTGCCAAGCCTTCTCTACAATTTTCTACTATAGAAACTTTTGAATATACGCTCAAACTCTTGCCCATTTTGAATGAGTAGAATCAAGGTAGTTCATACATAGCATACCATAGAAGAGAGGAAAAATGAAAGACACAATCACAAAACGAGGTAGGATGTGCAGCAATTGCAACTGCTAATTCGTGATCATTGGTCAGGCCATATAACACCGGGACAAATTTTTTGGCCACAAATTCTGCTTTGAACTCAGAAAAATGCCATTACTAGTGTTAACAAGTTGAGCAGGGGGATGTCCACAAGATGCCGAGACCACAGGGGATGTCCACAAGATGCCGAGACCACAGAAAGAACGGATATTTTTTAGCTATAGGCATGAACACAACTTAGAGATGGAATGGGGTATTAGTGTATTCAATATCACTAAGAACATGCTAGAGGAGAAAAAGGCCTCAATTATTATTTGATGGCTTCGATAAAATAATTGCCTTACTAGTTACTGCATTAATAAGTTGAGCAGGGGGCATAATCCACAAGATGCCGAGACTAGAGAAAGAACAGATTTTTTAGCTATAGGCATGAACACAACTTAGAGATGGAATGGGGTATTAGTGTATTAAATATCACTAAGAACAGGAGAAAAAGGCCTCAATTATTATTTGATGGCTTCAACAAAATAATTGCCTTACTAGTTAGTGCATTAATAAGTTGAGCAGGGGGGCATGATCCACAAGATGCCGAGACCACAGAAAGTACAGATATTTTTTAGCTATAGGCATGAACACAACTTAGAGATGGAATGGGGTATTAGTGTATTAAATATCACTAAGAACATGCTAGAGGAGAAAATGGCCTCAATTATCATTTGATGGCTTCGATAAATTAATTGATATAAATATTAAGTTAAAGAGGCAGAGTAGGGCCTTACTTGCATCGATAAAACTCCCGATGGTAGAAGTGGCAGATAACTAATTCGCTGCCAGTAACTTCACCCAAGAAATCCCCTTCAGTAATGTCTCTATATTCTCCATGGCCTTGATTCTTCATTTTTTGTCGCTTCTCAGCCTCTTTCTAAGCAAATATACTATAGGGTGAATAATTTAAGGACATTTGTTAGCAGATGCCAATACTAAGAGAATTTAAACCTGTAGTGCTGCAATTCTCTCAGCATGCAGTTTCTCTAGCTCTGGATCCTGGCGTTACAGAAAGAAACAACAGTTGAGCATTTTAGAAAATGCATAAGTGCCATGCAACCTAACTGCAAGTGATCTAAAACTTACATCCATCAACTCATCAAGATCAATATCGTCATTAACTGAACTTGATGCCTGTGTCTTCTCTTGAACAATCATTTCCTGTAACACAAGTTAAGTGAACTGTTTATAAGCCTTCGAAACATCAAAGAGATGGAGGAACACGATTATTCAACTAGCAACCAGCGAGGATTTAAACATCATCCCTACTAAACCAACTGCCAATGGGTACAAATTTAGTCTTAGCATTTGTCTCCTACATCTGACTATAGCCATGGAATTTAACACAACAAACACCACAACAAAAATTTGCAAGCAATAGCATTCTTTCTTGCAAAAGCATATCCACTTAATACTCTCCTACATTCGGGTCCATTAATTTCAAAATATAGATGTAAAATCAAAACTTAAAGAAGTGTAGGATTTTCAAGAAACCAAGCAAATTGTGATCCGGAATAAGATAGTATCCCACAAACTCACTACATTACAAAGACAAAACTTCATACGCTTTGGATATATCCCAGCACATCACAAACACAGGTACTCCATATTTAGTTTTCGCACACACTATCAACCTTTAAATCTCATATATGTGCTTCTCATTCTTGGCCACAATGTCCAATTGAAGTTATAACTAAGCAACATTCCATATTAAAAAAATAAAAAAAAAACAAAAAAAAAATAAAAAAATAAAAAACCCAACCATTCACTAATTGTGAATTCAAGCTAAGAAATCAACATTTCCATGGCCAAGCTCGAATTCGATAAAGTCCCACGATTTACGCGAATACTAACCAACTTCAATACCCTTAAAAACTCATGTTCAATTCGGACTTCTCATTAATGGGGGTAGTCTCCAATTGAACAAATTACTAACCAATATTCTAAAACAAATAATTCAAATTGATAAATCTAATATATTGGGAAATGGGTATTGCATAAAAGCTAATTTCAAGAGATAAAACAAAGATAAATTATCAAAAGATAAATAAAAAAGGCATTGAACTTTATTGATCAAAGATGAATAATGAGGGATGGAAAAGGGTAAAGAGAGTAAATTTACCTTCTGAAGATTGCGAGCAGCAGCAGCCATAACATTTCCCATAGCTAAATTAGAGAAAGTCGATTTCACTGAATCTGGATCCATATTTTGATGAACTCACTTCTTCTGTGTAAAATCAACCAGAAATTCAAAAATCCCAAAAAAATTCAACCAAATCATAAACCCTAAAAATCAAAATTATGAATCATACTCCCTCCATTCCAGATTAATTGACAAAATTCAAACTTTTGCACTATTCATAGTATACTAAATTGACAAAGAATACACATATTAACAGATCTAAAATTTAAAACGATTGAATCAGTAGAAAAGTATCAGATGAATGTTGAACAAAATAGTGTATAATAGAGAAAGAGGGGATGATGAATACCTGGGAATCGAGGAAAGGGAAGAAGATGAAGAAGTCCAAGCAGGAGAGAAGAGAGTGAGAAAGGGGAAGAGGAGAAGATGAAGATGGTGGAAGTACTTTCTTTTTCAAAGTTTAGTTCATTAAGGGCAAATATGTAAATGTGCACGATGTGTCAAGAACAAAGGGTACGAGGACAGTTTTCGGGAAATTTTATATGGTGACCTTGTGTTTTCTCTTAAATCACATAAGGAGAAGAGTGAGTGACTGAGTGTAAGCATGAGTGTGAGGGTGTTTTGACTTGCACCCATCGAGTCAATTTAGGCTGGGTTGGCTCAAGTTATAGCGAGGTTGAGATGAGGCAAGTTGACACAAGAACGAATCATGTTGTATTGTTGTATAGTGGATTATATGAGAGTACAGGATAATTGGTGGTGACACAACCCGACTGACAAAAATAACGAATTTGGACAACGTTTTAGGCTCAAAATTCAAGCCATCAAGTTACGTAAGGAAAGATTGAGCTTTGAGCACCATTTTAGTTCGAAGTCCACTCGCTGGCTCGATTTTAGTGGACACAAGAGGTTTTTGGCTTGATCGTATACCTATCTCAACCCGACCCTGTCAATAATGCCTGAAATAAGCTTGCTTTTTTAGCCAATTTCAACCCATCTCATGATCATCTTTATACTAGTATGTGTTAGTTTGTTTATAACTTGACTTGTGAGGCAAATTTTCGACTTGTCGAAATTGCCACTCATTAATCTTCAAATTCAGGTTATATAAAACGTCCATGTTAGATCGGCCAATTATTAATCTATACAAATTAAATCTATTACTAATTTTTAAATAGTTATTATTAATCATTTTTATTGCTTTAAAGAGACTTACCTTGAAATCGAATCTCAAAACGAAGGGAGAAGGGAAGAAATATGGGATTCATTCATGACAAACTTATCTACTTGGAATAAGTTTACTAGACTCAAGCTCATGTGTACGGTGTACCACGCCCATCCCCAAAGGGATCATATAATGCAAATTAAACACAATATAATGAAGAAAAAAAAATTTATTTACTTTCCCATTTAATACAAAATTGGATACAAATTAAAAAGCTTATCAACTTGCAATACACTAGTAATGCAAGAATCTAAACAACAATCATTCCATACTACTTAACATTTCAAAACATCCTACATTCTCTAGGAACACCCTTTGGAAACCTTTGTGCATCGGTACAATAATTGTAGATCATGAAGTACTTTTGAACCCATCTTAGTCTCCTCCTGCTCCAAGCGTTCAACTCTTGGTTTTGCAACTTTGCATCAGTGAAGGCCACGGTTGCAGCCACGTGATTAGGGTTGACGTTGAAGTTCCTGTAGTAAGCCGTGAATGGTGCCTTAGCCCAATCTGTCTTAACGAGGCATTCTTGGGTAGCCCATTGGTCTACCATGTAAAAAATAGAAATTATACCATGTAACTTTATGTTTTATGTGATTTTTTTATATAACCTTAAACTTTACTAGCAATTGAGATAACCTTAAACTTGCAAACATCATTAAATTGGATGGAAAAGCTAACAATGTTAATAGTTTCACTTTTTTTTTTTCTCTTCAATTCAATCTCATTAGTTAAACTCACTCTCTTTTTCTCATTAATGGTGGCTCTAAGCAATATATATATCTCTCCTTCTCCTTTCCCATCTATATATTTTTTCTGTTTTTTTCTTCTTCTTCTTCTTCTACTCTACATCCTCAATTTCAAGACCTTGAAACTTAATACTTAACATTTAAAATCCCACATCATCCACTAAAATCAAATTAAACATCAAATCAAAAAACATGTACGTAAAATATGTTTTTTTTTTTTTTTTTTTTTTTTTTTTTTTTTTTTTTTTGTAAAACAAAGGAGCCAAATTTGTATTAACAAAATGAATAGAGTTATGAAGATTTAAAAGGAGTTACTTATTATCTTTTTCATTTTTACCATTTTAGTTTAAAAATAATGAATTTACTTAACATTGTTATGTTTTCCATTCAATTTGATGATTTTTTACAAGTTTAAGGTTACCTCAAACGCTCTTGTAAAAGTTAGGGTAAAAAAAAAATACAAGGTTATATAGTATAATATTCTATAAAAAAAAATCATCAAATGTAAAAGGTATTTCAAGAAAACTGGAAGAATAATTCACTTATTAAAAAATATATATATAAAAATTCACTTAACTATTATTGAACAAGTCCTTGACCCTCTTCTCATGAGCTTCAACGTGTTGTCAAGTAACATCTTAGCTTCTATTGTCACTGGATGGGATGGATGACTAAAACAAATAAGAATGAGTTCCTCCAAAACAAATGAGTTTCTCAAAAAATATTTAACCACTTCCATTTCCCATTGAGTACACAAGTAGTCGTATATTGTGATTCTTTTGAGTTGAACCCTTACTCAACTGCTAAACATCGCCCACAAATTTTTACATAAAGTCCACAATTATTTTTACTTTGACGTTTTTGCCCTTTTTTAAATTTTTACCCAAAACGAAATTCTCTTTCACGAAAAATGTGGAGCAGGACTGGATCGTCGAGGGACACCGGAGAGCCGTCATCGTCGCCGAAAAACGAGGTACGTTGAGGTAAAAAATTACGAAATGTTGGCCGGCGTTTGGCCTGACCGATGCCGCCGTGGCGATGGCGCCTGGCTGGAACGCCACAGCCACGGTGGCGGCGTCCCGGGCGAACGCCACCGCCACAATTCGTAATTTTTTTTAATTTTATTTAAAGTTTTTTTTTTTTGGTTTTTTAACTTTGATAAATTTGAAATTAAATATGTCTTAATAATTTCAAAAAAAAAATTATGTTTTAATTTGTATGTGTAAATTTATGTTTTAAATATGTGTTAATAATTTAAAAAAAAGAACAAAATTATGTTTTAATTTGAAATTATGTTTTAAATATGTGGTAATAAAATTATGTTTTAATTTTGTATGTGTAAATTAAATATGTGTTAATAACTTCAAAAAAAAATTATGTTTTAATTTTGTATATGTATGAATACTTTTATACATTATTATGTGTTAATTTTGTGTTAATTATGTATAAATTTAGAAATTAAATGTATTATGCGTTAAATATAAATGAAATTTACAAATAAAAAATTTAGAAATTACTTATGTGTTAATTTTGTGTTAAATGTATTAATTTAATCTTTATATAATTATATGTATTTAAAAATAATATGTCATTGTTGCAGGATTATGGTGGAGACGGAAATGATTATAGTGGGATTTTTGTACATGATGGTCTGTTCGAAGATGCTCAACAAGCGATTGATTGGGCAAAACAGGTTGCAATTAGATCAGGTTTTTGTTTAGTAGTAGCAAGTCATAAATCTCAACGGGATGGTAGAATGGATCGCATTTTGAGATGCGACCGTTATCGCAAAAGGGAGGGACGAGATTTCAGTCAAGCGATTCGGTTTGATACAAAGCGGAAAGGTTGTGGGTGTTAATTCAGAGTAAAGGTTCGACAACAGCAAAGGCGTGACGGTTGGGTAGTGAAGGGTTACGGTAATGGGGGTATCACAACCATGAGATGATAGTATATGAAGTGGGTCATCGACAGTTAAGCGACCTAAGTCCTGCTGCGAAACTAGTTGTAAAAGAAATGATTGATGCTCAAGTGAAGCCTGCTAAAATATTAGCATCTGTGTTAGAGAAATTTCCTGAAGACCAGCCAAATCGAAGACACGTCAGACATAAATTGAGGTTTGAACGGTTAGAGGGAAGGAACCCTATACAGCAGCTTCTACACCAGGCACAAGCACGTGGTTACCTGTTCTGGTTTAAATCTTATGAAGACACATTGGAGGTGACTCATTTATTCCTTGTGCATCCTGATTGTGCTGATATGATCACGTCTTGGCCATCTGTGATTTTGATCGATTAAACGTACAAGACAAACAAGTACAAGTTCCCACTGGTTGAGATGGTTGGGATGGCTCCAACGAACCAGAACTTTCTGATTGGTTATGCAGTCATCAAGGATGAGACGGCTGCGAGTTACTATTGGGTGTTGGAGAAGTTGAGAAATTACATCGACTTAAATGTTCAGCCATCAACCATCGTCAGTGATTGTGAGGGAGGTCTCTTTGCCCCTATAGCAGAGCTGTTTCTGGAGTCAAGCCATTTACTGTGCACTTGGCACATCAACAACTGTGTGAAAGTCAAAGCGTACAACTTTTTCAATAAGAATTTAGATTCTGCAGAGAGATTGGTAAATGGTAAGTGGCGGAAGATCCTGCAAGCTACCACAGAGGCAGAGTACGATCGAGCCTTGGAGAAGTTCAAAGATGCGTACCAATGGTGCCCGACAATGGTAAAACTATGTCATGCAGCAGTGGATACCTCAGAGGGAAAAGTTTGTCAAATATTGGACAAACCAAGTTCTTCATTTTGGAAACACTACAACATGTAGAGTTGAGAGCGCTCATAGAGCTTTGAAGGATTGGATTGATTCTTCCACCTCTGCTCTGGATACACTGTTCGAGAGAATAAACAAGGCAATTGACACTCAAAAGAACGGCATCAAGAACTCACTCGAGGACTCTAAACCATGGCATGATGTATAGCCATTTCATATTTAAGATTCTCCATGGTCGTGTGTCACACTACTGCTTGGGGTTGATTCTGAGCGAGCACAACAGGATGAGGGAGTTGGGTGATGAAGTGGCTATTCGGTGCGGATGTGCTATATCAATGACTCATGGACTACCTTGTGCATGCACCATTCACCGCGTAATTACGCAAGATAGGGCGTTGTTACATATTGATCAGGTTCATCCATTTTGGCGGACGCTCGTTATTGGAGAGCATGTTGTTCCACAGATGGTCCACCGTGAACATGAGGAGTTGGAGCAGTTTTGTTCGATGTTTGACCAAGTGTCCTCCAGTCACCCTTCAATCATTTGTGATGCTACCCACATACTTCATGACATGTTCAACACGTCATGCTTGGATCACGAGGAACCTGAAGGGGTCGAGCGACCTAGAGGTCGACAAGCACGGCGAAACAGGAGTGCGTTTGAGTACATTCGTGGTCGTGGCCATGGTCGTACATCGTCATCAAGTGGTAGCCAATCTTCTTCCCGGTACAGTAATTACTTTAATTTACCTTTTAGAATATTTGTTTAGTTTACTGCTGACTTGTTAATTGTGTTTATTGATATATGTAACAAGAAGAATGGACATTGAACAGTTTCCAAATAAGGATAGGATCCCTAACATCATCATGCCATACTTGGACGGGTGGAATGATGTGGTTGTAGATGGTAACTGCGGATTCCGGGTTGTGGCTGATGTGTTTCAGATGGGTGAAAACAACTACGGTTTAGTGCGTCAGTTGATGTACAGTGAAATCGCCTCAAACCGAGATGTTTATCGCCATGCGTACGACCAAGAGTTGGATAGGTCTCTGCAGCGTATCCGGTGGAGAGGAGGACCTTGCGGTTAAAATCATTGGTTCGACGCGCCACTTGATCTCTTTGCTGTTGCAAACATCTACAAGTGTGCAATCATGCATTTCGGACTTGGATTGCATAGTCGAGCTTATTATCCATGTACCACGATACTCCCTAGTGTTCGCGTGAGACCGTCACCAGACTGGTAAGAGAGTTTGCTATTACATTTCTGGGGTCGTCATAAAGACATTTCATTTGATTGGACCTGTTATTCGATTTTCCGGTCCCACCGATCATACCTCGGTGGTACACCATTCGTAGGACAAGCGTAGAGTTGGGATGCGCTGTATCATGCCCGGATGTAGCAGTGGAACAACCTAGCTGCCTTTTAGTTTTTCACGCATATACCTACCTTTTCTATGTAACCTTGTATTTTTATTGCTATTTTTATTCCATTTATTTATTTTTCGTATTCTAATTTTGACTAAATTTATATCTTGCATGCACACTAATTAGATCTTGCGCGTTACAAACTAAAAAGATAATGTCAAATTTTAAAAATTTAAAATAATAATTTCAAATGTTACGAACTAAAAAGATAATGTCAAATTTTACAAACAACTATGATAATGTACAAAATGTTCTATAAATAAACTACCCACAAATCAGTAATCCCTCTGTGACGCCCACTGCCACTGCTCCAGGGCCCGTTCCAGATCATCAATAACAGCTCTGCCTGATGCAGTCGTCATCTTGTCCCTCTCCTCAAAAAGTCTGTGTCCCAGCTGCATCATCTTTCTCATTCACTACACACAACAAAACACATGAAATTCAATAACGACATATTATATAAAAAAAAACACAACAACAAATGTTTTATGAGACATACCGCATCCACGGCAGTGGGCGGTGGCACATCATCATCATCGGCATCGTCGCCGTGGTGGAGGTCTCTGATCAACCTCGTGTGCGAATACCGGTTGTACCATTCCATGTAGTGCTGGTCACACATGACAGTCACCCCAGTTGGCGGCCGCTGCAGCTCCGCCGTCCATAGACGGGCAACCATCGGAAACTGCTCCCACGTGGCAATTATGCTTCCCGGCCATTGGACGACGTACTCCTTCGACGACACAGATCATACCGCCTTACTAGACCATGCTGGTGGAGGAGGAATAAGTTGGACAAATCCAAGCTGGCGAAGACAGCGCTGCGGCATGTACGCCTCTACAATCTCACGATACTGAATCAGTCCCGTGTAGAGGGCCCTAGGTACCTTATTACTAGGATCCTGGCCGAAAGGCATCCAGTTCACCTGCACATTTTTTAAAATTAGTAAGATTCATATAATAAACGCATCAAACTATAAAAGTAGAAATAATTTAAACACTTTACCTCTAATGGGGACATCCTGTCAAGCAATAACCGTATCGATCTCAGGCGGTCAATGGACTTCTTCTCGAACTGCGGACTCCACGCATAGGCACGTGGCTGCCAATCCCCAATAGGAACTAAGTCGCGGTGTAGTCGAAACGCAGGAAAATACTCGTATATCCAGGTCTGTAACAATGTCAGACATCCAATGATACCTGCCGCATCAGCCCGGCTCGAGAATCCTAACTGGCGATACATATACGCCAACGTAGCCGACCCCCAAGAAAACTGGCCTTCTCTGTCGGGCTCACACGCGTAAACTATGTCGCGTGGCCTAGCCTGAGCTTGTTTCCGCTCTTATTCGGAAACAAGGTACAACCGAGGAGAAGAAAAACATATGCAGCCAGCTGTGTGTCCTGCGTCCTACGTGCAATGAGGTGCAAACATCGCTGCAAAACGGCTGCGATCTTAACGCCGACGTGATCCCAAACACCAAGTGCCGGTGTGTACAACACAACCCTATCCACCGCCAACAGCTCTGCTAGTAAATCTGTCTGATCCGCATCAGTGACAACAGAAAGTCGGTTTTCCTCTACGGGAATCCCAAGGATGGCCTCGACGTCATGCAACATGATCGTCATCTCACCGAACGGAAGGTGGAAAGAGTTCGTATCCGGTTGCCATCGCTCAACGAAAGTCGTGATCAGCGTTGAGTCAATCCTTTCGTGCATGGTGGCAGGAAGGTGACTCACTCTAGTGCCCCTCAATCGGCCGAGCATCTCGCTCTCCTCCGGCCAACCATCAGCCCAACTACGCAAAATGTTACAAGTCTTTTCCCGGGTTTGGCATTTCAATATGCCCGTATCCAAAGCCTTCTCCTGGTCCTCCCAGATACGGGTAGTGATGTGTCCTAGAAAACTAGGAATCACACTCCCGTCTACAGGTCCCCCAGCCACCTCACCCCTCACCACCCAAGAATCATTAACGGCCCTCGATTATTTTCTGCTAACCACAGACACAGTGGACGTAGATGATGTGCCACATCTACTAACAAATCTACCATCTCTACCCTTACACACATCTACCCTATGCGTCTCATACATATCATCAAGCCTCTGACTGAATGGACCATAATCATCATATGGTCCACTCTGATCGTCCATATCCTCATCTGCATCCTCCTCCTTCTCCTCCCCCTCCTCCTCATCCTCCTCATCACCATCATCATCTTCATCATCCTCAGAATAGTGCACCTGTTCTCTGCGAGTCGAGGCCGAAATACCACGGGATCTAACGTGTCTGGGTCCCGAGCTCTCCATTGAGTAGATCGTACTTCTCATAACGTCCATACTCTTCCCCGCACCAGGTCGAAAATGCGATGCCTAACTCCATTTAAATAACGAAAAATAATAGCAATTGTTTTATTATTATTATTTATATTAATAATCTATTTTTAAAAGTATCAACAACAAAAAATAGAAATACCTAACCAAAAAAAATATCAAATAAACAAAAAAAATACTAACAAATTGACATTGAAAAGAAAAGTACACAACATCGGAAAAAAAATTAAACAAATTAGAAAATACACACAAAAACAAAAAAAAATACCAAAACATACAATATGAACATAAAAAAAGTAAATAAAAATAAATAAAACAATATACAATTAATGGAAAAAAAATATAAACATAAAAAAAAATAACAAATTTGAAAAAAAAATATAAACATAAACAAAACAATATAAACATAAACCAAAAAAAAAAGTATAAACAAAAACAAAAAACAAAAAATATAAACAACAAACAAAAAAATTAAAAAGATAAAGAAAAAACAAAAAAAAATAAAAAAAATTAAAAAAACAAAACAAAAAAATAATAACCTAAAAAATAAAAAAAAAATCCAAAAAAAATGAAAAAAAATAATAAAAAAAACCCCGAAAAAAATAATAAAAAATAAATGAAAAAAATAAAAAAAAACCGGGAGTTGGCGGCGAAGCCACGGTGGCGGCGCCTGGGCAGGACGCCTAGGCCACGGTGGCGGCGTCCACGTAAGACGCCACCGCCGTAGCCAAGGCGCCGCCACCGTGGCTCCGCCGCCAACTCCTGTTTTTTTTTTAATTTAAAAATACCTTTTCATCGCGAAACCGCCTTCCCCCTACCACCGGTGCCGCCAGTTTTTTACCTTGCCGCCTCGACATTTAAAAAAAAAATTAGAGAGAGAAAATGAGAGTACAGAGTAGAGAGAAGATGAGATTGTGTTTTTTAATTTGTGGGCAAAAAGTCATTTCACTTCAAATTTGTGGGCTTTATGTTGAGATTTGCTAGCGATGTTTAGCAGTTCACAAAGTAAAAGGCACTAACCTCCTTAAAAGTAAGTGTTTCTAGAAAAGGTGCACGGTGTAGGAGCTCTATCAATACGTTATTCTAATTATAATAACCCTCACAACCAAGCTGCAAATGCTTGAGGTTACCAAACAAAGGCAACTTATGCTTTATTATTGTATCACAAGCTATCAATGTCTACAACAAATAAAAGAGCAATATAATACCGTCATTGATTAAATAAAATACTAGTAGTACCTTTGTTAATTTGTATCTGCAACTTTGGAATATTTTATACGAAATATCTCACAGATAATACCCTAAAGTTACAGATAGAAATTAACGGAGGTAGTAATAATTAAGGTAATTTTAACTTGTTAGAGGATGGATCGGAGACAAAACTAACCATTGTATTTGTAGTCCTTGACATGAGATACAAACTTCGGACATTAGACAAGCCGCTGAAAATACTGAATTTAGTACCATCAAGATGAAGGTCTACAACATCAACTTGAGCATCGACTAGATTGTTCATTTTGGTGATGGAGTAGACGAACACCGTAGATTCCACATACTTTAGATGCTCCAGATTAGGAATATCAAGCTCAAACTCGCTCCTTGGGGGCATTTTAGGCATATCATCAAACCACGTATTACCTGGAAAATCGATAACTAATCTACGAAGAGATTGTGAAGTAATGTAATTTATATGTATCCAGAAATCAGCATTGAGTACCAAGTCTTGGAGGGATGGACAACTAGCAACTAGCCTAGCCATGGAGTCATTAGGGGTGTGCTTGAGAAAAGTAAGATGGACTACCTTCAAGTTTGGTAAACGAATACAAATAGAATAGGGGATGTTGAAATCAAGGTTATTAACATTAACATCGAGTTTCAACACCTCTAGTGTTGCACAACGATACTGGGCTGAGGGTATCTTACTAGGTTTCCTAACACGAGCTATAATGTCGAGCACCTTAACCCCACCGGCTAAGGGAAAACTGATCCAAGCATCAAGATGCATAGGGTCCAATACGGGGAGACAACCTTCGAAACATCGAGGATATATCCATATTGTTAGAGTGAACATAGTTGCAATACCTTATCAACATACATCTTGAAATTAGGGAAAGAATCAATCGTATGTGGACTACGCATCAAACAATAATTGTAACAATTAGGTGTATCATCCAAGTTAAGGTATGTTAGCCAAGTAAAAACACGCCTCCATCGCCTGGACAATACACTCGTAGTAACGGCGACCTTTAGGGGAAGGAATGCAAGTATGTCACCTAATATATGATCGGGTAAATGGCTAATCCTATCTTCTTTTATGAGGGTTGTACCTTCATTCCCATTTTGGAGCTTGTTGAGCATCATTCCACCCCAACATTCCAAGACACCTAAAAATTACAAATAGAATCACTATTATAATTACATAGACAATACTAATTGGTTGTTGGTACAGTGGTGATTGAGACTGCACTTGGTATAGAAAACTTGTATTCGATCCCCCACATTAACAATTGGGGGAGGACTGAAACCTAACCACCTAGAACTAATCTCGAATTCGAATTAACACAAAAGGTGAACCGGGTGGAACACCAAAAATAAAATAAAATATTATCATAGACAATAAATAAGCATACATATATAGTACCTTATATCCATTAGATACTAATGAAGTATCCATAAGAAAAGATAAACACATAAATTTTGTGTAACCAATTGTCAATTCCCAGCGACATTTATCTTCAACTATGTTAGTATCATAAACATTTGAACTGTTAATTTATAGAGACGAAGATTCCAATTGAGTATGGTTTTTTCTTTTCTGATATGAATCGATTAATTGTTAAGGTTAAATTTGCTCTCTTCAAATGAAAAGTTCTGAATGGAACCGCTAATATATTCCTTCTTTAAAATTATTATTCATGATTATTTAAGGATTAACACGATTGCACACAAATGAATACAAAAACACATTCAATAGGACAAATTAAATATATATCGAGACATGAGAATTGGCAAACAAATTTTATTTTGAGTTACCTGAATGATGCTCTGGAGGTGGGTCGGAGGCACCCATCTATCTCAATCCAAGATCTAAATATAGTCTTTATTAAATTAGGGATTTTTTTGGAGCAAAATCTCAACTTTTATTGAGATGAAAAATGAGGGATATTTATGGAGTGCTAATCAGTTAAATCCAGTTTTCCTTGAAAAAAAAAAAAAACAGCCAGTTCGATCAATATATTGATTACTATATATAATGTTAGAACTTACAAGACTAGACCTAGTCACGTTAGGAGATTTAGTTTGATAAGGGTACAAAATATATACAAATATATCCGATAACTACGACAAATATCATCTGAATATAATATATATCATTGCTAAGAGTGATAATTCATTGTTTACTTTCCGACTGGGTGATAATATGGCTTATTTGCTTCTTTATGTTGATGATATTATATTAGCCACATCTAATGACAGGTTGCGAACAGGAATTACTTCTCAGTTACAAATTGAGTTTCCTATGTCAGATGTGGGGCCTTTGAGCTATTTTTTTAGCATTGCGATGACTCTTACACTGTCATATTTATTTTTGTCTCAGCAAAAATATGCACAAGAGATCTTAGAATGTGCAAGTATGGCTTCTTGCAAACCCGCAACAACTCCTGTCGATACTAACTCCAAACTTAGTGTAGATTCGGGACCACCATTCCGGGATCCTACTCTATACCGCAGTTTAGCAGGCGCTCTTCAATATCTCACTTTCACTAAGCCAGATATTGCCTATGCGGTACTGCAAGTAGTATGTCTTTTCAAGCATGATCCCAGGGAATCGCATTATGATGTGTTAAAACGCATACTATGTTATGTTCATGGTACTATTGATCGTGGTTTTTACTTATATTCGTCTGCTTCTACTCGTTTCATTAATTATACTAACGCTAACTGGGGAGGTTGTCCCGACACCCGTCGTTCCACATTTGGTTATTATTGCTTTCTCGGGGACAACCTCGTTTTTGGGTCATCTAAGCGTCAACCTACTTTATATCGAGTGCAGAAGCAAAATATCGAGGCGTCACAAATGTTATCTCTGAGGCTTATTGGCTTCGTAATCTTTTATTGGAGCTACATTGTCCTCTCCGTCAGGCTACTATTGTTTATAGTGATAATGTCAACACTATCTACCTTTCTAGCAACCCGGTTCAACACCAACGCACCAAACATGTGGGATGGATATTCATTTTGTTCGAGAAAAGGTTGCTTTGGGTGAGGTTCGGGTTCTTCATGTTCCTTCTAGATATCAATTTGCAGACATCTTTACCAAAGGCCTTCCACGAGACTTGTTTTTAGAGTTCAGATCCAGTCCTAGCATACGACCTCCTCCCGCTATGACTGCGAAGGTGTGATAGATATTATATTTAGATAACATTTTTCGTAGTTATCGGATATATTTGTATATATTTTGTATCCTTATCAAACTAGATCTCCTAACGCGATTAGGTGTAGTCTTGTAACACTATATATATTGATCAATGGTACACACTCCAATTTGAGGAGTTTCCCCGAAATCTAACATGAACATTTATCAAAATGAAAATGAACATTAATCAAATTGAAAATGAACATTCATCAAAAAGAATTTGTAATATGAAAGAAATTTACATGTCTATAATACTATGAAATATGTCAAATTATCCAGAAAATTAGGACAATTAAACTTTGTTTTCAAGTTTTGTATGTCCAACAATTTTGTAATCTAATAACACACTACAAATTAATTCAAAAAGTATACCAAACATTACTCTACTATAACTATAGGAATTCACATTTATATGATAAGAAAATTATTATATACTAAATCAAGAACTACTACCAAAGTTTAGTATATCTAGAAACAAATATCTCAAGAACAAGGCAAAAAGTTAGGGTTTATACTTTTTTTTCTTTCAAAAATATACAAAAATAACTTACAATTTGATTTTTGAACTTTCATTTGAAGAAAATTCCTTTAATTTGTGATTTCATCCTTTATATCTAATGTTTTAGTTGAGATATAGGAGGATTTTGATTTTTTTTTCAAGAGAAATGTGGAAGGTTTTGGTAGTTAGGAGAGAGAAAATGGAGTGGAAAATGAGTAATTATAAATACAAGGTACTGAAGTATGGATTAGTTGCAACTAATTTACTCATGTTTGGACTGAAGCAAATAGGGGACTGAAATGGTCACTGGAGGTAACTTTTTCGATAGTTACCAACCGGTTAAATGGATTTTTATAAAAATAAAATAAAAAGGAAGTAATTAGAGATGTGTCTCGAACCAGTTAGAAGAGAAAAAAAAATTAAGGGCATGCTTGGATTGAGGGAAATGTATTACTAGGGTAATAAAAGTCAAACTAAGCAAAATGAAAGTAAATAGGGAAGGAGGAGATGGTGACGGAGTGCTTCTCGGAAAAATTATGTAGTGATGGTGAGGTATGAGGTGGAGAAAGAGACTCATTTTGAGGGTAATAGATACACTAGGGGGAGGGTGTGTAACTATTACTCTCATTATGAGGGTAATAATTCCTC
Organism: Chenopodium quinoa; assembly: GCF_001683475.1. NCBI lineage: Eukaryota > Viridiplantae > Streptophyta > Magnoliopsida > Caryophyllales > Amaranthaceae > Chenopodium > Chenopodium quinoa. The sequence goes on from NW_018745281.1 coordinate 2,986,229, forward strand.
CATCTCTTTCTTTTCCTCATGGAACACCTACCTTATTACATTTGTAAACACCTTACCTCCTATAACAACACCTCTAATTACTTATATTTTTTAAAGTTTGACTTTTATTACCCTCTTAATATATTACCCCCAATCCAAGCATGCCCTAAAGGCATTTTTTTTATTCTCCTCCTCCTTCCTTACTTTCTCTCTCCATCCTTTCATGGCAAGGCAACCATAGCCCTTAGATACTTTCTTCTACCATGCATGAAAACATGCATAAAATCAACCAAAACTCATGTATTAGAACACCCAATTACTCAAATCTACATGACTCAACCCAAATATACATTATTTCTCCTTCTCTCTCTTCTACCTACTCATGAATTACACATTAATTCAACCAAAAACCCATCCAAACTTCACCTCTTCCATAGTTCCTTCCAAACCTTGTTGCCTATTAATTTTTTTTTTTCAGTGATTGTTCCCGAAGGAGAGTGAAAATCAGGGAGAGATTTGCAACAATTCGCTCAAGCTCATGGTGATTTTAAATGTTTTTTCTTCTTTTCCCCTTAATTTCTTTTTCTATACTTTATGTTCTTTAAATCATCAATTAAATTTTTTGTAAAATTCATACTGTATGTTATTTTACGTAATATTCTAGATTTTTGTTGGGGTTTTTCTTTTGCTGGAGTTTTTATGTATGAAGTTTGGTTGAGGAGATTTTTAATTTTAGTATTCTAATTGTTTAGTATTTTCGACAGTGGCGGAGCTAGGGTGGGACAAGAGGGGACAACTGTCCCCCCACTTGAAAAAAAAATAAATAAATAACTTAGGTCAAATCCATTATTTGGTGAAAAATTAAGGGGGTTGTTAAACGTCGTTGACATTTTACTAGGTGACGTTGACATTTTTTACATGAATTTCCTAAATTGCCCTCCGTATATAAATACTCGATAAAGTAAGTTAGGGCTTTACGAGACATTTCCCATCTCACAAAACACTCTTTGACACTTTCTCTCTCTAAAAAAAACAAAAAATCTGAAATTTTGGAAAAAAAAACATCAGAAATTTTTTTTTTTAAAAAAAAAAGCAAAATAGTTGAAGGCTACTCACACACAAGCAAATCTTGCAATCAAACGTTGAATCCGACAATGGCAGACCGACGGAGAATTAGGCTGACGTTTGGTGGTCGTGGTGGCGGCGTTAGCGGCGGCGAGCCGGTGAGTTTTTTGTTTTTGTTTTAAATTTTTGAATTTTGAAAAAAAAAAATTCTGGAAACTGGACTTCCGCCCAGAACTTCCGGAAGTCCAGTATCCAGAATTTTTTTATTTTTTTTATTTTTCTGTTATTCCCCTTTTGTTTTTTTTTTTTTTTCTGTTTTTCCGTTTTTTTTTTCTGGTTTTTGTGTTTTTCTATTCCCCCCCCCTTTTTTTCTGTTTTTCCTTTGTTTTTTAATTTATGTTTTTCTAATTTTTTTTTTGTCCTCGATTTTGTTGATTTGGTGCATGTTTTAATTTGAAAATATTTCTGTCCTTCATTTTTTTTTTGTTTTTTTTTTTGAAGTAATTTGTGTCCTTCATTTGTGGCATTAAAATAATTTTTTTCTTGATTTAGTTTTGCAATAGTTATTTATATGTAATTTTTGTTGATTTAGTTTTACAATAATTATAGTTTAGCAATAATTCTTGATTTTATTTTAATAAGTTTGTTGTTGCTATGTATTGTTATTGTTATGTAAATTTGGTTTGGTTTGTATTGGTTTTTGCTGCTGTTGTTGTTATGTATTATGGTTGTTTACTTAAATTGTTGTTATTGTTATTGTAATTGTTTTTTTTATTGGGTTGTCGTTGTTGCGTTTAAATTTTGGCAGTTTTGTGGTTAATTATAGTTTTGATTTGGTCTGTTATTGTGTTGAAATTATTTGTAGTGTGTTAGTGTGTTGTTATTGTTAGTAGTGTAATAGTATTGTAAGAATAATATTATTGTTATTATTTGTAATGCTGTTATTATTGTTTATTTGATTTGATTTATTATAGTTTTGATTTGATTTTTTTGACTATGAATTATTATTGAAATATGATTCTGTACTTATTTTTTTAATGCAGATTGAGGGTTCTGGTCCTCGTCATGCAAGATCAAGACGTTTGAATGCGTCTGTTAGGAGGGAGTTAGGTGGTGCAGGACCTTCACATGCACCGTTTCAGCATGAGCAGCAGTATGGGACTGCTGGTGCTTGGTCGGGGGAGCACCAGTCACAGGGGAGCGCCCCCATGTATTCGTCTACTGGAGTGCCTTCATCAGATCGGGAGGAGGATGAAGATGGAGGAAGTCAATCTGCTGGAGATGCACAGTACGACCCTCAGGATTACCGTACTGTGTATAGGGGTGACCATGGGAGATATGTTAGCAGTAGTGAACCAGGTCAAGCTTCTACCAGCTCGTCAGTGTCATGGGTGGTGCGGGAGTCGATGCCAGGTGGGCCTGAGTATTGCAACCATCCAATGACGGGAATCAACCGCCCCACCGTCCCATCGAATACGCTGCACATTGATCTCAAGTCTTCCAAGCCCATAAATCCTCTCATATAGGGCTCGATAACCGAGGACCTCATTCGCTATTGTCTCTCGAGCGTCATACCATCGGCCTTGATCACCGAAGAAGAACTCGGCCACACAACGAAACCCACAGTTCCCATCGCCAATGACATCCTTCCATCCTGTGATGTAAGGCAACATCGGCCCTGGAAGCATGTGTCGATAACGGCTTTGGCTAATGTCGTTTACATCTCCTGCACAAACGTAGGTTTCAGTTAATAGTTTAGTGAACGCTGATCTATGTGAAAAACACAACACTCAATCGTACATGTTTGTCGTGCGCCGCGTACAGTGTGTTGGCGGTTGACATGTTCAAAATAAGAACGATCACGTCTTGTATCATTGTGTCTTGGTCGACCACGAACCCGGTGGTTTACAGCAGGCTCTCTGAGATCGGAATGATCCGGATGCAGCTCCTCTTCAATGATGCGAGACACGTTTCGAAGAACAACAGGATCACTATCAAACACCTCCTCCATCAGAGAACGAAAATGTGCGGCATCCTCAGTCGAGTCATTGTCATGCACCGTCCCGTGCTCTCCAGAACCAATAACCAAGGTCCTCCAAAACGGGTGAATTTGCCTTATGTACAATCCTGTCCCAGCAGCTAGCGAATCATGTATCTGGCATGCACAGGGCAACCCGTGGGTCACACGCATTGCACATCCACATCGTTCGTGCACTTGATCCAAAGAACCTGCACATTACAAAGAAAAACAGTTATGATTTGTAACTGAAATTCTTAAATAAAAGTACATACATGAAGTACAATAAGCAAACACCAATCCTGTCGAGGAATCAAACCACATCTTCACGACCGAATGTTGGCTCTCAACTCTGCAAGTGCTGGTGTTGCCATAATGTAGAACTTGGTTTGTCCAAAATGTCACGAACTTCGTTTTATGACAAAGCCATGTGTTCTCTACATATTGTATCACTGCTGGAAAACTTGCCCACTTATCCTTCATGTTTTCTACAGCGGCCTCATAATCTTCCTCGGTTGCAGCGTCCATGATACGTTTCCATTTTCCGTTTTTGAAAGACGCACCGATTTTCTTGCTTTTGAACATAGCAGTGACCCGAGCCTCCACATCTTTGTTAATGTGCCATCGACAAAGTAAGTGCGAGGTTCCTGGAAACACTTCCCTCAATGCAGCACATAGCCCAAGCTCACGGTCTGTCAAGAAAACCGACGGCTCCTTATTATACCCAATCACGTCTCTCAACCTCTGCAAAACCCATCGATAGCTTGTCGTGCTCTCGTTGCGCATGAACACGTAAGCGACGAGAAAATTCTGGTTTGTCGGTGTCACGCTAACTATCTCAAAGAACGGCATCCCATATCGGTTAGTCTTGTAAGTGGAATCCATACCGATCACATAGGGGTACGTCCGTAGGATGTCTACCATGACTGGATGCGCCATAAAGGCGTGCTGTAAAACGCCTTCATCATCGGACATGACCCAGTAAACATACTGACTCTGTCTCGCCAAATGTAGAAATTGCTGAACAACTCCTCTCCCATCAGACATCTCCTCTCTGAAGTCATTCCGGCAGTTGTAGATGTGTCTGATGTTTGGATGATCAACAGGAAATTGCTCCGCAATAGTCGCCATGATGTTACGCGGTGCAACCTTAGACTTCGTCATGTCACGCACAACCTGCTTCGCATTCGGGCTCAACCCACTAATTTTACGATGACCCTCTGGATACGCAATCATTGGATAGTTGTGGGTCCCAGTTACATCATCTTTCGCCCGGATAAACCAAGTATTGGTGACGAACTCGTAACATATCTTGATGTAGAAAGGACAACCAATGCCCTTGGTTTTGGTGTCCTCCCGAATTGCGTTCTCAAGATCTCTCGGCTTACTCCTGCGTCCCCGGTCACATCTTAAATATCGAACTGGTCGACCATCCCTCTGTTTGTTGAAAGACGATTTCACCAAAATAAATCCCAGATTTATTGCAACAGCATCCGCCCATGTAAATGCATCGTCAAACGTTAGAAAAACCGTGTCTGTCACAAAATGTGCACTGTAATTCACAACGTCACCGTCGTTTTCAACCTCCGAATCCTATCAAAATAACAACAGAAACAAATAAAACACGCAAGGATTAGTATTTTAAATTTAACAATAATAATAACAATAATAATAAAAATAATCATAATAATAATAAAAATAACAATAATAACAATAATAATATTAATAGTAGTAATAGTAGTAGTAGTAATAATAATAATAATAATAATAATAATAATAATAATAACAATAATAATACTAATGATAATAATAATAACAATAACAATAACAATAATAATACTAATAATAATAACAACAATAACTACGTAACATTAACATATAATAACTAATATAATAATAATAACAACAATAGTAATAATAATAGTAGTAATAATATTAATAATAATCATAATCATAACAAAAATTTACAAAAGTAATAATAATAATAGTAATAATAACAATAACAATAGTAATAATAACAATTGTAATAATAATAATAATAATAATAATAATAGTAATAATAACAATAACAATAGTAATAATAATAATAGTAATAATAACAATAACAATAGTAATAATAAAAATTTACAAAAATTTACAATAATAATAATAATAATAATAATAATAATAATAATAATAATAATAATAACAATAACAATTACGTAAGAAAAAAAAAAAAAAAAAAGGGACATCCGCCCTTTATTTCCGGAATTCTGGGGGAGATCCGCCCAAAATTTCCGGATGTCCCTGCATACATCCGGAAATTTCAGGCGGACATCCGCCTGAAATTTCCGGATGTCATGGGGGACATCCGGAAATTTTGGTCGGATCTCCCCCATGTTTCCGGAAATAAAGGGCGGATGTCTATTTACATAAAAAAAAAATTCCGAAATACTTACAGATTCTTCCGTCGAATCCTCCGGCGTGTGAACGTTGTCGTCGTCCATCGTAAAACACCACTGCGTACACTTTTCTTATGCCCCGGGATTTTTAAATTCCTCGGGATTACCGTACAATGGTGGAACCGGGATTTTTTAATGCTCGGGAATTTTTTAACACAAGTGGTGGGCTCGGTAATGTTTTTATGTTGTCGGTAACTAATTTACCCATAGTGGACCTTTAAATAGGTAAAATACCCACAAGGGTAAAAATGTAATTTCAATTAAAAATGTTAACGTCACCCAGTAATTTGCGAACGACGAATAGCGATTCAGAAAATTAATTATGGGGAAATGAATTGGTGCAGTGGTCAGTGGATGAGTTGCGGGATCGATCCCTCGAGAGTTCATTTAAAGCTTTATTTTTGAAGTGAAAAATATCTAAGTATATAATTGTAAACCTCAACATTATACAAAGAATAAATTGTTGCCTTCATTGTTAGGGAGTTGAACTTGTATATAAGATACTGGAGTTCAATTCTTGTTGCCAGCCATTTTATTTTATTTTTTTATTTTTTTTTCTATTTTTCAACATTATAACAAGTATTGCATTTATTAACTAGAATTCAATTCTTGTTGCCAGCCATGTTACTTTTTTTCAATTCCTATTTTTTTTTTCTATTTTTCAACATTATAACAAGTACTATATATTTTTTTTAAAGAACAAGCACTATATGTAATTAACTATATTATTTAATGTTTCAATTTTTCAAAAAATCTAAACACGTAATCAAACACTTTTATGGAGGAAGAATTGGCATATAATGTTGGTTTTTGACCAAGTACTTCGTATTTAGGATTTTTTTGAGAGGTAAAATTTTAATTATTTAAGTATGTTGAGTCCCTTAGGTTTTGAATGATGGTTTTGAATGATGACAAACAGCTATGGGAAACAGGTTTTAATAAGTGTTGAAAACAGTTGGTTGGAACCAGCTATAATAGAACACTGTTTCCCTAGATAAGTTATTGACTATATGAGTTATCTATTGAACTAACTTATCTATATACAGGAAACAGTTAGATGATAAATGTGCTATGTACTGGTGGGGAACCAGTATGAACCGTTTCCTTGACTGCTATGCGGAAAAGCAGCCACATACTCTTTATTGTGCATTAACCATGTTACATGTGCAGTAGTTGAGTTGATTCCAAGACTTGGAGCATAGAAGCCTTTCGAAGATATTTCGAAGAAAGATTGTTTGCTCATAATAGAAGTATTCAAGGAAGATTCAAGTCTTGAAGATTACATGAAGAAAAGACGATTTATGCTTTAATATGTTATCTAGGTTTTCATGTAATATGCTCCGTAGTATGCTTGCATGTTTGGGTTATATAAGTGCTTAAAAGTATATTGAAGTATGATATGAAATCTGGTACAAAGTTGGAACAGGTTTCATAACATGTTTCAATTCAGGGAACCAGGTCGGGGAACCAGGTTCACTGTACGAAATATTCGAGCTGCCGTTTTTGGAAAAAGATTTTACAAAAAGATTTTTTCGAAAAGATTATTTTGAAAATATTTTGTGCAGCTGGAAATAAGATGAAATATTCTTGGTTACCTAAAAACTAGGAGTATTTATCTTAATTGATTCTATCTTTGTGATTAAATCAAATAAGATAAAAACTTTCCTAAAATTACAATATATCTTATTCTCTAAGATTGTGTGATTTAAGGAAACTAGGTTTTAGGAATCTAAGCTTATATAAACTCATCTTATTTCACATATTTCGTGTGCCTCTCCAGAAATTAAAAAGAGCAATTATTTGAGAGCATATACTTAAGCACTAATTCCATTCATCAAGTCATATACAAGAGCATTCTAGTACTTAAACTTTTTCTCTTAATTAGCTTCGTAGAAGTGAGATCAAAGGGGAGTTCTTGATTCTTGTATTGAGTCTTTAACAAAGGGGTTAAAGGCTGGGTGAGTGTTTGTGAGTTCAAACACATTGGGCTTACGAGTGTAAGTCGAGAGCACACTCGGAGTAGAGTGTGGGGTTTGCTGGTTCCCGGAGTAGGGAACAGCAGAGTGTTCTTTGTCTTTGTTTTTCGGAGTAGATTAATAAAGAACTTAGGATAGGAGGACGTAGGCCTGAGTTGGCTGAACCTCGTTAAATTTGTTGTGTTCTTTATTGCTTTGTTTCGTTAAATTTGTTGTCTTCTTTATTGCTTATTTATATTCCGCTGCGTACGGGAACCAGCACAACTGGTTCCTCACACATAATCCGAAAAGAAGCAAAATTAGCCAACGATTACTTAACACTCAATTCACCCCCCCCCCTCTTGAGTGCCCATTGAACCTTCAATTGGTATCAGAGCCTAAGCTTCTCGAAAGAGTAACATCTAGAGGAGTTAAGAATGAGTACTCAAGAATTAAGTGCAATCGGTTATGACAACAAGTCACCCAAGTTTAATGGAAATAATTATGCTTGGTGGAAGAACAGGATCCAGAATGTTATCATGGGTATTGATTATGAATGCTGGCTCGTAGTTAAAAATGGTCCTAATATCATTCTCAAGACAGATGTTGAGGGGAACCAGGTTCCCAAGAAGGATAGCGAATTGGTCATTGCTGATTACAAGTTGCTGGAAAAGAATGCTAAGGCAATGTCAATACTACAACAAGCAATAGGTGAGACCGAAACAAATCGTATCTCTGGCTGTAGTAGTGCTAAGGAGATATGGGACACCCTTGAACTTGCGTTTGAGGGAACCAGCGAGGTAAAACGGTCTAAAATTGATTTAATCATGTCTAAATATGAATTGTTTGCCATGAATAAAAATGAAAAAATCAATGATTGCTTTCGTAGGTTTATGACTATTGTAAATGATCTTAGATCTCTTGGTAAAAATTTATCTGACGAGGATCTTGTGAGAAAATTATTGCGTAGTTTAACAGATGCATGGACAGCCAAGGTAACAGCAGTATACGAAGCAAAGGATCTGTCTACCTTGTCTCTGGAACAGCTGATTGGTTCCCTTATGACTCATGAGATGCTGATTGACTCTAAGTCTGAGAAGGAACCAGCAAGAGGCATGGCGCTTAAGGGAACAGTAGAAGATGATGAAGATGAAATTAGCATGATTGCAAAAAGATTTGAGAGATCTCTTCGAGATCAAAGAAAGAATTTCAAAGGTAAGCATTTTAAAAACTATAAAAAATCTAACTCTAATTCTTCTTCTACAGGATGTTTCAAGTGTGGAGAAAAAGGACATCTTATTCGAGATTGTCCTAAGTGGAATGACAAACAGTCTAAATCCGGAGATAAACAAGCATACAAGAATGCCATGATAGCTTCCATGTGGGGAGACTCTGACTCAGGGTCAGATGAAGAAGAAGGATCACCCAACTCAGATGTTTGCCTAACTGCCTTTACAAACATCAAGGAAAACAGCACTGGTCCAGGAACCAGAGGGGGAACCAGTACATTCAACAAATGCTTTATGGCAAAGAAGGATGTACTACATGAACGCAAGGTAAGCTTAGAGCAAATTAGAGAAGATATGCATGAATATGATAGAGAAAATATGCTTGCTTGTATTGATTCCTTACTAGATGAATGCTATAAACTAAGTGAAACATACATAACTTGCAAAAGAGAATTAAAAGAAAAACGTGGTGAATGTAATATTGCTATTGCTAGTTGTGATCATCTAGAAGGAGTCTGTTATGAACTAAAAAATCAAGTAGCAGAACTAGAGGTTGAATTGGACAAGTGTAAAGTGGAACTAGAAAAGGAAAGATCGTTTGAACCAATTGATGGTGAAGAGGATCTGACCTCCTGGTTCCCTAGAGACTTATCAACCACTAGTGATACTCTTGATTTTTCAGTAGCTATAAGTAAAGCAAATTCGTGTACTAGAACTTCCTTGTTGAAGGCCTTTGAAACATTGGCTTACAACCTGGAAAACTCTCACAAGGAAATTGCTTCACTTAAAGCTGCACAGTTCACTGTTTCCCCTACAGGTACCAGTGTAGATGTCAGTAATACGATTGATAAGTATGAAAGTAATATTTGTGATTTGCATGCGGAAATCAATCAACTGAAAAAGGACAAGCAACCAGTGGTTGTTGACATGTCTATTGACTCTATGGTTTCAAAACTTAATCTACAATTCGAAGCTTTAAAAAGTAACTTTGATTTTCTTAAAGAGAAAAACGAATTGTTAACTAAAACACTTGAAACCAGAGAAAAAGAACTTAATGATAGTCATAGACATGTGGACAAATTATTGAATGCTCAAGAATCCTTAAATTACCTGACTTCATCAAGAGGAAACAGAGGAAAAGTTGGTCTTGGTTATACTAGACAGAGAACCAGGACTAACTGGTCTCCCAGAGAAACCACCTGGATCAAAGAATATCAACGAGGCAAGTATGTCATGACTAAAGAGATGCATGTGTGTTTTCATTGTGGTAAAAATGGACATAAGATACATGAATGTCCAGCTAAGAAAATTAGTGCTAATAAGAACAGCAAGGGTGTAAAATATGTGTGGAGAAGAAAGGATCAACAAGATGTTAATGTTGTTGAAAAGGGACCCAAGTATGTTTGGGTTCCTAAAACTAATGTTTGATTTGCTCTTGCAGGCTAGAGTGAAGGGAGACACCTATTGGTATTTGGACAGTGGTTGCTCAAGACACATGTCCGGGGATAAAGATCAATTCCTTTCACTAGTGGCCTTTGATGGAGGAAGTGTCACCTTTGGGGATAACAGCAAGGGAACCATCACTGGTTTAGGTAAGGTTGGTAAGACACTTTCTAACGCAATAGATGATGTTTATTATGTTGAAGGCTTGCAACATAATCTCTTGAGTATTTCTCAATTATGTGACAAAGGTAATATAGTTGAGTTTCAAGCCAACCTATGTCACATAGTTAACTCACAAACAGGAGAACTTGTATGTGAGGGAACCAGGAAGCATGATGTTTACATCACCTTCTTAGATAAAATCCCTCAAGACAAGTCCATCTGTTTGAGAGCTGTTTCTGACAATAATCAATGGATTTGGCATAAGAGGTTTGGACATGCTAGCCTAACACTTCTAAACAAACTTAAAACACGTGACTTAGTTGTAGGCCTTCCTAACATTAAGTATGAAGCTGATAAAGTTTGTTCTGAATGTGTAAGGGGGAAACAGGTCAAAATTTCTTTTAAGCCTAAAACTATTATGAGTACCAGCAGACCCTTCGAACTTGTACACATTGACTTGTGTGGTCCCATGAGAGTACAAAGTCGAAGAGTTCATAGATATGTCTGTGTTATGGTTGATGATTATTCCAGGTACACTTGGGTAATGATGTTACACACAAAGGATGAAACGTTTGAAGAATGGGTAACATTGGTGAAACAAGTGGAGAACCAGCTCACCCACAAGCTGGTCTCGGTAAGATCAGACCATGGTACTGAATTTGATAATGCTAACTTTATTGATTATTGTAGGGAACATGGAGTTAATCACAACTTCTCAGCCCCTAGAACACCTCAACAAAATGGTGTTGTAGAAAGGAAGAATAGAACTCTTGAGGAGATGGCGAGGACGATGCTCATTGAGAGTGGTCTCCCAAAGAGTTTTTGGGGAGAAGCTGTTGACACTGCTTGCTATATATTGAATAGAGGTCTCATTAGACCAAAGTTAAATAAGACTCCCTATGAACTGCTTAAAGGTCGAAAGCCCAACATTACATACTTTCGCATTTTTGGATGTAAATGTTATGTGCATAATAATGGGAAGGACCAGCTTGATAAATTTGATCCTAGAAGTGATGAGGGAATCTTCCTTGGATACTCTTCTCACAGCAAAGCATATAGAGTCTTTAATAAAAGGACTCTTCGTGTTGAGGAGAGTGTCCATGTCATTTTTGATGAATTTAACATGTCTTCTGAGATTGCGCAGGTACAACCTGATGAAGTGATTGGATTGATGGATTTCACGGGGAACCAGTATACTGGTCCCACGGATGAAGTGCAAGCAGATCTAGGCCTACCAAATACTCCACCAGATGATAATGATGAAGTGCCTAGAGAAGAAAATGAAGATAATGAGGACTCTGAAGGGGAACCAAGTCCTGATGGTTCCTCAAATAATAGACAGGTAATGAGTTCAGGGGGAACAGAAGAAGGTACCACCCCTGAACCTGAGGTAAGTAATGATAGAGGAAACAGCATGAATGTGAATCCTCCTGGCTCCTCAGAAGAAGGAGAGATCCATGAACATGCTGGTTCCCAACTTAATGAGAAAGCACAAAACAGTCTTAATTTTAAAAGTTATAGATATCAATCTTCTCATCCCACTGATCAAATAATTAGTGATATAAATAAGGGGATTCAAACGAGAACAAATGTTTTTCAAAACTTTTGTGCTTTCTATTCTTTCCTGTCTAATGTAGAGCCTACTGACTATAAAATGGCATTGACTGATCCTGATTGGGTACTAGCTATGCAAGATGAGTTAAATCAGTTTCAGAGGAACCAGGTTTGGCACCTGGTTCCCCGTCCCAAGGAAAGATCAGTCATTGGCACTAGATGGGTCTTTAGAAACAAGTTAGATGACCTTGGTACTATAGTCAGAAACAAAGCAAGGCTAGTGGTGCAAGGGTACAATCAACAAGAAGGAATTGACTATGATGAGACGTTTGCACCAGTAGCTAGGCTAGAGGCTATTAGGATTTTAATTGCTTATGCTGCTCACATGAATTTTAAGCTGTTTCAGATGGATGTAAAGACTGCCTTCCTCAATGGATATTTAAAGGAAGAAGTATATGTGGAGCAGCCACCTGGTTTTGAAGATGCACTGTTCCCCCAACATGTGTACAAGTTGGACAAAGCATTATATGGGTTGAAACAAGCTCCGAGGGCTTGGTATGAAAGATTGTCCAATTTCTTGATGGCAAATGATTACAAGAGGGGAACAGTAGACAAGACCTTGTTCATAAGAACCAGGGGGAAACACTTGATTGTAGTACAAATTTATGTTGATGATATTTTATTTGGTGCTACTAATCAGGTTTTATGTGATGAATTTGCTAATCTTATGCAGAGTGAATTTGAAATGAGCATGATGGGAGAACTAGGATTCTTCCTAGGGCTGCAGATTAAGCAAATGGATGATGGAATAATGATCCATCAACAAAAGTACTTAAAAGAGCTGCTGAAAAAATTCGGCATGGAGAACAGCAAAGCTTATGATACACCTGTTTCCCCATCTACAAAATTAGATGCTGATATTAAGGGAAAAGATGTTGAAGCTTCTCTTTATAGAGGAATGATAGGTTCTCTACTTTACCTAACAGCTAGTAGACCTGACATTGTGTTTTCTGTTGGTTTGTGTGCTAGGTTTCAAAGCAATCCAAAGGAATCTCACTTGAAGGCTGTTAGAAGGATACTTAGGTATCTTGTAGGAACAGCAAATCTGGGATTGTGGTACCCCAAAGGCAGTACCATTGATCTTATTGGATACACAGATGCAGATTATGCTGGTTTCTTAGTTGATAGAAAGAGCACATCAGGTATGGCACACTTTCTTGGCTCTTGTCTAATTTCATGGGGTTCTAAAAAGCAAAATTCAGTGGCCCTATCCACAGCAGAGTCTGAATATATAGCTGCAGCTTCATGCTGTTCCCAGCTACTGTGGATAAGGAACCAGCTGAAAGATTTTGGTGTTATTTATAAAAGTGTTCCTATTTTCTGTGATAACACTAGTGCAATCAATATTTCAAAGAATCCTGTGCAACACTCCAAGACAAAACACATTGAAATAAGACACCATTTTTTAAGAGACAATGTGGAAAAAGGATTGGTGGAGATGTTGTTTTGTAAAAGTGAAGATCAAATTGCTGATATCTTCACAAAGCCTTTGTGTAGAGAGTCTTTTTGTAGGTTAAGAGTCCTTTTAGGTCTAGTTAGACTTTAGGTATTGGCTTCAATTACTTCCTTCAATGATTGGTTAGAATGGTATTCTCTTGTATAGTGTGTGTACATACTTATGTTGATATCTTTCAAGTGTTGTGTAGATGGTTCAAAATCTCAAAAGGATTGAGAATCATTGTTGTAAGAAACAGGTGAAATCAGGCTGAATTGCCAGAAACAGCGTGACATGGTTCTATACAGGTACCAGCAAAGGGAAACACCAGACCAGCTCTGATATGTCATCCGATAATATCTTTTATTTTCGGAAGATTACTATAAGATATTTCCTTTTGGAAGGAATTTATCTTATTTCAGTTATTTAATTCCATATAAAAGGCAAACATATCATATGCCTTATTTATAGTTGGTTGAGATAATTATGGTAAAAGATAATTACCAAATTTTTGATTTCAATTTAAAAATATCCTTTACAGTTGCTTTTTATTGGCTCAACTAACTCTTTTCTTTCCTTCTTCTCTCTTTGTGCTTCATTGTTAAAATATACACTAACCCTTTGTGCAGATCATCAATCATCATCACTCGAAATTCTCTTTCTCTCTCTCGTATGCTTTAAATTCATCATTGTTCATTCGGTTACTGTTCACTCAAGGAACCAGCTCAGTCTCAGGGGGAACATCAGAAGGAAGCATAAATGTCCTTAAGCCCGAAGTTGGAGGAAATTCAGAAAAGTCAAAGTGAAAAGGATGAAATAGAGGTTGTTGGTTATTATGAGGAGACACCCACTGCTAAGACCATGGTACGAAGTAGAGTAACTCAATTAAAGAAGTTCACTGAGAAGGTGCAGGAGGAACAGTCCATTGACGCTGTTCCAGGAACCAAGAGAAAAAGGGTACCAGCAAGAACCTCTTTGCTTGATTGATGTGATGCTAGTTTTGCACTCGTTATGCAACAAGGAGAACAGTTTTGCACTCGTTATGCAACAAGGAGAACATTCTGAATCTGTACATATCTCTCATGCTTTCTTTAAACAAAAAAAAAAAAAAAAAAAAAAAACAAAAAAAAAAAAAAAAAAATAAAAAAAAAAAAAAAAAAAATAGAGGAACCAGCAGGTCAGGAAGTGGTTTTGAAACAGATTGGGGGAATCACAAGAATATGCTTAGTAATATAATGATTTTGGTTTAAGCAGAGCATGGTGACAAGGATGAAGAGGAATCAGATGATAATACAGAAGATGTTGCAAAGTTCGAGGAGGAGGAAGGGAACGAGAATGATGATGAGGAGTGATGCTGTTTCTGTTCTTGTTTCCTCACCCTCATGTTTATTCTAAAATAACTGATTTTGTTGGTCTGTCTACTTCTCTCCATTCCATGAACTTTCTTTTTGGATGGATTTGGGCTTCTTTGGTTGAACTTTGTTGGCTTGTATGAACTACTAACTCTGTTATGGTATGAACTGTTTGACTAATCTCTTTTTGCAGCATAATGCTTGAATGGTGGTTGATGCCATTGTATGGATAAGCACATTAACTTGTGCACATTGCTTTTACTTGTGGATACTTTTTAATGATGCCAAAAGGGGGAAGTAGTCTGAAGTTGAAGCCTAAGGTTTAGCTAGTTTAGATTGAGTCAGTTTGAGTCTTTTTATTTCGCATTTTCTATTTTCTGTTTAGGGAACCAGTTGGCCTAACTGACTTGTTCCAAAGAGTCTTGAGTCCTTGAAGTTTTTGACGGTTTTCCTTTTGAGCATGTCCACAGGTTCAGGAACTTCAAAAGTTTGTCATCATCAAAAAGGGGGAATTTGTTGAGTCCCTTAGGTTTTGAATGATGGTTTTGAATGATGACAAACAGCTATGGGAAACAGGTTTTAATAAGTGTTGAAAACAGTTGGTTGGAACCAGCTATAATAGAACACTGTTTCCCTAGATAAGTTATTGACTATATGAGTTATCTATTGAACTAACTTATCTATATACAGGAAACAGTTAGATGATAAATGTGCTATGTACTGGTGGGGAACCAGTATGAACCGTTTCCTTGACTGCTATGCGGAAAAGCAGCCACATACTCTTTATTGTGCATTAACCATGTTACATGTGCAGTAGTTGAGTTGATTCCAAGACTTGGAGCATAGAAGCCTTTCGAAGATATTTCGAAGAAAGATTGTTTGCTCATAATAGAAGTATTCAAGGAAGATTCAAGTCTTGAAGATTACATGAAGAAAAGACGATTTATGCTTTAATATGTTATCTAGGTTTTCATGTAATATGCTCCGTAGTATGCTTGCATGTTTGGGTTATATAAGTGCTTAAAAGTATATTGAAGTATGATATGAAATCTGGTACAAAGTTGGAACAGGTTTCATAACATGTTTCAATTCAGGGAACCAGGTCGGGGAACCAGGTTCACTGTACGAAATATTCGAGCTGCCGTTTTTGGAAAAAGATTTTACAAAAAGATTTTTTCGAAAAGATTATTTTGAAAATATTTTGTGCAGCTGGAAATAAGATGAAATATTCTTGGTTACCTAAAAACTAGGAGTATTTATCTTAATTGATTCTATCTTTGTGATTAAATCAAATAAGATAAAAACTTTCCTAAAATTACAATATATCTTATTCTCTAAGATTGTGTGATTTAAGGAAACTAGGTTTTAGGAATCTAAGCTTATATAAACTCATCTTATTTCACATATTTCGTGTGCCTCTCCAGAAATTAAAAAGAGCAATTATTTGAGAGCATATACTTAAGCACTAATTCCATTCATCAAGTCATATACAAGAGCATTCTAGTACTTAAACTTTTTCTCTTAATTAGCTTCGTAGAAGTGAGATCAAAGGGGAGTTCTTGATTCTTGTATTGAGTCTTTAACAAAGGGGTTAAAGGCTGGGTGAGTGTTTGTGAGTTCAAACACATTGGGCTTACGAGTGTAAGTCGAGAGCACACTCGGAGTAGAGTGTGGGGTTTGCTGGTTCCCGGAGTAGGGAACAGCAGAGTGTTCTTTGTCTTTGTTTTTCGGAGTAGATTAATAAAGAACTTAGGATAGGAGGACGTAGGCCTGAGTTGGCTGAACCTCGTTAAATTTGTTGTGTTCTTTATTGCTTTGTTTCGTTAAATTTGTTGTCTTCTTTATTGCTTATTTATATTCCGCTGCGTACGGGAACCAGCACAACTGGTTCCTCACACATAATCCGAAAAGAAGCAAAATTAGCCAACGATTACTTAACACTCAATTCACCCCCCCCCCTCTTGAGTGCCCATTGAACCTTCAAAGTATTTATTTGTTCTAATATTTTTGTCGAAAACTAAGCGATATTCATTTATCCCCCGGTTTGAAATGCCTGGCCCCGTCACTGATTTTCAACCATTAATTTTCTTAAATTTTTAATTGTTTTTTAATTGTCTTCTTTTATGCATATTGAAAGAAGTATACTGCCTGATGACTTCTCATTCATAAGCGAAGAGTATGTTTTTTTTCGAGGGAATTAGCGAAGAGCATATATACATGCATAATTAGGTTAACCTAGGTTTAGGAAAGTAATTTACAAAATAAACAATATACAAAGAATAATTTACATATATTCTAACACACATTTTTTTCCATGTGAAGACGCTGCTTCAATGGAGAGAAAGCTCTCAAACTGCTATAATGGATGATAAGTGTACTTGCTATTAAGAAATTTGTGAAAAGTATCCAAACTTTAGTACTTTAAGTTATGTGTGTCAGAATTTTTAATTTCCCTTTTTTTTTTTACTTAGTTTTACCGGTTGTACAAGGTCATTTGGGGAGGTAACCTATTTGAGACTTTGAGTACCTTGGTTGCTTCACTACAAACGTTTGTACGTACCTCATCTGCAACTAATTATAAAGCTTAATACCTTGTATTTGTGTTTATTTAGTGAAAAAGTGGGTAATATTTTGAGGAGAGGAAATGTGTAGTGATATATATATATATACATACACGGAGTATGTGTCATTTATACGAGGAGAGAGAAAAGGTGGAAAAACTTTTTTTTTTTAAAGCTAATAGAGTTACGTGGGGAATGAGGGTGTAGGTATTGGTACCTACACTTGGGTGTGGGTATTACTCCCTCCATCCCATAATACTAGAAACAGTTTTCATTTTTGTCCGTCATAAAATACTTGACACGTTACTAAATATGAAATGAGACCGCTAATAAAAAAATATTTTCATATACTCTCTTTGAGATTAAATACAAACCTTAAAACCCAATTAAATCCCGCATTTTCTCTCCCCTCACTACCTCACTTGTTGTTTTCTTACAATATAAAAATACAAAAGAGAATATTTTACACAATAACAAATATTTTAAATAGACCCACTTGTAGTTTTCTTAAACTTCGTATTAATCCCACATCTCAAGTATTATGGGACGAAGGGAGTAATAATTAATGATAGACTTATCTACTTGAGAGAAGTGGACTAGACCCAAGCTCATTGATAGAAGTAAAATAGACCCAAGCTCATGTGTACCACGGGCCACGTCCACGCCCATCCCTAAAGGGATTATTAATACAGATACTATGTATATTGCAAACACAATGGCCCTCGTGCCAAATCCGAGATTTTTAAGCCAAATCCCAAGTACCAAGCAAATCTAACCGTCCAAGCTATTTCACCACTACCTAAAAATTCGAAACTGGCTTTGCTTAATCATAATTGGAATGCAACCATGAATGAGGAATTTTCTGCTCTTACTAAACAACATACTTGGGATCTAGCTTGTTCCGCGACCGAAGGGGGTAAATATTATTCGTTGTATGTGGTTATTTAAACACAAGTACAGGGAAGATGGTGAATTATTGGAGCAACACAAGGCGAGACTTGTTGTGAATGGCAAGTCTCAACAGGTTGGCATTGACTGTGATGAGACTTTTAGTCCGGTGGTGAAACTGGCAACTATTCGTACAGTGTTGAGTATTGCTATGGGGAGAGATTGGCCTATTCATCAATTAGATGTCAAAAACGCGTTTCTTCATGGTGTCCTTAAAGAAACCGTATATATGCATCAACCTCCGGGATTTGTGAATCCTAATTTTCCTTCTTATGTGTGCCGGCTCCGCAAATCTTTGTATGGTCTCAAACAGGCTCCTAGGGCATGGTACCAAAGCTTTGCCAATTACCTTCTGCAGATTGGTTTTGTGTGTAGTAAGAGTGATAACTCTCTCTTTGTTTTTCGTCAGGGCACGAATATTGCATACCTTTTGTTATATGTTGATGACAACTCAAGTCTGACATTATTTCTCTTCTCAAGTCAAAGTTTTCCATGGCAGATCTAGGTCAGTTGAGTTTTTATTTAGGTATTTCGGTGAACCGTACCAGGGACAATATGTTTTTGAGTCAAAGCAAGTATGCAGAGAAGATAGTTCACAGAGCTAAGATGGATAATTGCAAACCCGTTGTGGCATCTGTTGAAACCAAGTCGAAACTTGGTGCTCTCGACGGACATCTGGTTAGTGACCCCTCTCTTTACAGGAATCTTGCAGGTGCTCTTCAATACGTCACTTTTACTAGACCAGCCATTGCTTATGCGGTTCAGCAAATATGCTTATTTATGCATGACCAGAGGGAACCGCATTTCAATGCTCTCAAGCGTATTATTAGATATATCAGAGGCACTATGGATCACGGCCTTCATTTGTACCGTTCGGCTCCTACGAGACTTGTTTCTTACACAGATGCCGATTGGGGTGGTTGCCCCGATACTCGGCGTTCTACCTCTGGGTATTGTGTTTATTTGGGTGATAATCTAGTCTCTTGGTATGAAAAATGACAGGCTACTTTGTCCCTTTCTAGTGCCGAAGCAGAATATAGAGATGTCACTAATGTTGTTGCCGAAGTTTGTTGGCTCTGGAATCTGCTTCTAGAGCTACATTGTCCTTTGCGAAGGGTGTCCTTGGTTTATTGTGATAACATTTCTGATGTTTATTTGTCTTGGAATCCGGTACAACATCAACATACCAAGCACATCGAGATGGCCATTCATTTTATACGCAACAAGGTCACGCTGATCTAGGCCAAGTTAAGGTGCTTCATGTTCCCTCTCCATACAAGTACATAGACTTTTTCACAAAAGGATTACCTCGGCAGCTATTCCTTGACTTAAGATCTATTCTCAGCGTTCAACAACCTCCTCCCGCTTCGACTGCGGGGTTGTGATAGAGATTATGGTTAATAATCTCGTATATATTCTGTTAGATATATTTTGTGTGTAATTTAGTAAATATTGTATTCTCATATTTAGGTTGTACCGTCACCTATATATTGACTAATGAGAAAGCCTCCACTGAGGAGAATTACACAATCTTACAATGAAGAAAAAAAAATTATTTACTTAACCCATTTAATACAAAATTGGATGCAGATTAAAAAGCTAATCAACTTGCAATACACTAGTAATGCAAGGATTTAAACAACATTGATTCCATACCACTTAACATTTCAAAACATCCTACATTCTCTAGGAACACCTTTTGGAAACCTTTGTGCATCAGTACAATAATTGTAGATCATGAAGTACTTTTGAACCCATCTTAGTCTCCTTCTGCTCCAAGCATTTAGCTCCTGGTTTTGCCACTTTGCATCAGTGAAGGCCGCGGTTGCAGTCGCGTGGTTAGGGTTGACGTTGAAGTTCCTGTAGTAAGCCGTGAATGGAGCCTTAGCCCAATCTGTCTTAACGCGGCCTCCTTGGGTAGCCCATTGGTCTGCATTCCATAGGCTCGAGTATACCTTCATGGGTTGGCTCTTTGGGAAGGGCACTCCTCTAGCTTCATGGTTCTTGAATACCCTAATGGGAGTGTTGTCTACCAAAAATCTGCATGAATTAATCAAGTCGATTCGATTAATAATAATCCAGTAATAATTAGTATTTAGGCAACAAATATATTTTAATTATTGTCGGGAATAGATCGTGTAAATTTACTCATTTGCCCTTAATGAACGAAACTAAAGTCGTACTTACATGATCATACGAGGGGTCCAAGCGACAGAATAGGTATGGAATTTTGAGGTTGGGTCGAACCAAAGATGGAATTGTTGTTCCCTACCACCTTTTCCTTTAGTAAACACATTAGTGTGGAGTGTGTAAGGCTGGCCACTTACATTTCCTAAGAACTCAAAATCTATCTCGTCATGGGTTGCTCCTTCCGATGATAACTGCATACGTAACACAAGTTCAATCGTCACACACTATAGTATATACTACTACGTAGAATATTAAATAAATGACCAATAATGAGATTATTTTCATGTTCTCTTATTACTCGGTCTAACAATGAGATGTAACAACTAATTTTCTAACATCTTTAAATTTATAACATTATTATTATATGCTCCTTTGGACTCTTATGATTTGTATTGTTATGCCTATATAATTATCTGTTTTTGTGTTATTCCTTTGAAAAGGATGTTTAATTTATGTAGATTAAAAAAAAGTGATATTTGAAGTTATGAATTGACATCAAATGAATTATTGGCACTACTTTACTAATAATACGACCAAAACTACGTCGATGCCATATATTCTATTCTCGTGCAATTTGTGCAAAAGCAATAAACTAACCACCACCTTTTTTCTTTTTTTTTTTTTGAATTAAAAATATTTCCAACATAAAATTCATGTGGACCCTACTACTCTTATCATCGTCTCTCAACTTAGGTGATGCGACTTATATTTTATAATAGCAATAAATACGATTGTTTGTTTATAAGTTACTTCTAAAAATAAATGAGGACGTGGACTAATAAGCTAGTGTACAATTATATGAGTATGACCTAAACTAATATATTAAAAATATCATAAGTTTGACATGACGTTGAAGTTTGTTTTAGTCTAGTCCTTTTTGAAGAACTTTGAAATATTGGAAATTAAAGTGGTCACTTAGTTTATATGATGGAAGAATATAAGAAGTCGCATTGCGATAAGGATGTTTAGGTATGCAACCTACTAGTCTACTACTACGTCTAACTAAATAACCACTTATAGTCACACAAGTGAGGAAGACGATTTATTACTTACGAGTACCAACTAGTTAGCTAAACTATAGCAATCTCATTTGTATATGTTATTACTTCATTAACTAGTAAGTTCGAAATTAGTTGGTATAAACTTAAATCCTATAACATAACGTATAATTTAAAACTATTAACGTGACAACTAACGATATTTGTATGTTATACTGAACTCGACTACACTTAAAAACAGAGGAGATACTATACTATACTATACTAAAATGGTGGGCTTACATAATAAGCAGTGACAGTTCCAGCAGAGTTACCCGCAACAAGTTTAAGTTGCATATCAATCCTTCCAAAGAGATACTCCCTCTTAGACCGAAAACCCGAACCCGAAACCCGATCAAGAGAAAGAGTAAGAAGTTGGCCTCTCCCAAACTTCTTAACTCTTCCATCACCAAATGTAACCTCAAAATCTTGATCAAAATTCCCCCCATTAACAACAACACTCAATGCTAGTGCTACAACCATTACCATGATCACTAAAACCCCTTTTCCCATTTTTTTTTTCCTAGACAAAAATGTCAAAAACACAAAAATTTTATAAATAATATTTTAGAGAGGATATTATATATATATATATATATATTTATTTTTGTCTTGTAATTTTTTGATCTTGTAATTTAAAAGTGATGAAATTGAGGGGTATATAAAGAGGAAGAAATGATTGAAGGAATCAATGGAAGAGCGTGTAGTAAGGTATGGTGTAATGAAGTGGGGAGTTTAAGGGCACCAGCTGGAGGTATACTGGTGCCAGCTGGGGTAAAATAAATACCAAATTTAAAACTATATACTATACGATGTACCCTTATAAATGGGTCATTTACTAATTTTTGAGGACTATTAGTATCTTTTTTGGAAGGTTTTTTAATTTGTTTATAGTATGGTGAAGTGAAATAAAGGGTACATGAATCTATTTTTAGGAATTTTGTCTCTTTATTATGGTATTATTGATGGGTCAATTTTATTATTTTGTTCAATGGTTTTATTACTATATTAGCATGTAGCTTGTAAATTTTAAATTTTATAAATAGGGGTGGGTAGGTACCCTACTTATTTATGTGATGGATAACTATTTTGTGATTTTGACTCATTAATGATATTTTTCTTGGATAACTTTTTAAAATTAGTAACAAATATTATAATACAAATGTTTTGATGAGTAATTGTTTTGTTTGTAGCCATTGTAGGTGTTTAAGATAAAGATTCTCTATTCTTTATACTTGTTTATCATGATTTTATATTGGTTATACATGTTTAAAACTTGTTGATATCTTTTGAAAGAAGACGAATCTAATTATAAATCGTGTATCTTTTCTAAGAAAAAAAAAAATCTTGAGAGATTGCTTACATTTAGTGCACATCGGGTTGTTTGATGACAAATTAGTATGTACTGATATCATAGTAATCTAACTAACACTAGTTAAGTGTGTGACATAAAGAAATAAAAGTTGATTTGAAATTGAAACATCTCAAAGAGAATCTTAACTAGAGAAAATGATGCCTGCTCATCAAAAAACTTACATTCACCTAAACATTTTGACTATATCTTTTTTTCACTCTACTATACATCATGACTAAATTAATACACAAATCAACTAATGTGATATTTTTTGAGATCAAATATTATACTCCGTACTATCATTTACATCAGTCTCAATTATAAATACAATACTTAATGTTGAAATTGAGCTTGTACTATCAATTATAATAACAAATCATCTAGTCCAAGAGAATTAAATAGTCCACATCATTTAGTCAATAGTTGAACCTTTGGTTTTTAGAAAATTTCACTATCCAATATGGATCCAATTAGAGAGAAAGTGGGACCACATTTACCAAAAAAAAATGAAGATAACACTGAGTTTTATGGGTTATGGGCCCCATCAAAGCTTTAGCCCAAAACCCAAAAATCAAGACAGAAAATTCAGAAGATGATGTTTTTAGTAATTATCTCTTCTTTAATTTCATTGGATTTTTTATGAGGTGATGGTTGTGAAAATTGCTTGGGTGGTGCATGGTTGGATGCCAGAAAGGAAGATACTGTCTTAAAATTACATTATTACAGGTTTTTTTTTTTCAGAACATTCTTGATTCTATTGGTTCTTAACAAACTTTGGAGAGGTGTATTTTATTGTATAATCTATCTCACATAATTTTATATTTTTATTATAAGCTTATCCATTTTATTGTTCTCCATGATTTTATTGTATGATTAGATTTTGTCATTGTGTGTTTCAATGGAGTCAAAATCTTCATCCTTATCTCTTTGTTCCAAATTTTGAGTCACAATAGGTGACTAGCTCACAGCTCTAGTTGTACTTTGTACACATACTATTGTTCATGAGTTTGCTTGATTAAAAAAATGTGTTTATTTTTTTATTAGCTTTAATTATAAGTTGATTTACATTATTCATGAGTTATGAAGCCAAAGACATTGGGTAGTTGTAAACTTGTAACTAAGAAATAGTATGTTATGAAGGATGATAAAGGGTATATTAACTTGAAATAGTATTTCAGTAGCATATGAATTATGAGCATGAATTGTGTAAGGGATCCTATCATGTTTTTCATGTATCAAAAATAGCATGAGTTTAATATAAGACATATTATGTTAGTTCAGCCAATAATCTTAACCATCATTGAAATTGTATGTTAAACCATATATATGCTCTTCAATTCATATGGTCGTGTGGTGTAATAATGGTGTGGCTAATCATGGTTGTTCTCTTCAATTCAACTCAATAGTGTAATACTTTGTCATAATTTTATTTCCATTAGGTTTATATACATGTTCTTTTATACATAGATTGAACTTTTCTTGAACCTCATTTTGAATTCCATAGTTTCACTTAATTTAGTTTCAACTCATTTTTACAATTCTGACACTTTCATACTATATTTCACTCCCTTTTTAATATACGTCTAACTGTCAGACAATTAGCAAGACTCAAAAAGAAACACTTTGATGTATGCCATCAAAAAGATGATACCATACTTGTTATTTGGAAATACTTTGATATAATTACCTCTTTCAAACTTTTCCCCATAAAGAATTGTTGATCCCACTTTCGAACGAAAAAGCTATAAATGGATGAATAGTATGCTCCTAACAAACCGTTGGCCATTAAATTAGTACTCCGTAAAATCTTATAGGCCTCTCATTTGGCCCAACTATTACTATTATTGTGGGCCTCACAACTAGATGGGCCCACGTCACGGATAACCAGTGACTTGAATAATTTATTTCATTCCAAATTTAAAATGGTGGATTCTTTAGAAACATTGGTTTTTAGCCTTTTGCTTTCCTCAACTTTTTTTGGCTTTACCTTTCAAAAATAAATAAATTTAAAAAAAAAAAAAAAAAAAAAAAAAACACTAAACTTTTTTTGGCTTTGCACATTCTTAGCCAATAACAACTCAAAAGAGGAATTTACAGCTGCAAATCATGAAAGAGTATTTTTATGATGAGTAGAGAACCTGTGAAGATGCCAAAAGATGGTATATAACAATTTAAACAAGAAAGGGTTCGAAATTGATGACATCCAGGAAATCCCTTGACCTAAAGTGAATCAAATGGTATGTATTATGCTAAACATAAACTTTTCATGACGCCTTTTGTGTAAAGTGCAAGCTGGAATTTCATCTCCTGCTAGCGAAATTCGTATATTCGTTTGTTACTCGAATTATCCGAAATGAGTGTTAACAAGCTCTAGGGTTAGCTAGCGGTTAAGAGCTACATTGATGAGTTTTAGCTGATAGTTTTGGCCCTTACCCCTAAGCATCAGGCCGTAAACAGATACCGAAACAGTTAAGGTTTGAGCAAGCCTGGCAAGCTAAGGCCAATAAGATCTATTCGCGGCTGGTAGTGAAGTTTTAAAATGCCTAGAAATTAAAGTGTCAAATAAAACTATAGACCAAATGTCATCATTATCAGACTAGACAGGAAACCATCGAAGCAAATACGAAGTAATAATTAAGGTAGACACATTTAATTAGTAACTTGACAAGAGGGTGTTAATCATAAAGTTGTATTTCTTCTCATCACCACTTGTCCCTTTAGAGGGAGGGGGGTTTGTAAACAACATCAGTTAATCGGGAAGGAGTCAATAAACCACAAATGTGACTACAGTTATAGTATCTATGTTTTGGCACTAGTCAATTACAAAGCTTACTGAGTATAGCATGAAACACCCAGGCATCAGTTTTTAGAGCATTGGTTAACACCACCGCAAGGACAAAAGAGAATATACTAAGCTAAGTCCGGGATAATCACAGTTAAATCACTTACTTAGCTGAAGATGCACGGCCCTGTGAAGGATCAGTTGATACATCAAATCCAGGTGGGATGAAAATGACATCATCCCATTTCCGAGAAGAATCATCCTGCAAAATTATTCTCTGATGTTAAATTTCAGATTTTCAGTATTAAAAGAATGTTTCGTACGAGAAAAAAAGCAGAGAAGCTTAGGTCTATATGGTAATTTCGCCTAACCTATGGTCCCTATGGTTGGGAATGTGGGTGGGGTGGGGTGGGGTTGGGTGGGTGGGTGGGGCGGGGATAGAGGGTCAACTATCTAAAAGCTTAGGACCCTGAGAAAATGACTGAATCAGAGTAGGTTTTATCCTCTATTTCTAAAGCCATAAGAAAGCAGAATTAGGTGCAGTACACAAAGAATTCAGTGAGCAGCAGTGCATAATGGCTCCATGTTCTTTATTACGTGTCAGAAGTTCAGTTGAACGTAAGGTTAATGAATCTCTTCAAAATGCAGCAGTTTAAGAATCAATATATCTACTTTTATGATGCTAATGTCTTGGGAAATTATAGTGGCAAAGACTTAATATACCTTCATTCCCTTAATTATGTCTTCAAGAACAGCTACCTGCGATATTGAAAGGGTGAAGAAAAAATGTTAGGAGAATAAAAACTACAGCTAGACTAGAAAAGTCGTGGGCCATGAAAAACACATACTTCAATATCTCCTTGTCTATAAGTAGGATTCAGCCTTCCTTGCAGCGTAGAAGCTTTCAGTAATGAATTTTCCAAGTCCTCCTATTACGCCAAAGATAAATGCAAAAGAAATGGGAGTTAAATTAAAAATACAATGGACAAAAAAAGAAAAAAAAAAAAAAATTAGAAATCTTTCTGCAAGTTGAGATACCCAACCTTTCTGAAGAAAACAGGACGGTATTTCCTCTTGTCGCTGCTTAAAATTAAACTCCGGGACTGACATGTAAAAGAGTTGAAGATTATTACATGGATAATTCATGATGAAGTAACAAGCAATATAGCTACTAAAGAAAGCCTAAAATGGTACAAATAAGCATCTTGTCCATCAGATGCTGTAAAATTGTAGTCTAAGCTGTCTTAACAGAAGCAGGTCAAAAATTCAACTGTAACATACAAGGTTGCATGAATAATTTAAGCAGGAAAATTATGAACTAAAAACACTAATCTAAGCTGTGGATCACAAACGGAAAAGATATGAATTAGTAGCAATCGCCAATCTCCGTCCGGCCCGAGGAAACCTTTGCACACCTCTGTTACCTTTCGGGAGGCCTACGCCCCATAGACATTGTCTACCTGAGACTGTCCCTTGGCCCGTAGGTCCTGACACAAGGTTAGAATTCTAGCTCTGACCGATTGAGAAGATATTTTAACTTCATATATACTACTGTAGTAAATGATTTTGGCTAATACTTCCATAAGAAAAAAAAATTGAGTTATTATATGGAATTGATCTAATCTTGGTTGAAGAAATAATTATTAAACCTAATATTTTGCATTCAACAAGGATAAGCAATCCTGTTCCTTAACATATTCTGTGTAACAAAGTTTTCCAGATTCTCATCCATACTCAAAGTATATCACGGAGAAAAGGCAAAATTCTAACATTTGAGCTCATCAGAAAGAGAATCATTAACTATCAGAAAAGGGTAGGGCATTTCATGTGGCTAAATAACAGTATTACATTAATGGGAACCATGCACAATTGCACATTGTTGAATTTGTTGAGCATCAAAATTCAAAGAAAAAAAAACGAAGATATATATAAAGGTCTAAATGGATACTAGACATTAGATTCCTTAGGATAAGCCCTAGAGTTGACTCCTCATTTTGTCACCAAAATATTTTGAAGCAACGACTCAACATATTGGTCAAAGTCTCGCTCACATCAAACACATATCTACTGTTTACAAGCTACAATTTTATACATAAAAGATATGATTGCCAACCATTCTAGCTTCAAAGTAACAGAACATAATATAAATTGACCCAACCAGTTCACAGAAACATCTCACCAGATAATTCACAAAAGAATACACTAATTTAGGGTTGATATGTAGTCAAAAGATAAAAAAATATTCAATAATGAAAAATGTGCTATGAATTAACATAGCTTAGACAGTATTAATGGAAGAAATTGGGGAAGGAGAAAATGGTTTTTATTCACAAAAGAATACATTAATTTAGGGTTGATATGTAGTCAAAAGATAAAAAAAGATTCAATAATGAAGAATGTGCTATGAATTAACATAGCTTAGACAGTATTAATGGAAGAAATTGGGGAAGGAGAAAATGGTTTTTATTCACAAAAGAATACATTAATTTAGGGTTGATATGTAGTCAAAAGATAAAAAAAGATTCAATAATGAAGAATGTGCTATGAATTTACATAGCTTAGACAGTATTAATGGAAGAAATTGGGGAAGGAGAAAATGGTTTTTATTAAGGAACTGGAATTACAGAAGAATAACGGATATTCAAGCTTTCAAGAGGATTGATTCTCTCCAATTAGCAATCTGAATGCTAAACAAAATACTCATCAATATTCAATCTCCCTTTCCTCCCTCTAATATGTCCTGTACTGCTGTATATAGTGCTTTTCCTCTCAATTTCTCGCAATATTATCCCTCAAGCCACTAAATTAGTCATTACTGAATTTTCATGTAAAGTACTCCTCTCACTGATACTGATGCATAACAATATGTTGATTGGAATTTCATCCATGTTGACAATTTTCAAAGCCAAATTTTTTCAGAAGCTGAAAGGAAGAGAGACAAGAGTCAACTAAAGAGAAGGGGGTTAGATCTACAATTTCTGGAATCTGTAATGAAACAATACATAGATTAATATAGACTTAAGCGTAGTAAAAGTTAGAGCAAGGGACATAGCCAAATTTATAAGGACCAAGAGAATAGAATAGCTGGTAGTAGCTACAATTAGTTTATGATCCTCGAATGAGATAAAAATGAAGAAAGATTGTGCCCCATTGTCCCACTAATCAGACCAATTTCTGTAATTCATATTTCAACAAAAAAACAAAGAAGGGGGACTGGGGAAAGGATTCATAGTGATGAAAGGAAAAAAAAAAAAAAAACTGAAACTCATTAATCTAACAGTTTCAGGACCTTTAGAGTAGAGGATAGTTTTCTGTAATGTTTGCAGAAACTTCTAGTAAAACAAGACTTCAAATTGTCCCTAGATCTATGTGTTTCATGGCATTTGATTTACTTTACACAAACTCACAGGCAATACTTCCAAAGTTCCAAGCATCCTAAGTAACAAAGCCACTCAAAGCAAATCAACATTTAGTCAAAACACCCCAATCCCTACCCAAAGAACAATAAACATCAAAATAGAAACAAACCTGGAAAACTGGAACCCCTAAGAATTCTTCTTCAGAAATTCCAGCCTTTTGCCTTTCCTACAAATTTAAAGGGAAGATTTAGTTGGAAGCATAGAAATCACACGTAAATTGAATGAAACTTTCCGCCCTTGCATGGATGCATTCACACTGAAATAAATTCAATTTCCAAAAGTTTGTACATATGATTATGTGTCTATGGTTGAAGAGATGATCTGCTTTGATGTTCAATTTTCACATATAAAATTCTAATAATAAAAAATATTTAAAGCAATACAAAATTGCACAAAATAAATTCACAAATCATTGGTCAATATGAGTCTAGGAAGGTTAAAGGAGGCAAGTAATGACCCAATGCTAACCAAACAACAGAAAAGCACCCAGTATTTCTACAAACTTAGCACACAGATAAAACAGCTAACACGACAACAATGAAGAATGTCACCAAAATCTAACCCTATATTAAGCAAGCAAGGTCCATACACTGAATCTCAAAAGGAAATATGGTCTAACTTGGCTATTTTGAGAGATAAATTGATACATGGAAAGCAGACAAGTTCAACCTCTTATCAAAGTCACAAAAGGTTCATAAATCTAGAAGCTTAAACTAACCAGCATTCCAGCAATTAGAGGTGGCTAGTGGGCCGGGATGGACCTCGCCCACCCTGACCCGCACGGCTGGTGGGTCACGTGGGTCCGACCCGGTTTCAACTCGGTACCAACCCAGCACAGCCCGGGTTGTGTCGTGGGTCCAACATTTTCGACACAACCCATTTCAACCCAACTCGCTTTAACCAGGTTGATTCGGCCGAACTCACACAATCCGTTTTGACCCATTAATTCGACAAACCTGGCCCGTGAACCCACCCAACCCGACCCAGCTCGCACAACCCAGCCCACCTTGGACGCCCAACCTGCACAACCCACGACTCGAACCCACCCCGCACGCACAACCCGCCTAACCCGCATGGCCCACCCACCCAACCCACACGGCCTACATAAACTTCTTCTTATAAGTATAGGAGTGATTTGATTGAATTATTTTGTACTTTTGATAGTCGTATTAGTTTTACAAGTGATACATGAACTTCTTGTTTTGCCGGATCTTTTCTTTGCATTACTGCTCATTGGATGGATGATGATTAGTTTATTAAAAAACGTATACTTTGTTTTCAAGCTATGGAAGAAAGGCATACCGGTTTTAACATCAAAGTTCGTATTATGGATTGTTTAAGAGAATTTCACTTGAATGGTAAAGTTTTTTCTTTGTCTCTTGATAATATAATTGCAATCACAATGTGTATTGACTATTTGAAAAATGACTCCAAGTTGAATTTGTTGTTGGGTGGTAATCTCTTGCACGTTAGATGTTATGCACATATTTTGAATTTGTGTGTTCAAGAGGGTCTCGGTGAGTTGCAACCATTGCTAAACTCAATTAGATCGAACTGTTATACAATGAATTAGGATTACTTCCTCGGTTAGATGGAAGTACATGGCTATGAGTAAAGAGAGAGGTCTTAAGAAAAGACAAATGATCTATAGATACCCCTACCCGTTGGAATATAATTCTACTTTCAATTTGTTGAACGATGCTATAAAGTATCGTGACGTTTTGACCCAACTTTACAATGAGACCCGTGTTGATCCTAGTGAGTTAATAACCCGAAAGTCATTGGACTGATGCCTCTTTTGTTCGTGATGTTTTAAATGTTTTTGATAATGCAACTCATATTTTCTCTTATATCTATGAGCCTAACATCTATCTAGTCATATTGGAGTGTGTTAAAGTTGTTCAAACCATCGAAGAGCAAAAGAAAATTGATGGACTTCGTCCGTTCTTGATAGCATGAAATGCAAGTGGCATACTTATTTTAGTGAATTCCCAATCATTTATGGAATTGCTGCTATTCTTGACCCCGATGTCAAAGCTGTAGGTTTGGAAAATCTATTAGAATTATAAGAATTACGTTGGCTTTGATTCCTTATTTTGTGATATAAGGATACATAGGCATCTTAATTAAGAGCAAGCCAACAAATTATTAATTTTGTAAAAATTAAACAACCTTAAAAATAAATATGTGCAAAATATTATTTCAAAATAAAAGTTCAAAACTATTAAAAAAAACATACTTGGATATTTGACCCACACAACCCACTTAGCCATTTGGCCCATCCGACCCTAACCCACGAACCCAGATCAACCCAAACCCACGAACCCACCCAACTCACAAACCCAGCTCGACCCATCCTCCGACCCATCTCGACCTACCCTCCAACCCATCAAACCCACGAACCCAGCTCGACCCACCCACGACCCGTCTTACCCATGAACCTATCTCAACCCACCGACGACCCATCTAACCCACGAACCTAACCCTGGTGAGTCCAATTTCTCTATCCCAACACACGACCCGGCCCACCCTACCCTAGATGGGTCATGTCATGTGCCATGAAACCCCAACCCGCAACCCACCTAACCCTAACCCAGCTCGCACAACCCGCACGGTGGACACCTCTACCAGCAATAGTCGATATCTGTAAACTTTTGTACCCCAATACCAAACACATCTCAATCCTACTTTCCAGACAAGAACATCTTAGTAGTGCAATGACACAAGAACAAGATTCAAGCTAACACAGTAGCTCAATTTCTCTTAGACAAGTCTTCAAGTTATTGATGATTTGTAGGATGAAGATAAGCATCCGTAACACAGTTTGACTGAAAACAAATTTCAAAAAAGGAAAGAAAATCTTGAATTTATAGCCGAATAGATTGTCAGTAGAGGATATTAGGAATTATGTTTTCATGAAACAGGAAAAAAATTGAAGATTTGACCTCCAACCCCAGATATAATATTCTATGTCCTAATAATTCTTCTTATCCTTCAACTACCCAGTTACTACAATTGTAAATGATTCTTTAACCAGATTCATGAAATTGCAGCAGCTATGAGAAAAGAATGATTGCCTTCATATAGCAAAAACGAGTACAGCTGATTATACAAAACAGACCAAAACTTTGTTCAGATAAAGCTCTTAAGAAAGTATACACCATTCCCAAGTCTCAACAACACACATACTCAACCAAGCAATGACTGTTTTCAGTAATGGCAAATGAATAGTGAGCCCCCAATGGCTGTTTTCATTTTTTACAACAACCAATCATACGAATGCCACCATGCTTAACAGTCAATAAAATAAATAAAAAAATTAAAAAAAAAAAAAAAAAAAAAAAAAAAAAACTCACCTTCAAAGCATTTTTAACCTCTGATGCCTCCGGAATCAATCTGAAAGCAACTCCATTCACCTTAAGCTGGAAAACCTGCCAATGCACATACCATTTGTCTCTTCATTAGTTATGAGTCGCACAGTAAAATAAACACGTGCTATTATTAGCTCACACTAGTCAATGTAATCCAAAATGAACATTCGCCAAATATAATCAAAAAAAGCCAGCAATAAACTTATTAACCATTGATCCAACTGCAATGATCAGTCACTTCACCAGTACACAAACAACTAATGTACCATATTATTGATACAATCCACCAAAAGTTTCATTATCATATTCAGAACCCTTGACCCCTCAAACTTAACAATACCACCTTAGTTAAAGGACAATTTGCAACATCCCAACTCTGATTTCCATCCCCCCCCCCCCCCCCCACCCTCCTTCTACTCCGCCTTGCGCCCCTCAAAACCCCATTTCTGCAAAGTAGCACTTCCCATCAGCTAATTGCACCAATGTGGATGTAATGAACCATCCCATTTTGATGGATTGATTATAGTTTAGGTTAACAATTTGGGAATTTCATCAACCAAAAAAGCTAAAATCTTCTCATAAAACTCATGCTCATCAATTAACAACACCAATTAGATAATGCAAGTAAATAATTAAATAAGATTAGATAATTAGCATAATATAAGCTCAAAACTTTCAGAAATAAATTAACCTTATTCAAAGCAACAGGAACAACACTAGCCCCACGACGCATGTTGGGGTCCATCAATCTCATCTGATCAAGAAGAGTATCAGCATCTTCCTCCTTTAAACAAAACAAAGCAAGCGAATTCTTCGATTTCTTCCCAGAAACCAACACAAATTCTTCATTCGAATTACTCAAAGCATAAACAGCAATCCCAGCTAATCTCTCCTCAATCGCTTCATTCGACATCCCATATTGTTGCTGCCGCGGCTTCTGCAACTGCTCAACATTAATGGGGTTTACCTCTAGTTGCTGAATTCGAGCAAAACCCGGGGATTTGAACGAACAAGAAGAAGTAGAAGCGAAATTGGCGAGGTGGGTATTGAGGTGATTAGTAAAAGAAGAAGAGAAATTGTTGAGGAAAGAAGAACAAGTTGTAAAAGCTTGCTGAAATTGGGAAATTGGTAAAAATGGCGGTTGTTCATGCTTGGATGATGATGAAGTTGAGGAATTCATCATCAATTGAATTGGGGGTTTTTTGAGGTGGGTATTATTGTCGCGGGAAAATTGAGGGATTTGAGAAAAAGGGGTTTTAGGGTAGGGTAAAGGAGAGAGAAAATTGGGGAAAGGGTTTTAGTTTTACAGGTTGAGTTTTCTGGAAGTGGAGAGAAGTGAGTGAGTGTGAAGAAGGAAGAGAGAAAATTGGGGAAAGGGTTTTAGTTTTACAGGTTGAGTTTTCTGGAAGTGGAGAGAAGTGAGTGAGTGTGAAGAAGGAAGAGAGAAACTGGATTTTGGGCCTAGACAATTAGTGTGTTATTATTTGGGTCTATGTTGTTTTTGGTTTTTGGGCATTTTTTTTAGTACTCCGTAATTCCGCGTGTTACAGATTGTTCAGTTGGTTAGACCTTCTTCCGAATTCAGAGAATTTTGTGAATCTGTGACAAGTTAAATACGTTTGAATAAGGATTAATAATTAATAGTGGTTACTCATGTTCAATTTACTATTTCCTTCATTTTTAAATACTTGTTTTATTCTCCATACGTGGAGTTTTAAGAGAAATTGGAGAAAGTAATAAAATATGGAGGTAGTGGGGTAGGTGGAAAAATAAAAATACTTCGTACTAAAAAGCAAAAGTAGTTGAGAGTATTGGAGGAGAGAGAATATGAAATTAATAAAATATGACTTATGTTGGGTTCACTAGTTAAAAGAAATGAATTAAATATTATAAAAGTTTTCCAAATAAGGAAATGGATCAAGAATTTAAAACGGCCGAAAATGAAAAGTGGAGCAAGTATTTAAAAATGAAGAGAGTAAATAAATTCGCATTAAAGATTCACAAAGACATTGATTAGCAGAAATTTGATCTCAGCCTTTCGGGTCATGGGTACGAGTGGTATGACCTTTTATGTTTTACCAATTAATTTAGTTGATAGTCACTTTTAAATAACTTTGTAAATGGAGGTTTTTAATTTGAGATAAATGTTTCTTTTGCGTGTCAAAAAAAATGTATCTTTTGATAATTTACTAGTATGTAGAGTTTCTCATGACTATTAATAATTTAATATGAATTTTGCATAATTTTTGGAACTATGAGAAAATTTCTTATGAAGAGTAACGAAAAATAACAATAATGAATGATGGGAGGATGAATTTGGGCCGGTCCAACGGAGTGTTTGATCTGAAGACCTTGCTTACGCCTCCCTAAATTCCTAAACCAATCCTTGTTGCTTTTGATCATAAAATTGCAAATTTTGATAATATCGTTTAAAATTATATTTTGACTTTAACTTTTGTCAATGTATGACAATGTCGATTTTTTTTTTATTTTTACTTAATTTATATTACGAAATTTATTAGACTTTATCAAAAGTTATTTTAGTTGTAATTTAAATTTGGATACCTATTATTAACTCTTATCAGAACTTTTATTCTTAAAACTTATTTGATCTTTTCTTTCTTAAAATATGTGAACTGAACAAAAGTTTCTATTTTACATGTTTGTAAAAAGAACTCGAAATTGATATGAAAAAATGGCACATAGTCAAAAGGGTGAGACTATTTTAAATCAGTGTAGTATGTGTTTAGGGTAAAAATTACCCATGACAAATGGACCAATCCGGAGCTGCCACGTGTCCACCACGTGGGCCAATCAGCGTCCGCCACTTGTCACCCTATGAGGTCCAACATGGACTAATCAGGCCACGCCACGTGGCCACCCATATGCCAAATAGGCAAAATGGCCACCAAGGCCCAAAGTCCGAGAGAAGCCCAATTTGTCCTGGTTAACCTAAACCTAGGATTGGCACGCTTCTCAAGACTATAAATACTTAATTAATCCTCATTAAAGGGGATGCAGAAATTAATGACTCTCACCTAGAGAAAACCAAAACACATTGATCACTCCTCCCCTAGAGGAACCAGATCTCCTACCTTTACTTTCCGCATTTATCACTCCTCAAACAAGTACTAACTTGATCGTCGGAGGCGGAGCTCCTACCACAAGGAGTCTCCGTTTGTTTTGCAGGTACAGGCGTCCGGTTCCAGTCTCGGAATTGTAACTCTCCCGCAGGACATCAGAAAACCCCGAAACATTTTGGCGCCGTCTGTGGGGAGAGTACTTTCGAGATGGCATCACAGTCTGTACCGATTCTAAGTGATAAGCGTCCCATGGACGACCCCCTGGTTCAGTCGGACCAGGACACCGACAATGAAATCGATGTCGAGACTCACACGACCCCCGACGGGTCCCTTAGAGCTCGACGTACCCGTCCCACCGCCTGAGCCTCAACAGGCGGTCGAGGGGTCTGCTCCTGTTACCAGGAACGAACTCATGTCTTTCATGAGAGGTTTCAAGGGAGAAATCCAGGAGCTAATCAAAAAGAGAACGCCTGTTCCCGCAAAGGAACAGTCGGCCAGAACGTCCTCCCACCCCGGGAGAACTAGACTTGTTAAGGATCGTGTGGCGACCCCCTAGCCAGAGCCTGGGGTAAGGCAGTCGCCAGTGATCGACTAAACGAAGTATCACTTCCCTTCACCAGGGAAGAGAAAGCACATCCGTTATGTTCAACCGGACGAGTCAAAGAGAACATTCTCTGATGCTTGAATGTTGCTGGAGCAGAAGAAGAATGACCGACTATCAGAGTCGGCCTCTACGTCTGATTTTCAAGACAGTCTCCACCATACCTCCATGAGGTATTCAAAATCTAACCATGAGAGTCAGACATGCAGCACTCACCCTCACAAAAGTGTGCTAACACTCACAGGGTACAGCCGACATAGTTCTTGCCCATGCTAAATTAATAGACCAGGCGGCAATATAAGTAGTCGGCCAGGTCTAACCAACCCCGATTAAAGTTACATGCGCCTAGCATGACACTCAATGGGTACAGCCGGTAGAAGACCAGCCTCCGAGCATCCGGCCAGGCGGCCAAGTACTGCATGCGTCATACGAACAAATGTTGGGAGTCGGATGGTCAAGCTTGTAGGCTGGTAAACATGGAATCAAGCGCTGACTACTTCATATCATTACGTGAGAAGCACATTGCTAGCCACACGTCACTTAGACCAACTAGGTGGCAAAGTCCCATGTGATCATAACAAGGAGGCGACTCTTCAAGTGACAAGGCACAATACCAAGGGTATATAAACCAAGGCATGTGTCGTATAACATGGAGACCAAACAAGACTTACATGATCATAACCGTCGCCCACTAAACACTCAGCTTTTGAAACGATTCACAAATGCTAGGTGGAGTAATGGCCCTTATGCTTCTTGAACAAACCAACACCCAGGCTTCGTTCTTCAAAGCTAGTAGGCGGCAATCGGCTCCAACTCAGCCACAAAGCAGTCGGCCTACTAGCTCTAAAATAGCCGGAACTCTTTAATGAGGGCCATAGACGCTAGCATACAATCGACTCTCAAAACGTTGTGAGCATTACACCCTTGAAGCCGAAAATGGATACTTAAGGCACCTCTCTTAGTTCTCAAACTAATCAAAGTATCATCCAACATCACCTTTGCAAAACCTTTCTTGACATAGCACAAGCAATCGGCATCAAGATGGTATTTTTAACCAGCCGGCCAATATATGTTGTTGCTATGGTTTAATATGCGCATGCTACTACTGCTCTTCATACTTGCAGTGGTAGTGGAAAGCTTGCCTAAACATGCAAATTTGGTGAACACGATGCTAGCTACTAACACGAATGGTTTCGATGCAACTGTGGTATGAGCAGGCGGCAAGTGGGAGAACAACAGGTGCTCATATAAAGAAACAAGAACACCCCATGAGCAGTCGGTTGGTGCAACGCATCCGACCATGCTAACGATGAAATGCAAACAAACGGCAATCTATGCAGCTGCTAAACATTCGGTCCTTGCCAACTAGGCGGCAGTAATGATTAAATCAGGTGGCCCTTGCAACCAAAGCAATGATTAAACGGCTAGTCATGTAAAAACAAGCGGCACCCTATTGAGGATTGTCAATTGTTTCCGTTGCAATTATCGTGAGGAAGCTCTTACCCAAGGTGAATCTTAATTACTGAGTAAATTCTGGAAGAAGTCATTTGTGAGCTTCTAACCAGGCGGACTTCTCCTCATGTCAAGCATCTGTTTGATATAGGCGGCATCAAAGGCTGCAAGCAATGCATCCGGCCAGCTCCATATATGCTCACCCAACATTTATAATGCCATATGTATTTCAATTCAAATGAAACTTTTTCCAGCTTGCATCATATGCGGGTTAACTAGTGGGTCTTGGTCTGGCTGAAACAAAACCGAAAACCAGCCGTAAAAAACAAGAGTTAGGTGCATGAATAGCAGTCGGCCATCTCTACGCAACATTAGTTAGCTCTTGATAAAACATCCGGCACTCTCAGCATTTGAGAGCAGGCGACATTATAGAGTTAGTCGGCATTCGGTCAGCCAAACAGCCGGTGCTCGTCGAGGGTAGCCTTGAAAAACCGGCTATATGTATTTAAAGCAAGAATGCCGTGAATAATTACACAATCACAAGTGCTCCTCAAGATTACAGCCGGCCATACCCAAAAAAAAAAAAAAAAAAAAAACCATTGTGCTCGGTTTACTTGAGGTTCAAAAACGGCCCCGGCATGCAACATCTATGATCTTTACTATTGTGATAAGACCAGCCTGCTCTATATGATGTTTTATCATGGTATAACCGCATGGTTTTTGCTCAAAAATATAATGCCAAGTATACTTGATACAAATGAGTTTGGTTCTAGCTTGATCTTCCAAAAGTAAACAGCCAACATACTCGCACATATAAACCTCAAACCTCACGGCCTGTCGAGAGGAGTAGCGCTTGGCTCGTAGTAATATAATCGGCCATGAGAGTGAATGCTTAAACTTGTTCATGTGCTAATTCTCTTATTGTGAAAGCTGAGCATTGGCGTCTCACCCAAGAAAGCAGGCGGCTAAATGGCGGCTAAAACAGTCGACACTTGGTTGAAAAGGCATGAGCTCAAACTCAAACTCAAGTAAAATGCAAGTAAAATGTTGAACTCAAACTCTCGGTTGCCGGCTGCGCACCTTGGTTATTAATGGTGTCCAAAACCGTTTAACACCAAAAAGTTCCTTGTTTGAGAATGTGCAAGACGATATCTCAATGTCGAACTTCAAGCTAGCTCTAATAAAGCAGCATATGTGAGAACGAGAGAATGTTATGCATGGCTGGATACGCAAGATGGGTATGGACGCCTGAATTTGAGAAGTCGTTTGTAAATTTTCAGAATAGGCAGCCCTCGTTGCCAGTCCACCATTGAGGCGCCCGCACAAGCCAAGCCGGCCTTAGGCTACAGCCGGCATTAGTGGTTGAGCACAGAGATGCACCTAGCTAGTCAAGCCTTTGGCTGTTTAACTACACCTAGTGTCCTCGCTAAACTAATGAAAGCAGGCGTCAAAATACAAGGCTCCCAACTGCCTCAATACAGCCAGCTTTATGACACCTATGCTTGAACAACCGGCTCCTAGGCATCGTTCCTCAAAGCCAGAAGGCGGCAGCCGGCCCCAACCCAGCCACTAAGCACCCGGCCTGCCAGCTCTAAACAGCCGGCTGTTACACGAAAGAAATTATCATCAAGAAAATTATCATGGGTACGAGTACAACTAGCATCATTATGCTAAGCCCAACATCATCATGATCATGCATCGTGATTTTGAAGCTGAGAAGATTGGATGTCTTGCCAAATGAAAGCAAGCGGCATGCCGAATGTCTGGTGGTATGATTATCATGGTTTCGTAGCCTTGGTTTAGGCGGCCCAATCATTATTATGATAAAAAAAAATAAAAAATAAAAAATGCTGCCTAACAGTATGGCTAATTTTCATTCTCATGCATGAGAATAAGACAAAAACATAAGATCCTCTCAAAAAATATTGCCTAAGTCTATCAAGCAAGAGAGGCGGCATGAATAGTAGTCGGCCCCCTATACGACGAAGTCTCGTAGCTATGAAAGCAGCCGACTCTCATTAATAACACCATCCATCCTTTATGGAAGGGAACTAGGTGATCCATCTGCTCTAACACTTGAAATGATTTTAATACTTGATACTGACTCAGAGGGGCATGCCACTTGTACCTTTACAGTTGGCTACTCTCCATTGAGTATTTTACTCTTATCTACAGAGGGGCATGCCGCCTGTACCTTTATAGTCGGCTACTCTCCATTGAGTATTTTACTCTATCTTTAAAGGGGCATGCCGCCTGTACCTTT
This sequence comes from Chenopodium quinoa, assembly GCF_001683475.1. Lineage (NCBI taxonomy): Eukaryota > Viridiplantae > Streptophyta > Magnoliopsida > Caryophyllales > Amaranthaceae > Chenopodium > Chenopodium quinoa. Next base: position 3,025,982 of record NW_018745281.1, read on the forward strand.
ATGGTCGGCTACTCTCCATTGGTTATTTTACTCCACCAGAGGGGCATGCCGTCTAGACATACAGTCGGCCACTCTCCATAGAAGAGGGACGACTGTTTCCAAAACAGACAACCACCCCCTTATACTTAGCTAAAAAGGTTAGGGCCAGGCCGACCATGTGCCTAAACAAGCGGCTGCCCTCTTCTTACTTAGCACCTACGTTCGCCAAGAACTAACCAAGGCCACAGGCCCGATGATCAGCCCAAGCGCCAGGCCGACTGATCCTCCCTTAAAATTAAACTAATACGACCTGTCCCAACATAATAGCAGGCGTCCGGCGGCATCCCTCCGGATGAAATTCGTCGCAGAGAGCAGCTCCCTTTTGGGTGGAACATTGCTCTATAAACTAAGTACACGACACCTAGACGACTGTCCCCAAGGACAACCACGTAGCCGTTTTTGAGACAAGGATAACTCTATCACTAACCAAACCAGTGGTAGCAGTTGACATCTGAGTCGGATGACCCCCTGTATTACTTGGGATAAATGCAGGGGGTACCTCTTGAGTTAATAGCCAACAAACATTGGCGAATCAAAAGGTTCAGCCGGCCTCCGCCGCCTAATACCTTTACTACTCAAGCAGGAGTGACGGCGACTGAGTAACACCAAAGTTAACTCATAGTCACTCTCTCAAACTTAGTATGGAGCCTAAAAGGTATGAGTCGTCTGCCTGTTTTTAGCAAACAGGGGCTCTCAACCACTACTCTTGCTAGGTTAACAACCTTTGAGTTAATAGCCAAGAAAAACTTGGCGAATCAAGGGGACTATCCGGCCCCCGCCGCCTGGTTTCCCTACCACTCAAACAAAATAGGCAGTGATTGACTAACCGCAAGGTTAACCAGTCGCCCTCCTTAGTACGGAACCTAAAAGGTATGAGGAGTCCGCCTGTTTTTTGGTAAACAGAGGTACTCGACCACTATTCTTACTAGGTTGGCTATACTTAAAGATGTCGTCTGTAACCCAGCAGGCGTAGCTACTTTGGTTGGACGTCCTGTCTAACGCCTGCTTCTATGCAGCCACCAAAGCAGACGACCAGCCATCCCCCAACGAAATAAACTAAGTACCAAACTTAGTATATTTAATCAAAAGAGGCCAATGGCCGAATAATGCTAAACGCTTACCCCTTATGCAATAGTTGACAGTCCACCTGATCAGGGGCTATCTGCATAGTGGGGCAAAGAATCGACATCTGTCTAGTTCGGCGGCAATCATTATTATGATTGATTAACTTTGAAAATGTCATACCGCCCAAGGTATCAAAATTTTCTAAGTTAATCAAGTCCATCTCCCATTAGAACTAGACAAGATGCTGACCTAGCAAAGCTTCGAGGGTCTAACTTTCGAAAGGAGCAATCCCTCCTGGAAAGAGAAATTACTCCTTCCGAGGGGCAAATGTTTAGGGTAAAAATTACCCATGACAAATGGACCAATCCGGACCTGCCACGTGTCCACCACGTGGGCCAATCAGCGTCCGCCACTTGTCACCCTATGAGGTCCAACATGGACTAATCAGGCCACGCCACGTGGCCACCCATATGCCAAATAGGCAAAATGGCCACCAAGGCCCAAAGTCCGAGAGAAGCCCAATTTGCCCTGGTTAACCTAAACCTAGGATTGACACGCTTCTCAAGACTATAAATACTTAATTAATCCTCATTAAAGGGGATGCAGAAATTAATGACTCTCACCTAGAGAAAACCAAAACACATTGATCACTCCTCCCCTAGAGGAACCAGATCTCCTACCTTTACTTTCCGCATTTATCACTCCTCAAACAAGTACTAACTTGATCGTCGGAGGCGGAGCTCCTACCACAAGGAGTCTCCGTTTGTTTTGCAGGTACAGGCGTCCGGTTCCAGTCTCGGAATTGTAACTCTCCCGTAGGACATCAGAAAACCCCGAAACAGTATGTATTTAATTTGTATGTCTTCTTTTATTGTATGCATTTCTAATCATATACATATATAAGTACATGTCTTACTTATATAACCTTTGAGATGTGCAAATATGTATATAAATATTTTACAATAGGTCATATACCCTATATTATAAGTATAGGTTGTAAAATCGTGCAAATATAACTAAAGGTACATAATAAAAGTAGTTTTTGTTATGCTCACCTTATTTTCTTTGGACGAGATAAAAGATTAAAAATTGTAAGGGTTTCATTCTTTTTATCTTATTTCTTAGGATAAATACATATAGGATAATACAAGGGCTAATAAATTTATAAAAGAATATAAAATAAGCACTAATAAATTTTCATATAAAAACTAATCAATTCAAATAAGCTAATGATTAATAAGATAAGATAAGTGCAATTTATGTGAAGAAAACACTAATGTAGTCTATGGCTTAATAAGATAAGATAAGTGCAATTTTCATAATAATAATAATAATAATAATAATAATAATAATAATAATAATAATAATAATAATAAATCTATATTTACAATTAGCATGATGATTGATGATGAATTGATGAGGGTTGAGTACATACACCTAACCTAACCTAATTCACTAATGATCTCATCTTCTATGCATGAAGCAATCTATAACCATCATCGACGTGGAACAATCACAGTGGATAATATAGCATCATCAATAATTTAAGGATATTTAATTTTTTTCCTCTCCATCTTATCTTGACAGATGTAACAAGAAATTCCTGCCACTTTCAGTAAAATGGGCCAATCAACTCTTCTCGTTACTATTGGATAGTTGATACATATTTATGATTTGTAAATTAGGAGTTTGGATGTTGTTATTTGAACTATCTTGTTCACCAACTCAACTGCTAATAATTAATTTGGGGCTGAAATAATCTAGAATTAGCTACTTGGGTCACTCTTTCATTAGCCAAAAAACATAGTCGGACAAAGTATAAGATTTCGGGTGTTTTGAATAGAATACATCCTTACATTAAGTATATAAACTTAAATGAACTTACCTTTTAATTTTGTTTGTTCATTACATTTAATTCTTTTTTAAATTTAAAATAATACAGTATTCCATAAGAAAAAAAATGTTCTAATTTCTAAGGGTGTGTTCTACTTCTATTCCTTTATTTTTACTTCTCTGAACTTATCTTATTACATCTTATCCGAACTTAAATGAACTTATTTTATATGCTTTGAGTCGTTGACTACTATATTATATATAGCTTAGACAATGCTTCGAGTTATTACTTCAAATACATGCTCATAACACGGAGACATGGAGTATTATTTTGTAATATTTACATATAAAATAGGCCGGCAAATTCATGTTTTATGTAGTCTTGGTTTAGTTGGTTCTTATTCCTGCATTTATATTATTCATGCTTTTTAATTTGGATTTGTTTACGTCATGTTAGTTTTTTGTAGTAGGAGTCAATTCTAAACTAGTGTAGTATACATGTATATTTTATTGACTGATCTGAACATTTATGACATTAATGTTCATTGAAAATAGTAGGATTGAGTCATGAACCAATCAAATGTTTGAGAATGCAACACACGTGAAAATCCATGCAATATGCAGCCTTGACATGCCAAATATTTAGGAGGAATACCTTCAAATTAAATTTTAATTAACAAGGAGTACTTAATCAGCTGCATGGTATGTTTAAAAAAATAAATAAAAAATTCAGCTGCATGGTGCACGTTAGTAGGACTAAGCACGTGTGCGGTGCGCCACATAAACAAAATTACTCGTATTATATATCTTAATAATGAATTAATTATAATTAATCGATACATTTATATCATAATCATAATAGTAGTATAATTTGTAAAATATATTAGCCGTTGATTTAGGGGAGTGTTTATTGAGCTCCCACGAGATGTGGAGCCTCACCAAAAAAAAAAAAAACTTCATAAAGCATGTGAATAGGACAAACTAAGGGTCATGTACTCATGTATTATTTGTATACTCAATGTAAGCCCCCCGTGAGCCACGTAGAACTCTGGTTTAGCGAATACGAGGTGTTACTTCAATTATTTGGGTCATGGATCGAGTTCAGGTCAAATTGGGTGAAGTCACGTTAAATAATTTATTCTTATAAAATTAAATTTTAGGTTGAGTTATACCGAATTATTTTAGATTAGGACAGTTTTTAACATCTATAACTAAGTAGGAAATTAGTATGTAAAGTTTCTTAGAACTAAGGATATCGATTAACTTGGTGACATACTGACATATAAGGTCGGGAATAGAATCATTGTGTAACAATATTGTACTTTGCAATTTTCTACTCCATATATGCTTAGCTTGGTCTAGTGATAGGAAGTTTTACTTAATGACTAGACGAAATTTCTAAGTTTAAGTTCCACTAATTAATCAATCAAAGCCTTAATCCTATAAGTGGGGTCGGTTACATGAACCAAATTTGAATATTTTGTGTAATCATCAACAAAGATCCTCCTCTATCGCTTACAATCCAATGCCTCGTCCTCATGCAAATCCATATACCATATCCTTCCTAACTCCTTCCAACCAAGTTATTTTCGATTTCTCTCTCCCTCGTTTAACCCTTCTATGGTCCCACTCTTCCACTGTTCATACCAGTGCACCCTCGGGTCTCCGTCTTACATGCCCAAACCAACGCAGACGATTTCCCCTTAGTTTGTCTGCAATGCCTGCCATACCTATTTTCTTGCAAATAACCTCTTTTTTTTATCCTTGTTAGAAAATAATTTCTCACCTGTGATACAAAGTATTTAACTTCATGCTTCTTATTGAGAGAACCCAATATTCAGTGCTCTAATCACAAAGAGAAATGCCAAAATCAAGTAAAGTTTATCTCCTTTTCCTCTTACACCGTTTGAAAATGATGTACATGCTTGACCCATAACCACTCGGTGTGCTTGTCGTGCCATGCCGGGCTTGTGCTGGCCACTGGGCCAAATCATTTTCATGTTATACCTAAGTAATCCTTATGACACCCGAGCCAATGCCCATCTATAAACCTGTAATTCATTATATAAAGTCACATGCATGTATATAGATCTAGTTAATCATTAAGTAATTATACTTTCTCACCAACAAAGTCACAATCCAAACTTAATCCTCTTTAAAGTGAGTAATAGAGTATTAGCAATTAAGTATGAAATTAATAAAATACACGAAACTATAATATTATCATGGGATTCATTTTATTTGATATGTTGCATTGTATTCCATTCGACCCATTTGAGAGAAAACGGGCCTACCATAACATCACCGCACATGGTGTACTGGATTATCTCTTCTTGTCCTTTTCTCTCTCTTTCTTCCTCACTTCACACCACACTCAATTCTACTCGACTCGCTCACTCGTTCTTCACTCAACTCAGTTACTTCTACACTTCACTCAACCCTTCAAACTGAAAACGACTGCAAAAATACTCCCAATTTTCATTTCTCTTTCTCTCTCCTCTTTGTCCTTTTTTCCCTCTTTCAATTTCTATCATTTTCTTCTTCTGGTCGGATTGATGGAAACCCAAGATCACAAAAAGCCTAAACAATCAGGTTTGTTTTCTGGGTCATTTAATTTGTTTTTTTTTTTCTTTTTCTGGGTTGTTAATTAAATCTATCCTTTTGTGTTCTTTTCCTGCTGTAAAATGTGATGTTTTGTACAGATTTTTTTGTGGGTTTTGTGTTTGGAATTTTCTGGTTTTAAATAGTTAATGAATTTTGGAATTATTGAGTATGGTTATGTTGATTAATTGGTATACTGTGGATAAATTTCGTTTTTGTGTGTTGCCTGCCAAGTGTTTGATGAAATGCCTAAATGAAAATAAAATAAAAACTGATTTTGTTATTGTTGATTTGATGTTTGGTCAAAAGGGTATGAAGGGCATAGTGGAGGAGTTCATGTTTGTACTAAATGTGGATGGCCGTTTCCAAAACCACACCCCAGTGCTAAGCACAGGAGGGCTCATAAGAAGGTTTGTGGAACTGTTGAAGGCTATAGGCTGGATAATGATGCACAAGACAAGACCCATTTGATGGATGGTTCTGATGGTGAACATGCTTCTGATGATGAACACAAAACCCCAAGTAATAATCGATTTTATTTCGCGTTAATTGCTTGATATATGTTGTATGAATGATGGTTTTGAAGTGGGTTTTTGATTGAATATTTGGTAGGTGGTAAAGTTGTGGAGACTACTATAAACAGGAGGACTAGCAGTGGAGTTGGTAATAGATCAAGTAGGTCGACCAGATCAGAAGATGAAGTGTTTACTGATGCTGTCACAGAATTTGCTGACACTCCAAGTCCTGGAGAGGCCTCTGATGGTGGTATACATCGGTTTTATTCGATGCAACGTGTAACTCAGAATGATTTGGATGATATTAAGCATGCTGTAGAGAAGGCCGATGCTGGTGAGATCATTTCTTCTATTGTTACCATGTTTTATCCAGCTTTGCTCAGTGTGTAGCTATTAAAGTAGCTGAATGTTTATCTTAAGCATTAGCTGGTGATTGTGCATAAGAATTATTATTTTGTTTATTTGATTCAAGTTAACTTGTTTGTGCTGTAAGTTTGTATAGGTGTTTGTGTCAGTAGCTTAGGATTGAAGTAGTCCCGAGGATGTGTAGCTACATGTTTTATGTTGTTGCTTAGAAGTTAGAATCTTTTAATGCCATCCGAGCTTATTAACTTCAGAAGTTAAGAAATATAGGAAGTCAGATAGGTTTAAATTGAATGAGGTAAGTCAAGTTACCTCACCGTGAGGAAATTGTTTGTGCAATGTGGGTCCATCATCAAGCACTGAAATTTGAAGTCGAAAATTAAACAGAAATTGATTCGCTTTGTGACTGTTTGATTCAAAGTAGGAATCAATTAAACTACTAATTTTTGCTAATAATATGCAAGTATATATTTTTCCTGTATAAGTTGCTGTTATGAGCAAAACATAGTAGCCATTGGGTCTTACATCAGATTTAAAATAAAAAAATCTTAATTTTTTCTTTCCACTGCAGGCTGGTGGCTTTGTTTTTGCTTCATGTGTGTGTGTGTTATACTGTTATCTGCTACTATGTCCGTTCTTTCAATTGACTGTGAGGGGGCTAGGATTAGGAAGCCTACTTTGCTGTGCTATATCTGCCTTGCACTCTTGCATTTTTGTCAGTGACATAAAGGCGAAAATACATTATGTTGGCTGTGGTAAGCTTTACGTTAACAAACAGCTAGTGTTACAGTTTGTCTGCACATGGAATACATGCCAAACCAAAATACAAGAATTTATAAAATGTATGTTAGCGTTGATATATTCTCTTCTAGCTGAAATTTTATTTAATTATTTATGCGGGAGGTCGAAAATGGCTTTATCATCTCCCATAATTGTTTATTATGTTTTTGGTTGCATAAGAGATTATAGTGAATCACATGTGACGTTTTCGAGAAGTTTTCTAATGTGTTTTCTGGTAGCAGATGAGGATTTTTGGTATTAAAATAATTTCAATCCGTACAATTTCTATTAACGTAATTTCATTGGATATAAAAAAGTCCCAGACCTTGATTTATTTTTTGATATTCTGATTGAGATCACATAAGTTTAGTGATATGCACTAAGTGCTAGATGTGTAGAGATTACCAGTACATTCTTTTTATCTTGGTCTGTTGTGAACTGATTGTTTGAGGCTGGTTGTTTTCCTTCAGTTCTCAAAATTAATAGTGTGTGTGTGTTCTTGCCTTTGAAATATTATCGCTTATCACGTTTTCAAATGCAGATAATTTACGAGCCCCCAGCACACATCTCAATGACAATCAGGATCAAGTTCAACCTGCTCAGAATTTGGAAGGTGAAAATGATAGATTAGAAGCAGAAGCTGGTATTCTATCTCAGGATCATATGCCCAGTTTCACCTCTGGTCCAGCTCCGGCCTCAGCTTCAATTACAGTAGAAAATAAGAATGAAGATGAGGCAGCTGATGAAACAACTGAGGAAGCATCAGAATATGTTTCTGTTTTGAGAGATATGGATAAAGGAATTCTAGGTCCTGTCTCCAATGGTGAATTAGCAAAATCGGCAGTGATGAAAATTATTGGTTCTGAAAACAATGTTAAATGCTCTCAGGCAGCAGGGCAACCAGTTGAAGTTATTGATCCTGCAAGTGGAAGCTCAGCCAAGCTAAGTGACGTGACAGTGGATCATGGCCTAAAATCTGGAGCCAATGCAGATGTCTATGTTCTAGCTGCTCCTGATGCTTTACTTCCGCATAAGCATCCTGATAGAGCAGTCGAAGATTTAGACCACGAAACAAGTGAAAGTAAGAAAGTCTATTCTGAAGATAATGTCCTTAAAAGTGTTGGTGTCATGGAGGGTAAACTTAACCAGGACGTTGGGCAGATATCAATAGCTGAGCAAAACCCTGTTGGTGAGCCAGTTCATTTACCTGATGTTGAGGCTTCTGAAGGTGACATAAGTAATTTTAGTTGTGAAGTAGTTTCTGACTTGAAGACTGAAAATTTGGGAGAAAAAATTAGCTGTGCTGAAGAGCAGAAACCCATTATTGCATTGAATAATGTCTTTCCTGAAGAGCAGAAACCCACTGTTGCCTTGAATAACATCTTTCCTGAAGAGCAGAAGCCTATTTTTGCTGCTGATAATCCAGAGTTCACCTCAAATGGAGCTTTCAACACAAGTAATGGTGTTAAAACTAATGCTGAGCATGTGGTTTTACAAGAAATCATTGACAATGAAGTGTCAAGGAGTCTATTATTGGCTTCTGATGTTGACACAACTGAATTCAGGAATGAAGTAGTTTCTGACTTCAAGACTGAAAATTTGGAAGAAAAAAGTTTTAGTTGTGCTGAAGAGCAGAAACCCATTGTGGCACTGAATAATGTATTTCCTGAAGAGCAGAAACCCATTGTTGCACTGAATAATGTGATTCTTGAAGAGCTGAAACCCTCTGTTGCTGCTGATAATCAAGAGTTCACCTCAAATGAAGCTTCCAACGGTGTTAAAAGTACCACAGAGCATGTGGTTTCACAAGAAATTGGCGACAGTGATGTGTCAGGGAGTTTATTATTGGCTGAACATGCTATCAATGACATTTTACCCCAATCTAAAGAGCTAAGCAATATCCATGGTAACTCTGATACAGGTAATAATGAAAACGTTGGAGCTGTACGAACTCATTTGGATGGAAGTGAGATAAGGTATGGAGGCGAGGGTAATGAGGCTGTTAATGCTGAAACTGCACCTAGTGGCTCAATCATAGCTGGATCTCATGATGGCATTCATGAGACATTTGAGGTAAATAGATTTCATGACCATATTAAATCAGATACGACGGCGGATTCTGGGGATTTGATGGCAGGTCATACACTGCCCATGGTGGAGAGCACTGTTGGTAGTGCAGGAGGAGCAGAGTTTATAGGTGAAGATAGTCTAGGTGCTATTTCGAAAACTGACAATGTTCCTGGTTCAATATCAAAGATGATATCAACTGAGTCCTCAGTTGTTTGTGACAATGCTCAACATTCTTTGAAAAGCTCTGCTACTGTTGATGACACCTGCACGGAAAAGTCTGCAGAGGAGGCTGATGATGTGTTTGAAGGGGATAGGATTGTTAAGCCCCATATTGCTATTTCAGGAGCTGATATTCTCCCAGATTCTAGTAGCCAAACTGACAGTCTGGAAGGCAACTGGGGATCTGTTTCAGGTACTTTTTTTATTTCTAATTTTTTTGTAAGATATCTTTGCCCACACAGTCATATCTGTTGTAACAGATTCAGATGCATTACTCTTGTATATATGCTCTCTTTCTTATCTCTCTCCTTCAGAGGTTTCCTTCTTTACGCATTCTCACTACAGCCATCCGGAAACCAAATCTTTAAATACTTTCTGTAGTTAATATCTACATTTTCCACAAAGATTTAGGAGAGTGAATAAGTAGATAGATTTAAGTGGGTGGGTTTGAGGCCCAACTTTAGAGAAGAGTTGGGAGGAGAAAACATGCAAAATGGAATTATAACTCTAGTGAGACACCCATAAACTCATAAAGAAGCTTTAAAATTGTTTTAGGGATGGAGTAGGTTTCTCTTTGTGATCATGCCTTTTTAATCAAATGTATGAGATTGATCAGTCATGGTTTCTTTGCTTGAAGTTTTGATGCCTCTAATAAGTCATTTAAGAATCGTGTGGTTTCACCTGGGAATTAACTTCTGCCTGCTTGTTTTTGGTTGATGCAGTTATGTCTGCAGTATCAGACACCCCACCTGCAAATGACACTCCTGCATTGAACCAATCCCAGGTATCTGCCTCAAAAGATAATGGGAGCTTGGAGCTGAAACCTATGATGGAAAGTCAACACCCTGAGAGTAAACTGTCAGTTGATCCTGTGGTTGGAGCGATCGAAGGTGTATCTGAGATCCAGACATTAGAGGAGCAGAAAGAGAAGGGCTCTGCCTTACAAACTTCCTGGTCGACCTCCATTGCTCATTTGGATAATGCACCGCATGGAGGAAAAAGAAATGAGGAAATTATTGCCAAGGTAACTAACTGGAGCACCGAAAAGCAACATCTGCCTTTGAAAACCCTTTTGGGAGAAGCCACTGCCCGAAGTAGAGCAGAATCACCAATTCACACGCAGATGAAACCCCAAACTGATGAAACTCCAGTAGCAAATAATGATGTTTCAAAGACAGAAAATGTGATTCTTAGTTCCAACAACCCCATTCCAGAGGCGTCAAAGATAGAGATGGGAAAGGAATGGAATTCTCCAGCAAGGTATCCGGTGAATATCAAGACAGAGAAGAGGAAGGGCAAGAACAAACCATACTGGGCACCATTTCTTTGTTGTTCATCTGTCAATGCTAGGTAGGATAGCTGTTCAAGGTAACGGAACGACTTGAAACACATTTGAGGAGCAATTTTCTTCGAGAAGTGGAGTGCTTGTTTAATATGCACATGTTTAGGGTTTGTAAAAGATATGTCTATATGTTGGATTTTTAAGCCTAATACTCTTGGCGATCTTATTATACTATGAAGTATTTAGTTCAGATTATTACTCCGTAGTATTTAGTTCAGATTATTGTTGCATAGTGAAGATTTGTGAGCAGAATAATTATTGTTTTTGCTGTGAAAAGGAACTAGAGCCCTATTTTAGTGTATTTTCAGCAGATTTTTTCTAAATGCCTTTTTTGTAGGCTGTTACCTTTTTTTTGAGGAACATTAGGCTATTAACTGTGTTGATACAAATCAATCATATAAAGTGCAAATAATTTAGGCATTTGAAGATGTTGCAGATGGAGTAAATTGTAGGGGTGGACCAGTGGACTAAGTAATGCTTTATACTAAAACAGATGATATTTGCTTTTAGCCTATGGGACACCCATTACCAGTAGGCAATCTTTGCTTTATACTAAAACAGATGATATTTGCTTTTAGCCTATGGGACACCCAAATCAATCAGAATGAACGTAAAATATAATTCTTCCTCCGTTTTTTTTTTAAATGTAACACAATCTTCTTGAACATTTTTAGGAGTTGATAAGAGTAGGTAAACAAGTGATTTTATCAAAATAATTGAGCACTAAGAATCACATGTACTAGTATAAAGAGACTATAAAAACGACTCTCAATACCTTACTTCATACAATTACAAAATACAAGTAGTTGAGATGAGCGGTACTACTTTGCCATTATGTTAACTAAGTGGTAATTTCATAATTGTTTTAACCATATTAAACTTCGTAATTATTAATCAGAAATCACACTTTGTATTATTAACCCAAAAATTATAATTCTTATACATTTTTAAAAGTTCAAATAAACTTTTATGAATAATGTGTGGACATTTATATACCTTTAAAAATGTTTGTTTACGTATTTGTCTTCATTGATGTTAATTGTCTTTTTTTTTTGAACTCTTATAAAGAGTGTGGGGACATTTATATCCTAAAAATATTTGTTTATATATTTTCCCTTATTAATATTAATTTTCAATAAGTCAATAACTAAATTTGTGACATAAGCTTCCCCGGACATGGCTAGTTGTGACTTGCACTTTACACTCATTAGCTGCCGTAGTAGTCACCACAATAATTTAACCATCTAATAAATCCTTACATATTACCTTAATTATTAATCCAAAACCATAACTAATAATACCGGATAACCCAAATATATACTCCCTTCGTTTTTTTATTTGCCCGAATTGAATACCCTTGTTAAACCTAAAACCTGGCCCATCCCAGCTAGAGTAGGAGTATTTGACTCGAAAAATTATCCCAAGTTTGAGCCGACTTAACCCTATGATGAAGTCTATATTAAGACATACGGTTAACACAAACAGAAAAACTACAAATTATCCCAATTTCTTATGTTGTTACCATGGATTTTCGATTTTGAGATATTTCACCACCACCAGTATGAAAAATATAGAGAAATTACGGCAAATGGCAAAATCGAAGGACGACAATGTTTCGCCTTCGATCCAATCCAACGCCTATGCAACTCTTCCGGAACATCTTATAATAGCTAATATTCTACCAAGATTTCCTGTAAAAACCTTAATCCGTTTCAAATCTGTTTCCAAGTTTTGGTTTTCTACAATCTCTACTCCCGAATTTGCAAAAACACATTTCAGTCTATCTTCGGAACAATTTATGTTACTTACCAAGTACCCCGAAAATAATTATGATTCATCTTCATACAAGCTCATGTTGTTGCCCTATGACGAGTTTAGCAATCTTAAAAAAAACTTTATCGAGATGGATCTCACTATCGATATATGTATTCGACAAAAACTAAAACCGAAACATAGTTTTGTTTCGATGGTTGGCTCGTGTAATGGCCTGCTTTGCTTGTTTTGCTGTAATGGTTCGACTCAAAATAATAATAATGATTATGGTTTCTTCGGTATCTGCAATCCTGCGACAAATCAGTATCGTGAGATTACTAATCCAACTTCATCAAGGAGTACTTATATGCTTCTTGCACCTTTTATAATCGATGAAAATAATCATTGGTTTGGTTATATACCGTCGATTGATGACTATAAGATTGTCGTTCTATCGTTGGATGAATCCTGCATTTATGTATTTTCATTGACTACGGGTAATTGGAAACAAATTTGTGCTGCTAATGTTTTTTCTTGTGGTCCGGCAATCAAATTCTTGCAAAGATGCCGCTGTTTGATAACGCATTGTACTGGTCTTTTCTACTTGTTCATAGACACGACTGGGGTAAAATAACGAAGAACAAGCTCGTTGTTAGGTTCGATTTAGTAAATGAACAATTCGAAAACCTCCCATGGATGGAGTGGCTTAGTCAATATACTCGTTTTACGTTTTTTGTGATGAATGGGTGCCTATCATTATTATGCTTCTCATTCTCACAAACATTATCACTTTTGAACGTTTGGACACTGAAACGAGGCAATGAATGGAGTTCTTGGGAGAAATCGTACTCTGTCGATTTGTCATGTGGTTATTATATATCTAGGCGTTATTCCCACCGGCAAGTTTGTAGCATTGAATACTTGTGATCGCGAAATAACGATGATTGGCCCGACTCAAGCTAATCTAGAACAATCTTCATTATTAAAAACTTCAAATTTGTCCGTATTGCATACAGGAGGTTACGTTGAGAGTCTCATTTCGTTTTTTGGAACAATCAAGTCCTACAAGGAGGAAGACCGCGAGGTTTAATTTGATCAAGTCATTATAATTTAGCATTTTTCTCTTCAATAGGTTAAGTTTTAAGGAAGATACTTATAAGTTATAATGTGTTAATTAAGTCTAATGATATTGGTTTAGTTTCGAATGTAATAAAGATTTTAAAAGATAGATTTATAAAGGAGAATATATGATTGTCTTCACATATTAGCAGGGGGTGGTTTTGAGTATGTGCAATTGTGCTAGGTGGTCAATCATACAGGGTTCTTAAGTTAAAACCCCAAAAAATAATATTTGTTACTTCGTAATACAAAATAAAGATAAAATTTGTTGATCAAATGATTTAAATTTTTAATTTTATCATAAGATTGATAATTTAGTAAAGTATTATTGTTAATAAAACTCATATTTATTCTTGTAAAAATTTATTATAGGCTCAATTTTACAAAATTACACAACCTGATATATAATTCACAAACTATTGGGTGCGGACGTCTCCACCCAATAGTTCCTGCGGGCAGCCTATATTCCCTTCAAAAACAATTGAAACTTAACCATTCATTTCAATTAACAAAGAAAACTGAGATTTTAGGGCTCACAATTCACATAATAACATCATAATGCTTGAATCAGCCAACCAAATCGAAGAAAATGATTTATTTTCTGATTGAATCGAAGATGACGATGACAATGACGAAGACGAAGACGAAGGTGAAGCGGTTATGCGATTTGTGGTTGGCGGTGATGCGATTTGCGGCTGGTGAATGGTGATTTGCGATCTGCGGCTAGTGGCTGGTGGCTGGTGATTTGCAATCTGCGGCTGGTGGCTGGTGATTTGCGATCTGCGACTGGTGGTTGGCGATTTGCGATTTACGATCTGCGGCTGTTGTGGTGGTTGCTGTTGGCAGGAGATGGTGGTTAAGATGCGGCTGGTGGGTTGCGAAGTAGGGTAGTGGAAGATTGGTGGCGAGTGCGGCTGGTGGAGGATCGATTGGTGGTGCGATGCTCGGTTTGGGTGGCTAAAATTGGTGCGTGTAGGGCTCCTAGGTGGTGAGACAGGGGCATGGATTGGTGATTGAGTGAGGGAGTGTTGGTGCGGTGGTTGTTCTGTTTGGGTTGGTGGCGTGGAAGATGGGAGCAAGGGAGTTGGCTGGTGGTGATGGTGTGGATTGGTGGCGAGAAGATTAAGGGGCTGCAGGGGGTTGTGCGTGAGTTGGTGGGTGTTTGATTTTGAGCATTTTGGGTTGCATTGGCTGATACATTTGAAAGAGATAGAAAGAAAGAGAGGAAGAGGGGGAAAGAGGAGAGAGAAGAAAATAAAATATTGTATGTTGTTAATTAGCTAATAAATAACGCATATCACCCAATTGATGTCTGATATCAGTCAATATTAGAGACATATCAAACATTAATAAAAAAAACACGTATCAACCAACAAAAAAAATATATCAGTCAACAAAAGATACATATCAGCCAACAAGAGTAGTATAACAAAAGGTACTTATCAGCCACATAAAGAACATATCAAGCAACAAAGGATGTATATCAGCCAACAAAAGGATGAAATCAACAAACAAAAGCAACAAGTAAGCCAACAAAATAAACATATCAGCCAACAAAATGAAACATATAAGCCAACAATTAAAATATACATATCATCCAACAAAATAAATATATCAACCAACTAAAGAAACATATAAGCCAAATGATGTCTGATATCAGCTAACAAAAGGAACCTATATATATATATATCAGCCAACAAAAAGGATATATTAGCCAACACAAAAATCATATTAGCTAACAAATGAAACATATCAGCTAACACATGAAACATATCAGCCAACAAGTAAAACATATCAGCCAAGTCAGCCGCACGGAAATTTGCGTGCGGACATCCACACAAAATAGCTTCTCTATATAATTTTAGGGTTGAGTTTACCTAGACCTCTTTCCCTCGCTTGCTTCACGAATTTTTTTTTTTGAACAAAATCGATTCATTAATAAAAAGTCATACGCAACTAAATTAAAAGGTCAATTAAAATTACCTAATTCTCACATCATTGGTGAAATTGGAGGGTAATGCTTATGGGAAGTGTTTGATGAACGACAATGTTTCGTCATCGAACCAAATTTCCGCAACTTCGGGTGAGAATTCTGTTACCCCCCTCCCCCCCTAACTCTAGGGGATTCTTGCCCACTAACTTGGCCCAACGAGGTCCTGATTCGATACAACACCTTTTAACATCATGAAATTGAAAAGAATGAAAATATTATGGGTGGGAAGTCACATGATATCATGATATCTAAAATTTCCTATTTTAAAATATTAATTTTAAGGAAATTGTATCCTAAATAATATGACAATAATAGGAGTGAATAAATACGTGTAAATATCCAAAATTTTCTATTTTAAAATACCAGTTTAAATATATGACAATACTAAAAGTGGGTAGACCGTGCCACCATGATATCCAACATTAGTTGAAATATGTGATGATATTTTAAAAAAAATTGAAAATGCTATGAGTGGGGAACACATGGTATCAAGATATCTAAGGTTTTTTTTTTTTTTTTTTTTTGAAAAAAGAAACAAAAATTACTAGGGTTGGGTAGACATATGGGACCAAACAATAACAACAACAACAGAGCCTTAGTTCCAAAATGATTTGGATCCCAGAATATCTAAAATTCGATGGAAGTCAGTGTGATGCACGGTTTTTTCATCTAAGATTTTAATTATTTGATTTATTATATTTAATAATTTCAGACAAAATTAAAAAAATTTAATATTTAATTTTTTTTACAATAATTTATAATGAATTTATTAAATATAAATAAATTGTAAATATGATATTTTTTCCGTTATTTAAAATCTTTAATTTGAAATGATAAATTTTTAATAATTTAAATCCTAAATCATTATTCATTGTTTTACCATATCTTTTATTTCGATAGAATTACCAACCTCGTCCACAACCAACCTACTACATCAATGGATAAATTGAACCGTGAAATGTTAGCCAAACTGAAACTGATGTAAATTAAATCTCTACATTTATATAAAATAAATCAATATATTTACCAATAAATGAAAAATTGTTGCGTTATAAAATCAAATCTATGCATTGAAATTTTTTCATCATCTCGAAAAATAACCAATGTCATCCATATATTAAGTATACAACACCTAATCGTATGCCATTACATAAACAAATAATCGTTAAGTATCCTGGATAAATACAATGCAACTAATAATTACAAATATAAATTTAAACATAAGATTTTGAAAATTATCCGGACATTGATGACCTAAAAATAACACAAAATTACTAACACAAAATTCGCTTGATGAGGTTTTGTATTGATACGAATTTTTATTTGTGTTGTATGATGTGTTAGATTTGCATGTAAAAAAACATTTAGTAAATAAAACAAAAACATATAATCGTTAAGTATCCTAAATTAATACAATGTAAGTAATAATTAGAAATACTAATTTAAACATAGGATTTTAAAAATTAAGTTAAAAATTACTCGGCCATTGATGACCAAAAATTAACACAAAATTACTAACACAAAATTCGCTTGATGGGGTTTTTTATTGATACGAAATTTTGTTTGTGTCATATGATGTGTCAATTTATAATGGTAGGTATCACAAATTTTAATTTAATTATAATTAACGAACAATTTGTATTTCTTATCATAAATACTATCAAAATTTATCTTTAATGATTGGTATCAGACTTTATTATAAGCGTTTATCATTTAATATTTCTTAGTATATTTTTTTTTTGGATTCTATATACTCGTAGTATTGAATTAATAAATATATTTTTTCCTATATTTTTACTTTATTTTTTTCATTAAAATAATTTAATTCTTGGATTATAATCTATGTGGCGTTAAAATTTTAGATATATCAAATCTAATTCGTTACTTTTATCTAGGTGCCGACATAATTTTTTAATTCAAAAATAAAATACAAATCTTTCTTCTTATTGATCGAAATAAGTATATTTCTTACGTGGCGCTCCGAATACTCTCCAAAAATACCTACTTTATATATATATATATATATATATATATATATATATATATATATATATATATATATATATATATATATATTAGATTTATCTTACTTACTTATAGTCCTTATTATACTAGCTCATACAAGTTCATGTTATTGCCATTCGATGAGTCTAGCAATCTGAAAAGCCCTATCGAGATGAATTTTACTCTCGATATACACTTTCGACAACAACTACAATCGGAAGAGGGTCGAGTGGTGGATATTGTGGGTTCTTGTAATGGCCTCGTTTGCTTATCTTATCTCTGTTATACAACAATAATACTTTGTTATCAATTCCTATTTCTTTGTAATCCTGCAACACATCAATATCATTACTAATCCTGCACCAACAGTTTTTGATTAATGGTTTGGCTATATACCGTCTATTGATGACTATAAGATTTTTGCCGCTTCAACAACTAGTTTGGACTTTTATGTGTACTCCTTGAGCACTGGGAAATGGAACGTGCTAAGTTATACTGATACATGTATTCGTTATTTCAAGCCGGTAGTAGTGCCACTACCGACAGTGGTTGATGATATTTTGTACTGGTCTGTCGAGGTGAGCCGTAATAGGAAGACGAGGCACATCGTTGGATTTGATATAGTTGATGAAAGATTTAAAGAATTTCCATGGATGGATTGGCTAATTCGATATAGTAAGGCTTCTTTTTTGGAGATGAATGGGTGCCTGTCGCTACTTTGCTACTCATCATCGAGACCATAATCTGATGTATGGACATTGAAACAAGGCAATGAATGGAGTTCTTGGGAGAAATTGTTTTCATTCGATATTGGAGATAAGCGTTTGCTATACATTACTTCCAATAACAAGTTTTTAGTACGGAATTATTTGAAATCACATATTTCCGGAATCACATTAATTGATCCAAGTCGAGATACTCTACAACAATCCTCAATAGATAGTTCACCTTTCGAGAGTCTCGTTTCACCTTTCGGAACAATCAAGTCCACCAAAGAGGAAGACAACGAGGTTTGATATAACGATATAAGTCGTCTTATAACCATTTAGGTGTTTTTCATTTCTGTGGGTTAAGTGAGGAAGTGTAGTTTCTAGTATTGGTACTTTTTCCATCAAATCAACTCATAATTTCATGTCCACTTGAATTTTAATCGTGTTACTTATTTGTCAAAGCCTTTGCTTAGATATAACCTGAACAATGTTACAATGGTTGCACAGAATCAGGTTGCTTAATTAACAAACCATGGTAATGACAACCCCTCTAAGTTACGATTTTCATGATTCCATCCCTGCTTTTACTATGTGGTCATAGATAATTTAGTTACTCTTTTCATGATATTATGTGGTTCTCCATGAATTAACTGGTTAAACCGCCTTCTTCAAACAGCTGAATGAGGAACTAATAACCAATAGTGTGCTTATATTAATATATGTATTTATATAAATAGAAATGGAATTCTTACATTCATGCATTAATTCAGTTCTGTAATATGCAAAAACAACAGATCGAACTATTTACAGTGCTCAAACAGTATTAATAAATCTTAAACTTGAACAGGCTTAAGTTCAGCATGCGTCCTCAAACCTCCTATCTTCCGCGAGCCTGGAAAACAACTCCATTTCTTCCATTAATCTATTAGCCTTGGCATGATATCCGCCAAAATTAACATCCAATTGTGTTTCCAACGACATTGATTGGAGTAGAACCTCACAAATTTCTCCCAAGTCGCTCGACATTGTCACAACCTTCCTTCCTTGCTCTCCCGTGCAATCACCGTCTTTACTTCCCATGCGTATGCAGCTCTTACATGCCTGAAATTCATAATGTAGAATATAAATGGTTTTGCGTCATTCTCCTCATTGCATTTTGGTTAGTTCTTAAGACTATACATCACAGAAAGTTTGAATGTACATAACCTAGTTTGGAATTTAATGTATTAACACGGTAGTATACAACCAACAATCTTATTAGTCGTATAATGCTGCTATTTCATTGGTAAAAATCTCTTAGTAAACGACTACAAGTACATCATAATACAGAGTAAATTAGAGTACAGTTGACTAATATCCGATTTTGTTAATTCTTTTTCACTATCTTTGATCAAACAAAAATGGGCATGGATCAGGTATTATCTAGTACAAAATATAATGAATGGGCCGAACAGTTCATGGCAAAAATCATATGACAATTTGAGACGAGATTTACCTGAAGCAAATTATCCAGTTTATCAATTTGATCAGGCTTCAGATAAGCTGACAGCAGCAGCTGTTGAAATAAGAGAACCACCTCAACACTAGTGTTATTAGGAGAGAGGTTCTCGATTAAGCTAGATACACAGGCTTCATCGAACACAGAATTCATCCATGAAGGAACAGATTTTGATCTTAGAAGAGCAGTAGCAATGTGCACTGCAGGCCGGTGATGATTCATCAATGAAGTAGATACTGAAGATGGCGCAGCCAAAGATCTGGCTAGCTCTTCCACAATCATCCTGCACCAGCTGTTGTTTCTATTTAAGCTTGTATGATAGGCACTGGGTACTTCCCAGCTGAAGATCATTGATAAACAGAGGCTAGAGTTCAGGGCAATTCGAAGATCACAGTGAAAAATAAGGCCTTCTAATACCGCAACTATGGACCTTAAATACCCCTTGCCGCATTTCAATCCATTCTGTTGATTTGTGATCCCACTCAACAACTCGAACAGGCAATGTGAGGCAATTAATTTGACCAGGGATGAACCGAAATGCAGGAACCTGCATACATCCTGGCAAGAAATTCCAACTGCAGGAAATGCACATGTCCCTTCTGGTAAATTGAAGAAATTTTGCCAGTCCACGCTTCCTGGTAGAACAACTTGCAAACTAAAGCACAAAAGAGTTATAAATCTGAAGAAACAATCAACATGTTGCTCAATAAAACATTGCTTACCTTTTTAGGTAAAAATAGAGAAATAACAGTAGAAAAACTAATGTGCGCTCGGTGTCTGATTCCTCTTCTTGCTCAATTGAAGCAGATCCATTCGCCAAGAGTCCATCAACTGTGGCTCGCATTAGGGAGGCTAAAGGAGAATTCAGAAGTATAAACCTTGCAGTTTCTATGAGCACGCCCTGAGTGGAATGATGCAAAACCAATGAAAGGACACCAAGTACTAATAGATGCTCTTCTGTCCATCCATTAGCCCTCATGGTGGAAGTAAACGAATCAAACAGCTGCTTGGAGAGAGACGTAAAAGAAAAAAAAAAAAAAGTAAGAAAGATTCATGGATGAAACTAGGTCTCAATGCTTTACACAAAGACTTACCTACCTTTATCACCACTGCAAGCCAAGCTTCATCATCATAGAGTGTTTGAGATTGCACGGAACATAAGATGAAGAAGATAAAACGTGAAACGATCATGTAGTTCTCCAGTGACGAAGAGCATAACAAATCTGAACAGAGATTTTGAACTGCACTGCCCATCCCATGCATGCAGAGCTGATCTGCAGCATGCGGAAAAATGGTGATAATTGATGATATGAAATGAAGTAATGATATTACATCCTCTAGCAACATATCTTTTCCAACAAGCTGTTTCAGCAAAAGGACCAACAGTTTTGGTAAAAGGTTGTCTCCTAGAGAGGCTAAACATGCTATATTACGGAAATTAAGAATCCCACAGTTCACTAGCGTGTCATTTGAGAAACTATTTCGAGAGAGTTTGAGGATTTGGCAAGACAAGGACTTGCTGAATTTCTCCTGTTGAAACAACCATTTTAATGAGGATGGGTGAATGTCGAAAGATGATAAATCCCAATCTCGCTCCTCCAAGAGCTCGAAGTAAATCTTTTCTGCATCAGAACTGTAACAAATCTGGTAGTTCTTTTTGGCAAAGCTTCTACACAGAGCATAAAGATTCAACAAATAGACTACCACAATCGAGTCAACAGCTCCGAAAAGCAAGTGGCTGCTGTTGGCAAGCATATATTGCTCCAGAGAAGTCAAAACTAGCTTCTTGTCAGCAAGCCTGAGAAAGATGGGAAAAATCTAAAGGTTAAGATGGAAAACTTGAAGGACATTAATAAGTCAAGAAAATATAAAGCAGGGTTAGATTCTTGCATTTCGTCGTATAAAGAGCTGATATGCAGTATTTGTAATACAGCAGTCTGGCAAGATGACAGATCTAAGTTGTGCTTCTGCCCCAGAAGAAACAGAAGATCAACAGGATCTGTTGGCAAAGCAGATGCAACAGTTCTGATGGATTTGCCAGAATCATCGCCAAGAATATTATCCACAATAGTACTTAGCATCAGATACACTGTCAATTTCATCTTTTCTGTAGGATGCAGACCTAAACATCTGAAAGACAAGCTGAACCATGAGAGTGAAAGTAGAGCATGAGTGCGTTGCAAGGCCTGATTATTATGAGCTTGTAACAGTATGAAGTGCAGGGTCTCCAATATTCCCAACACACTCTCCTCTTCCAAACCATTGATTTCTGTCATAAACCAAGGTACTATATGATTTTTACATACTTCTATAATTGAATTTCTCGGTTGCATCTCTGTACTGTTACATATGGAGCTGATTTCGTGACAAAATGAGTATGTTTCTTTTAACAGAGATAAAGAATGCAGAAGTTGGTAGCCGTTTAAGTCATTTGTGCTCAATGAGGCCAGAATTGCATGTCTTGATGCTTGTAGGACTGTAGTCATCAAATTTGAAGCTCCACTAGCTGAAGGAGATTTCACAAGAGCGACAAAAATGGAACAGATGTTAATGAATGTTTCAGGAAGCATACCCATCTCACCAGCAGAGTATCTCTTTAGTATTTGTGTCAAGGAACAACTTATTTCTTCAACAAGTTTGGAAGATACTACTCCAGGGTAACTTGAGATGCCAACCAATATGAGCTTTAGCATCTGAGGTTGAACAGGATGAAAAGGTATTTCAGCTACCTGAGGCAGAACAGAGACCAAAGTAGAGAAGCCAAGGAAAAGCCTCTGCCTGAAGATATGTTCAGCTGCTGATAAGATATCAAGAGCTTGAACGCAAGAGCTTACTATCTGGTCCTTGTACTCTGCGCAAGTAGAAGTCGTAATTTAAGCATACAGTTAGGTAGCTTATGAAATGCATCCAACAGAAAATCTATACCCACAACTACATTAATTGCTAATAACCACAGTATAATTTGAATAAGAATAGCAAGATGTTTGACAAAACATTGCACAAAGCATCACTGATGATATAAAATAGTAAATACTACATGTAACATGATGTCCCAAGCATACTCTTGATGTTTGATTGCAGTAAATTTTTGTTTAGGCATAGCTTGAGGGGCAGTGAAAACTAAAAGTACCACAAGCAAACTGTTACCTGATAGCCTTAGTATTTCAAATATGTAGTCTGCAAGATTCTCTTCCACCAAGACTTGAATTTGCTTGAGTGAACAGTTCCCACATGATAAACAATGTACTATGAGGTCCAGTGTAGAAATTTGAACTTCACTATCAGGAGAGAGCAATGGAGACTTAATAGCCTCAGCAAACAATCTACTTAAAGAAGAACCATTAGGTTGATCATCGGAGGATTGCGTATAGTTATCAGCTTCACAGGTATCCATCACGTTGAAGTCACTTGAAAAGGCATTTGAGAGGAATCCTCTTTGACCCAACACCTTCAGAACAGCTACACAAGTAAATCAGTCATTACTTAACTAAGAGTCTGAAATGAAATGCAAATACAAAGAGCTTCTTGCAGCGCTTCTCTTCCATGTGATGCAAGGATGTTACAACCTTAAGACAAAACGTAAATCCCGTCTCATCCAAATTTATTAATCTACTCCAAATGAACACCTAGCTTAGCTTGCAGATTCAATTTGATCCTTAACAAGAGATGACAGTCATGACACATCCTCATGCAAGCTGCTCAAGAGATTTTACCAAGCAAAGAATTCTAGCTAATAATGCACTAATAGAGTTTTCCAAGTTATACCTTGCTTTTATAACTTTCACTCAAGCTCAAGTACTAGTGTAATATCTGACCAGCTGAAAACTATAACCCAATTGACATTACTATACATTAGACTGATCTTACTGAGGCTTAATTCCTTCGTGCCCAGAGAAAATAAAAGATTGGAATCCAAAATTTAAGATCCTCTACTAATATAAACCATAAAGGCAACTTATGATATTGTCTTGCAGCTTGGTTCTGCAGGTGTTGCAGAATGATCCAAACTAGAAAGCTATATACAGGCAGTTGTGAGATATAAGGGACAAACCTAAACAGTTTAGGCGAACATCATCTCTTTGAGTCTTCATAAGTGCATCCAAAGATAATTGTAAGATCATGGGGCTATACTCAAGCAATATATCAGCACCTTCCTCATCTTCACTGGAATACTGGAGGATACATATCCTGTATAGAACAAACATGATCTCCCCTCGAATTTCTTCACTGCATTTGTGATGGCATAGCAATGACAAAGTGAAAAGATAGTCATCTGTACTCAATAAATAAACTGCTCTGTGTTTGCTCTGGCTGATACCTTGGCAATTGAAGACCCATCACAAGATTGTTGATCAGACCAGTTTTATCTTTGATACAGGCATAAGTATCCATTTGACGTGTCAAAAGAACTCCCAGACAATGTAGCTACATTTATGTTGGACAGGGGAAAAAAAAAAAAAAATAGTGAGTTTAACTCCAAATCACTGAGGTGCCAAAGGGGGTGGGGGGGGGGGGGGGGGAGGTGGGGTGACAGCAAGGAAAGGCAAAAACCTTTTATTTTATGATAGAAGGCTAAATATGACTAATTTGTGTTTACTTAATGCTTGTAGTTTACTTGATATTATATGCTGCAAATGCACTAATAGAAAACTATATGAGTAAATGGGAAGAAGTTTGGAGCAGTTAAGCATAATTTCACTCAATAAGCTGACTACTTTATGATCACTGTTGTGACATAATGCATGTTTTATTCATCATAGGCTTAAATCCAATCACTTCACAAATGACCAAACAAATGGATACACAATACATGTACTCATTTTAGGCTTATAGCTCAAATGAGTCAAATCTAACTACAGCTAAAACAAAGATGGTAGGCTTAAATCTAGAAGAAAGGCTTAAATCTAACTACATAGGCTAAAATGTATTCATCATAGGCTTAAATCTCACTACACCTAAAACAAAGATGGGTATTCATCATAGGATTAAATCTAACTACATAGGCTTAAATCTAACTACACCTAAAACAAAGATGGGTAAAGGAAAAGTAGAGAGAATACTTCAACACTCAAAATCAATCCGTATATTAGTATGTAGCTAATTAACCAATAAAGTAACAGTATAACCACATTGTAGAAAAGAAAAATCTATTTCACACTCATTCTAGGCACAATATTATACACTTATACACCCATCCATATATGCTGTTGCGATTACTGCCTATACATTCACATTTCTATTTGCATACTTTCTACGGGTTTTTCAAATAATAGAATGCATCAATGATTTTTACAGATAATGGTAACCAGAATGCTAAGCTAGCTATAAGCATATATCTCACCAAAATTATATCCAAATGTCATATTCGATTCAGAAGTGAATTTATAATGTTCTTACCAATAACTCCATCTTTACTGATTACAACATGCCTATCGATTTCAATACTATGGTCTCCACCCTCCGCACCTCTCATTTCAAAACTCGAAAAGTTGTAAAATCAAGTCTCCAGAAATTCACACCAGATCTCTGACATAGCTTCAGCAACCAATTTACCAAACATTGACATCAAACAACCTATCCATTCATCAAAATTGAGCACAACCTAAGAGAGAAACCACCAATTCTCATTTGCAATCTCCATTTAAATACAAATTTACACAAGTTCATTAATCTCCAAAAGAAATTATGGAAAAAAAAAAAAAAAAATTCATTGAAACCTAAAATTACATTTTTCACTTAAATTCACCACTCAATTTTCACAAAATAAACTTCATATGAAATCACACAATTTCATCAATCTCCAAAAATGTGATCACATCTAGACCTAAAATTACATTATCACTCAGATTCACCCCTCAATTTCACAAAATATAACATCAAAAATCAACTTAGGTTATCACACATTTTCACCAATCTCCAATAAAAATAAATCACATCAAAACCTAAAATTACATTACACAAATCACCACTCAATTTCTACAAAACAAAACTCCAGAAATCAAACAATTTCATCAATCTCCAAAAAAAATATCACATCAAAACCTAACACTACATTTCACCACTCAATTCAATTTCCACCAAAAATCATCTCATAAAACCACAAAAATCCAAACCTAATTGATCAAAATTCATCACAAACAGAAAAACAACTCACCGAGTAAACCTGACGACGACTCCAAGCAAGTTCACCAGACGACAAAACAGCAGCAACACTCGCAACAAAATCACCAGCAACCGAAGAACCGCCATAATCAGAAATCTCAGAAACAACATCAATAACTTGCCGAGCAATCTGTTCATCATCGATAGAGGAGAGAGAATGAACAAGAGGAGAGAGAATGAGGTGAGTATGAAACGAGAGAAGAGGAGAGAGAAAGGAAGGTTGAGAAACGGCATGAGAGAGCTGAGAGAGAGCGTAGGAGACATGGAAGGTAGGAGAATTAGGGTTTGAGATTAGGTTTGTGAAACAGAGTAAGCAAATTGAACCTCCTTCTTCGGTTGGAAGGATGAGCGAAGATCGATGACCTTGACTGCATGATTGGGGTGATGATGAAGATGGTGGTGATTTTGGATGATTCGATTGCATTGGAATCGGAATTGGAACCAGAACCGAAGATGTCGAGTATTGTTGTTCGAAGTAGGTGTACATTTTTCTGGGTTTGGTGATCATCAAGATGGAGAAATGAGAGAGGAGCAAATTTTGAATTTGGGGGGTTATGGCGCCAAAGGAAGGAGGTGAGAAATGGTATTTATAGAAGAGCCGAGTGCTGTCATTTTCTTTTTTTGCGCGCGCGTGTATGTGATTTACGGTATGACTCGCGGATTATGCACAACATCTAAGGCTGAGCAAAACTACCCGAAAATTCATTTCATAACCGTTCATAAAAATAAGCGTACCCGATTTGATAATCTAAACGGTTTAGGTACCCGTTTCAATGAGTATGGTTATTAGGTACCATTTTAAAATTAACGGTTACCCGATCCGATCCAATAAGCAATTTTTTTGTTTTTATTCCTCCTTAAATCTATTTTTCTAAAATCTAAACTCTTATTTTACTTCATAATCACTTTATAATATCAATAATTAGTAATATTTTATTACTCAGTAATAATTTGGTCAAGATCATGTGGTATTGTTGTTAATTAATGTTAAATAATATCATAATAACTACATTATTAAGTTAAATTATCATTATTGGATATCTTATTGGTACCCGATAACCGATCCGAAAATCTGGATACCCGAACTTATCGGTTCGGTTTAAAGATATCACTTTTAGTGATATTGGTTATCGGTTAACCTAACTGTTAGTACTAACGGTACGGGTACCCGTTCCATGCACACCCCTCAGCACCCGCCCTAATTGAAATGGATATGAGTGTAAATTTGATGGATAATGATTAATGAGTGAGTATGGATATAAAAAAGTCATACTTCGTATTCGTCGAATAGGTGGTGAATTTGAAATCACGCTCGACTTATATCTACCGCCCATTCAATATCCACTTGTTCGCCAAATCCCAACATTTTATATACACCTATTATATAATTTTATTGATATATAAAGTTGCTGGTCATAGGTGGTAATAAGTGGGTATAGGCAGGTAATATGTGAATTAGTGGGTAGTAGATATCTACTTGGGTGGTGGAGCAGATATGGATTCCACAGTGGGTAGTGGGTATAGAAATTTCAGGTGGATATAGGTATGGGGGAGGGGGTATCCACAATTGCACCACACCGCCCGTTTGTTATCCCTAAATTCCCTAATTTTCACTTACTTATGATAAGTCGATGATGAATGAAGGATTGGCCTAATGATTAAGAACTTTACAGAGTTAAATCTCTTCTGTATTTATAGTGCAAAAACTATTTATTACACACATATGATCACACTTATATATTGTTCATTTTCTAAATCAAAAAAGTTGTTTTCGTATAATGCAGTATGTAATGCTTTTTGTATATTCTAACATCAATTGGTTATTATCACTACAAGCTAAGGCAAACCTAACAAACTCTAACATTAGCTCGTCTTGATTTGATTTAATTTTATTAAATTCGAACTAGAGAATGAACTCATCTTAATCCTAAAACTTTGTTTGATATTGGCTTGATAGGAATAATTTGGGTTTGATCAAGCTAAACCTAAACTAGACTAAATACATCATGTTTCAACATATGGAATAAAAAATTCATGTTGTTACTTGGCTTTGTAATGTTATATGACTAGGGCAATTTGTGTGGAAAAGTTTATCCTATCTTTGTCATTCAATTAATAAGCTCATATAATATCATTTTTCATAAATTAATAAGCTCACAAGTTAGGCAAATAAATGTTCCTCAAAAAAAAAAAAACGAAAAAAAAAAGAAGAAAAGGCAAATGTAACTTAAGCTTGAACATGGCTCATTAACAACTGAACAAGGTCGGATCAAACTTTCCAAACCACCAGAATGTAATCCTTCTTTCCAGCAGCACTCTCGGTTGGAACCATGCAATAGATCGACTCACAGTAACAACCCCATATAGCGGCTGACTCGTGACAAACTTGGAGAGGATCAGGGTTGAATTCTACTCAAAAAGAAAAATCACCAAAGAGCAAGTTGAAATAAGAAACATATTGATTATTGCTTGCATGACAATCATTAGCAATAAATTATATGATACTATTATTATTAGCATATTGGTAGGGCTACAAACAACGAAACTTGGCGTTAAAATAGCATTACTACTCACTTGAGCAACAAGAGAACTAGCAAACCAGAAAAAGCAATCACAGCAAGAAGACGCATATTTATCAGTAATTGAAGTCAGTTACCAAGTAGGAAAGGGGCAAAGAGATCAGGACAGTAGTCAGGGAAAGGGAGATGTTTGTTTATGTCCAATGTAGATGGTTTCACAACTGCGTAACCATGTTCATAAATAATTCAAGCGAGTTTTGCTTACAAAATTCAGAAAGGAAAAAAAAAATCAAATACTCAAATTCATACAAAGCCAAAATGAAATTGATGGATTATATAATTACTTCGTTGTTATTATCATAAACCGACCACTACAACAGCAGCAGTCTATTACAGAATTGTCAACTACTCAACAACAGCAGCAACAGCAACAAAAAGTGCTAATTCCCAGCAAAAAAATTGACTAATGGGAAAATCACATGATAAAACCTAATACAAGAAAGATTTAAACCACAACACGCACACACCAACACAAGATAGCAGCTCCGATCAAACTTCACGGTCCTCCTCATCAAATGACATGATTATTCCAAAGGGGGAAATGAGACTCTCAACATATCCTACCGCATTTGAAATAGTTCTTTTACCAGCACATGAGCAAGTATGGCTTTGCCTTTGTTTTTCGGTATCTAGACTTACATCAACTATCTTGACCCGGTTCAGTGTTTGGAGCTCAAAACATTTCTCCACTAAAAACTTGCCTGTGGGGGTGACATGACAACCAAACGTGCACGGAAGATGGAAAGAACCCACTTTCTCCCACGAGTTCCAGCCATCAAATTGTTTCAATGTCCAAACTTCAGTCATCCGATCAATTAAGCTGTGATGCATTCTATTGATAAGCACCCATTCCTCAAGAAAAACATCGTACTAACGTACTGTTGTAACCAATCCATCCAAGGGAATACTTTCACCTGCTCACTAACAAAATCATACCCTACAATGCGCTTAGGCGTCGCATATCCCGGAAACCCAACAGACCAATACAGAATATCATTGACCACTTTTGTGTCCAGGCATAACCATTCATGGCGAGTAAAATAATCATCAAGGTCACATATTCTTTTCCAATTCCCAGTCTTAAATGAAAACACATAAAAGTATAAAGAAGGTTCATGCTGAACTCTTAATCTAGACAATCGAAATAGCACGACTATCCTGTAGACATCAATAGATGGTACATAACCAAACCAAGAAGTTCTAGAGCAGTTATCAGGACTAGGATACATAATTTCACGGTATGAATGCAGAGCAGGATTGCAGATAAAGAAGAAACATAAATTCCTACATTCAAAGCAAACCAACCCATTACCAGAACCCTTAAAGCTAACCTTATTTTTAGATATTTTTTGTTGAAAAGATGAATCAAAAAAGTTTCCAATTCAATACGGTTTTTCAGACTGTCAGATTCTTCATCATCATATGGCAATAACATGAATCTTAATGGGTTTTTAAAGATTACCAGAATTTGATTGGGGGAGAATTTGAGATGGGATTTTGCGAATTCAGGAGTAGAAATTGTGGAAAGCCAGAACTAAGAAACAGATTTGAAACGGATTAGGGTTTTTACCGGCAATCTTGGCAGAATGAGGTCGATTATGAGATCATCGGGAATAGTTAGGGTTTCCGCCGAAACATAACTGATGTTGATGATCCTGCAATTCACATTAGCAATAGAATCAGGATCATTCTCTTCCCTCAATTTCACCATTATTCAGACTTTCAGACCAATACTCTAGTTGTGACCAACTGGTATTTCAGACGAGAGATGAAAGCGGAAAAATAGAGGGAATGTAGTGTTTAGGAATAGTGCAAGAGGTTAAAGTGGGACATATTTATTAAGAAATGGAGATGTTTAGAATCACTTTGTGTTATTAAGTAACACGCAAACACTTATTAGGCATGCCGATGCAAATATTTGATTGTTGATATCTTTAATTGCGTATTAGTAAAAAATGATATTATGAAATTATACCTCTAACTAATCCAACAATATATACGAACGAAGTATAACAATATTTCATATAAAAAAAAATTAATATTTAATAACAGGAAATTTTACAAGAAATCCAAAGTGCCACGTGTCACACTTAAAGACCTTTTTTTATCTTATTTCTTTGGGGGTTCACTTGTTTTCTCCTACATAATCTTGATTTTCTTCCACCTTTATGCCCTTCAAATTACTCATATAATATTTTCCTTTCAATTACATTTAGTTTTTCTTCCAATATCATGTCTCTTCACCTCAAAATAATTTCATGCCCCTTCACCCTAAATATAAAAAGATTTTAAAATTTCAAATTTCCAAATTTATGCTTTATACAGCTTCAATTTTCAAACATTAATTTTTTATCAAAATTAATGAAATACAAGTAGTTTATAAGGCATATATAATCAAATATAATGTAAAAGTCACTTTAAATACAAAAAGAAAAACCGAGCATCATGGATTAAAACTAGTTATTATATTTAGGTAAAAAGATTCAGTCAAACTCAATATCTTTATCATATAAATGACGGGAAGGACTTTGGCGTCCACCTAAAATTGAAATGGAAACTAATCATTGACAAATCAACCACAATTGGCAAGGTAAAAATTGGCACTAATTATTAAAATAATTGACATCAATTAAAAAATTTAAATTATGAAGGTACAATCAAGGAATAACAAATCATGGAACTTTTACAATTAAGAAAATTCTATTAAAAATTATAATTACGGAATCAATTCCACTTTGTGAATAGATGTAAATAATTACAGCTAAATTTATGAGTAATATTTCCTCCGTTTTTTTTTGTTGACACGTTTTTTTAGTCACGTTTGCCAATACACAACTTCAACTATTAATATCTTTAATTACCGATAAACAAGGATTATGAAAAATTGATATTTTGAAAATATATATCGTGACAAATCTAACAAGGTTCCACGGGACTATATTTTTCATTGCGTATAAAGCATAAATCACGGTCAAAGAGGAGTGAGTAAATATGCTAAATTCAAAACGTGTCAACTAAAAAAAAACGGAGAACGTTCAATTTTCTCCTCCTTATTCTTACAAGTGCACGAATATCATAATCAAGGTATATTTGTGTGTGTTGATTTTAGAACTAGGAATTCGTATGTCGTTACAAAAATATGTTCCAGTGCATGAAATACTTTAAATTTGTTATCAATCATATTAATGTCATTGTAATTCGTGTGGGGTGATTTCTAAAAGTTTACTATTTTAATATAATTATGTTATTTTAGTTTTTT
The DNA here is from genome assembly GCF_001683475.1 of Chenopodium quinoa. NCBI lineage: Eukaryota > Viridiplantae > Streptophyta > Magnoliopsida > Caryophyllales > Amaranthaceae > Chenopodium > Chenopodium quinoa. The sequence goes on from NW_018745281.1 coordinate 3,057,885, forward strand.
ATTTTTTTCTCAATATTCCACTTTTTTCATACGTGCATCACAAATGTGTCTTTGGTACACCCAAAAAATTACAATAAGCCACGCATATATGACTAGTGTGAAAATGCAAAAAGTCAATGAGTCACTTAATAAAGCAGAGGGTATAGATAAACAAAAGTTGTTTTAACTTAATTTTTTTGTGTCATTTTTTTTAAAAAAATGCTTTGGATTATGTATATAATCCTCTTTAGACTTGTTTAAAGCTTGGATCATGCAATTTCAATCTTTTTTATTCCCACATAATCACTATATTTGATTATATTAATTTATTATGACCAAAATATATAACGAGTTAGTAACATCTTCACCATAAGACTAGTTGTAGGTTGCCCAATGTGTTTACTTGCATGGATGAGCAAGAATGAGCAAACAGAGAATGTTCTTTTGCATCACTATACAAATTTGCTCATTTTGTGCAAGTAAAAAAAAAATGAAGCGAAATTAGCAAAACTAATTTGTTCAAATTCGCTAGTGAGCAAAATTAATTTGCTCATTTTGTAAATGATTAGATACAATAATCTTTGTATGCTGCAAAGTACAACACCCGATTGTGTAGTAAAAATTTAGTTTAAAATTTTATATATTCTCCAACTTTCTATTATTCGAGAAAGATATAATGGAAGATTAAAAACTTAATTAAACTACAAATGCTTATGAACTAATGGAAGAATCGTCAATTTTGAAGAAATCTTAAACATTATTGTAATTTTAGATACATTTTCCATAATTTTCCTCCTTAAGAAAACCATGTACGTTGTGCCCCCGCGCCCCCCCCCCCCAAAAAAAAAAAAAATTGAAAAGAAAAAGAAAGAAAGAAAATTAATAAGATTTTACAAATCAAATTTAGTACACCTTATTTCATAGAATGACCTTTAAGGGCTTTAAATATCAATGGATGTACGGCTAGATATATTCCGACTGTCTCATAGTGTCTTTACCCTATCCACAGTGCCATGTACCTTTACTAGTTCTCTTAAAGGTGGGAGCTTCATGGACATACACTAAAGCACGTACGAGTAATTGACTAACATTTACTTGGAGGTGTTGTTTATGTGATGGGGAGGGAAATATGAACAAGTTATTTGTATCTAACCGAGCTAGCACCTCGAATTAGAATGTGAGACTTTTATATAATTATCAGTAACAATAAAACAATACCAAAGCCTTATTTCCTCGACTGGTTATCGTTATGATTAAGATGCATAAAATAAAAATTTTAAGTAGTCAAGCTCTAAATTCCCTCATATAAGCAAACAAGCAATCCAATCAAAGCAATTTGACAACTTTGTTTCAAAATTTTTTAGAAGCCAAAAAAATCTGTAAGTTAAAAACTGCCAAGGACTCCTATAAAAACCAAAGAAAAAAAAGAAAAAAAAAAAGCTGATAACTTACCTGAATAATCTTGTATTATCCTGCAAATAGAGTACACAAGATCTAACATCCAAGCCTATGCAGCTGTACCACCACCAGATTCAGAATTCAAGCCTGTAAGTGTTACCTTCTATTATGATCTGAACTGAGCAATCAATATTGTCAATACAGACTCGCAAGCCAGTGCTCCAAGAAGAGAGGGGGAAAAAAGCTTGAGTAAACAACAGTTTTCAGATAAAGCAGAGATGTTATACTGTAAAAAATTAGGCAACTTAAGGCCCCGTTTTGGTTTGATGTAAAATATTTTCAATAAAAAACTAGGTTTAATGGAAAACATATTTTCAAGAAAAACCACACTTGCAAGATAGTTTTCCTTTGTTTGGTTCTTACAAGAAAAATTAAGAGAAATTAAAAATATGAGTGGAAATGTGGAGATGGATGAGAGAAAAATAAAAAGGAGATAAGGGAAAGGGAGGAAAATGTGGCTTCCCTTGTTTTATAAAGAAAAATGTTTTCCACTATTATGGATGCAATTTTCCACCATTTGGAATATTATTTTCCACCTCTTCACAATCAAACAAAGGAAAATGGGAAACTCATTTTCCATGAAAACATTTTACATCAAACTAAACAGGGCCTAACTGTGTTTCTTTCAAGAAAAAAAATATATGTGATTCTGTGAAGAGCTTGTTCTGACAGAGGATGCAAAGATCATGATAACATATAAATGCTCGGACACACTGAAGACATAGCTAAAATATACCTGCATAATTAAGGATTGCAGCAGTCCAATATTGCGATTGCACTCTAGCTATCATATCTATTTCACAATAAACACATGGAAGTCACAAACCTCACAATTGGGGTTTAGAATCAACTGTTGCCATTATCACCAATTATAGGCTAAAAGCACGATCAGTACTGTAGAAAATAAGTGATAATACAACACAATGGGAAATAGATAAGGTAATGACTATACTGAAAGACGACGGGGCACATCTAGTAGTGATAGTATAATGGACTAAGATAAATTCAGTAAAATTGCTGAACAAATTGCAAACCCACAGTATTTGCCCTTTTCATCATAATTGCTACATAGTGCATATATTGCCCTTTTAACAAACAGGCCAATTTTCACGACTCACGAAGCCCTTTGTCATGGTCTCACGGTGCTTTGTGATGCACAGCTTTACTACTCATAGCTACATTTAGCAACAAGTATACTCTCGTGCAAGTCTTACGATTATATTTGTGATTCCAAAATTTTACTTGAATTCCCTAACTACATGCAGTTCTCTAACTTAGGGTTCTGAAGCAGAAAATTTTCTTCATAACTAACCAACCACTCCATGACCTTATGCATAGAAAAGAGGTGCCTTTACAGTCCAAAGAACATAATTTGTTGTATCCTCTGAAAAAGCTCAAGAATGCCATTTTAATTTCATCACTAGATTTGCACAAAATCACGTGATTAATTCAAAATTGATTTATTAACTCGGTAAAACATTGTAGACTCAAAAAGGACATCAACCAAGAGAATCAAAATTTTTGTAAGAAAAAAATATACAAAAGCAAAAAAAAAAAAAACTATGGCCATAAACTGTATAAGTTGGACCATTTGTCCTTGTCCTTTGATTGTTCTTGTTCTACTTTTTCATGTGAAGCACAAACCTAGCTATGTTATAGTATGGCTGACCAATCAAATGAGAATAATTCAAAGTAAAACTAGCTATGTTAGTATGTTATAGTATGGCTGACCAATCAAATGAGAAGCAAGCAACGTAAGTCTAGTAAGATATAAAACAAGGAGTTATCACATAGCTACTAAAACATGCAGCAACAAAATCTAGTCTGATACATGAATCATGCTATGTATAGTCTTATTCCAATACTTAGTTTTCTGACTACACGCAGTATTCTCTGGAATCGAGATTACGTATTAATCAGAATCCTACATAGAATTCTATTACACTAACCAGCAGTCAATCGCTTTACATACATACACGTATATTAAATAACTCGTCAATTGGAAATCAAACACCAAAATATGCCAATTAGTATAAAGCAACCTATCATCAATATCACAAACCCTGTTCCACTCCTCAAAGAAAACATAAGTGCAGGAACGACTCGACGGAAAAACGATCATCTAATCATCAACGCACGAGTGAGTAAACCGATAAGCATCATCCACATCCACAATGATGCATTGCAGGATTGCAAATAAAGAAAATTCCACAACTCCTAAGACTTCCCGGAGTTGTCAAAACTTGCTAAAACAAGCAAATCAAGCCATTGCAAGAACCCACAAAATCTATATTTCGGATTTGTCTCTTTTAAAAATTTAAATCAAGAGGAAAACAATTTCTAATGGAATTTTCAGCTTGTTGTACTCATCATAGTGCAATAACATGAGCTTGAGCTTGAGCTTGTATATGAACTATAATTACGAGTATGTGTAAGTATGATAATTTGGACGAAGAAAAGCAAAGATATAATTGGGGTTTTACGAATTCATCAGTAGAAAATACAAACAACAGAATAACAAATTTTCGAAACAGAATTGAAAGGAATTAGGGTTTTTACCGGCAATATTGGGAGAATGAGACCAATATCAGGTGTTCTGGAAGAATTGCGTTGATTAGGGCTGATGCTGAAACATTGTCGTTGTTTTTCACACTTGAATTAGCAATATTACCATCGAAATTATCATCCTCACCATTTAAATTCGCCATTTTTCTGAGTTCTTCCTTATTTTTGTTGTGTGGAAATTTAGTCAAGTTGTTGAAAGAGAGTGAAAAATGAGAACATTGACTACACCTGTATAGTTTATTTATTTATTTATTTACCTCTACTCTTTCTGTCTTTCAAAGCTAGAGTAACTCCAATGGTCGGTCAATAGTCAAGTATGTAAAAGGATATGTATGTATGCAATAAAAATAAGAAAATTTTGATTTAAATAATTAAACCTTTGCCTTATTTAATATTAATAATTCAACGTTTTGCTTTTTATTAAACACTTTCATTAAGTTATTATAAAACGGTTTATAGTTATCTTAAGGGACTGCCTAAAATAGATATAATGGGAAGGGAACAATAAATGAGCAGTAATTTTGGATTTTTTCCTTCTAAGATTGGATTTGGGTAATTAATTAGTTGATAACCTATTTCCACCCGTTAAAAAACCACTCTCCTTTGCTATATTGTATCTTCCTTCTCCCCTGCTATATACTATATCCTTCACCTCCATATCTTTCTGCCCAATTGAAGTTGTTGGCCGCCATTATAGCCGCCTGATGGAAGCTGCTAGCTGCCACCATAGCTTCTCAATTCCGGCGAAATTACGGTTAATTGGTTTGATCAAGCTGAACTCAAACTCGACTAAATACATCATGTTTCAACATGTGCAATTAAGGCTTTGTAATGTTATATGGCTAGGGAAATTTGTGTGAAAAAGTTTATCCTATCTTTGTCATTCAATTGATAGTTTAGATTCTTTAGGTAAAGGACGCAGAGTATATTAAAAAAAATGCAAACAATTGAGTTTGAGTTTGGCTCTTTTAATAGTTGAAATGTAAATTAAGCTTGAACATGTCTCGTTAACAATTGAACAAGGTTGGATCAAACTTTCCAAACCACCAGAATGTATTTCTTCTTTCCAGCAGCACTCTCGGTTGGCACCATGCAATAGATCGACTCACAGTGACAACCCCTTATGGCGGCTGACTCACGACAAACTTGGAGAGGGTCAGGGTTTTATTCTACTCAAAAAGGAAAATCACCAAAGAGCAAAGAGCTAGTTGAAATAACAAATAAGAAACATATTGATTATTGCTTGCATGACAATCATTAGCTATAAACTATATGATATTATTATTAGCATACTAGTATGCCTACAAACAACAAAACTTGGCGTTAAAATAACATTAATGCTCACTTAACAGTACTAGGGGGAGTTTTAATGGGAAATAAACCTTGAGCAACAAGAGAACTAGTAAACTAGAAAAGGCAGTCACAGCAAGAAGACGCAAATTTATCAGTAATAGAAGTCAATTAGCAAGGAGGAAAGGGGCCAAAGAGATCAGGACAGTAGTCAGGGAAAAGGAGATGGTTGTTTATGTCCAATGTCGATGGTTTCACTGACCCGCGTAACCATGTTCATGATCAATTCAAGCCAGTTTTGCTTACAAAATTCAGAAAGGAACAAATACTCAAATTCATACAAAGCCAAAATGAAATTGATGGATTAAATAATTACTTCGTTGCTGTTATTATCATGAACCAACCACTACAACAGCAACAGACTTACAAAATTGTCAACTTCTCAACAATAATAATATTTTATGCTCAGGCTAGATAACATACAGCTTTGAGTCTGAATCAGTCTCAGAAAAGCTACAACAACACAACAGCAACACCACCACCACCACAACTGATGTGGATGTTAACCCACAAAAATGACTTAGGATCGTTTGGATTTTGACAGAAAACTGTGTCGGGTGTCAAGTTCAATAATCGGATAAAGGAATAATTGTCAAATAGTTCGAATGAAGCAAATCAAACACTAAGTAAAGATTTACTCCAAACACTTTTACTCTTAACACTAAGTATCAAGTAAAAGCCTGTGAAAACACTAAGTAATCACGAATAAAATGTACAAAGCAAAATGTATTTTTGGTTTTAATCAATCATTGTCCATCCATATGGCCATGAGTTTTATTTATAGTGATCATTAAGGAAGTTTAGAAGTCATAAAAGAACCCCTTGAGCTTCCCCTAATACACACGCCTACTATGGAATATTCAAGCTGATTCTATGCTTGAAAACCCCTTACAAACAGCTAGGAATGAACTAAAACAAGTCTAGATACATCCCCCTAAATGCAAGCTCCTAATAAGCCTTAAAACTAGCTAATTATTGATAGCTCATTAACATGGCCATTTTACATAATTAAGGACTAAATAATCTGTCAAAATAAAGCTTAAACAACCAGCCATAACCCCCATTCAAAGAGCTAAAACGTCCTCCTTCTTTAAAGCTAAGAATCAAAGCAAAACATAAAGTTAAGCGTGAAAACCGCAGCAAATGACGAAAAAACCGCTGCCTTTAATGCCTCAGAACCGCAGCAAATGATGCATGCTGAAATTGCACCTTTTGTAACAGTTGTTTTAATGCTTTAAAGAGGACGGTTTATACTTCTCTTAGGCTGATTTTGCCCCTTCGAATTCTTCCCAATGAACACATGTGACGAATGTATTATTGGAAGAGAATCCAATGTACTTAGGCATGATTTCTTTGCCTAATTCACGAACCAATAATGCATGGACTTGGGCTTGATCATGAACCTTTATTTGACCTTGGTTTTTGTTGTTTGATTCCTCATCAACAACGGCAACAAAAACAACGACGACGACGACATCATCAACAACAAAAAGTGCTAATTCCCAGACAAACCAAGGTCAAATGGGAAAACTCATGATAAAACCTGATACAAGCGAGATTTAAACCACAACGCGAACACACCAACATAAGATAGCAACGTCGATCACACTTCATGGTCTTCCTCGTCAATGGACATGATTGATCTGAAGGGGGAAATGAGACTCTCAACATACCCTACCGCATTCGAAAGAGTTCTTTTATTGTCACATGAGCAAGTATGGCTTTGCCTTTGTTTTTCCGTACCCAGACTTGCATCAACTATCATGAACCGGTTCGGTGTTTGGAGCTCAATACATTTCTCTAATAAAAACTTGCCTGTGGGGGTGACATGACTAGCAAACGTGCACGGAAGATGGAAAGAACCCACTTTCTCCCAAGAAGTCAAGTCATCAAATTGTTTCAATGTCCAAACTTCAGTCATCCAATCGATTAAGCTGATGCATTCTATTGATAAGCACCCATTCCTCGAGAAAAACCTCGTACTAACGTACTGTTGTAACCAATCCATCCAAGGGAATACTTTCATCTGTGGTAACCAATCCATCCAAGGGAATACTTTCACCTGTTCACTAACCAAATCATACCCTACAATGCGCTTAAGCATCGCATATCCCGGAAACCCAACAGACCAATACAGAATATCATTGACCACTTTCGTGTCCCAGCATAACCATTCATGTCGAGTAAAATAATCATCAAGGTCATATATTCTTTTCCAATTCCCAGTCTTAAACAAAAACACATAAAAGTATACAGGAGGTTCACGCTGAACTCTTAATCTAGACAATCCAAATAGCACGGCTATCCTGTAGTCATCAATAGATGGTATATAACCAAACCAAGAAGTACTAGAGCAGTACTCAGGATTAGGATACATAATTTCACGGTATGAATGCAGAGCAGGATTGCAGATAAAGAAGAAACACAAATTCCTACATTTGAAGCAAACCAACCCATTACCAGAACCCACAAAGCTAACATTATTTTTAGATAATTTTGTTGAAAAGATGAATCAAAAAAGTTTTCCAATTCAATTGGGTTTTCCAGATTGTCAGATTCTTCATCATCATATGGCAATATCATGAATCTTAAAGGTCTTTTAATGATTAAAATAATTTGATTGGGGGAGAATTTGAGATGGGATTTTGCAAATTCAGGAGTAGAAATTGTAGAAAGCCAGAATTTAGAAACAGATGTGAAACGGATTATGAGATCATCGGGAATAGTTAGGGTTTCCGCCGAAAAATTACTAATGTTGATGATCCTGCAATTCACATGAGCAATCGTATCAGGATCATTCTCTTCCCTCAATTTCACCATTATTCAGATTTTCAGACAAATACTCTAGTTGTGACCAATTGGTATTTCAGACGAGAGATAAAAGCAGAAAAATTGAGGAAATGTAGTGTTTCGGAATAGTGCAAGATGTTAAAGCAGTGCATTAAAGACGTATTTATTAAGAAATGGAGATGTGAAGAATCACTTTGTGTTATTAAGTAACACGCAAACACTTATTAGTTATTACGCATGGTGAGTGCCGACACATATGTTTGATCATTAATATCTTTAATTGCGTATTAGTAAAAAAATAAAAGATATTATGAAAATATACCTCATATCTAATTCAACAATATATATATATATATATATATATATATATTAGGAAAATTTGCAGGAAATTTAGAGTGCCATGTGTCACTCTTAAAGATCTATTATTTTTATCCTTATTTTTTGGGGGGTTCTCTTCACCTCGAATTAATTTCATGGCCCCTTCACTCTGAATGAATTTCTTGCCCCTTTACCCCACATATAAAAGATATTAAAATTTGAAAATTATACAAATTCAAAATTTCAAACATAAATTTTTTATCAAAAATGATGACATACATGTAGTCTATAAGGCATTATTTGATTACATATAATGTAAAATCAATTTAAAAACAAAAGAAAAAAATGGAAATTCTCAATGGTGAGTTGGTGACCCTCAACTCCTTTTTAATTTTAATACAAAACCATAAGTAATAATTTATCCCAATTATGCCATTAATGTGAGTTAAATGGGTTAGTTTTCATTAATATCCTAACCATGGTTAACCTAATCTTTCACCATATCATTTTCCTAACATACACCACTATCCCATAAACAACACCTCCCGGCCCTATCCACACCACATCATTATGCTGTCCTACACGACTCCAACTTCCTCCATCTCCAAGCTAACACCTTCATCTCCTAGCTAACAACAATCAGACCACCGCTATGGCCCCTCCTACACTGACCACCCCCACTCCCACGTACACCAACGACCCCCACAAACCCCTCTCACTCTCCACCTCCATATCTCCTCCATGGATTATATTAATGATTTAATGGTGGGTCTAAGTAAGGAAAATCCAGCCCATCATCTAAATTCTCAACCTCATCTAGAATTAAGGTCAACACCATTTCCATTTTCGGCATTTTGAGAGGACCTATCTAATTTCTTATGTGTTTTTTGAGGAGTGGTGGATTTTCTTTATGCCGTTTGGTTCACTGTGGCGTTTGGGAGATTCTTGGAAGCAATTGACTTAATAATATGCAAGTGAACATTAATTTCAAACAAGGAAAATTACTTAAAGGTAAATAGTGATAGAAATTCCAATTGGAGCAGCAAAAGGTTCTCTCAGCCCAGTTTCTGCAAATACTCAGATCTTCGATCAGATTTTATGGTTTTAATTCCTCCATTAATTGGAGTTGGAAGAAGCTCTATTTTGGGTGGAGGTTGAAATTGGTGGGAAAATTTGAAAGGGGTTGGGCAGCAGGTATGAAAAGAAACGGCAGCAAGGTGGTGGTTGGGCAGTGGCGGTGGTGATTGGGCTGTGAGCCGTGTGACGTTGGGGAAAAGGAGGATGGAAGGTGGGGGTTGAGTTTTTTTTAAACAATATTTTAAAAAAAAACATCATTAAGGTCATTTGTGGGATGAATTCAAACTTAGGGTCATTCAATTTTAATAATACAAAGTCTATATATGTATATATATATATGGATTTTTTAGAAAATAACACCACAAAATAACCACAAATTTGATTATAACACCACAAAATTTCAAACTTTTATTATAACACCACATAAAAACACAAAAATTTGATTTCACCACCACTTAACGGATCCTTGGATGGAATCCGTTAAAGGGGTCCACCATGTATACATGTCACTCATTTAGTGGATTAAAAAAAAGAAAAATTAAAAAAAAAACAAAAAACAAAACCTAAACCCTAACCCAGCCCCACCATCGGCAACCCACCAACGAAACCCAGCCCGGCCTTGAAACACGCCACCACCAACGAAACCCAACCAAGCCTTGAAACACGCCACCCAACCACCAATGAAACCGGCAACGGCCGAAAACCACCAATCCTTTACCTTTTCACCCTTAAAATGGTCGGAATCGACTATGAAAACCCAGAATGATCGATTTTGATGGTTGATTTGGCCGTTTCAAGGGTAGGGGAAAGGGGGGTGGTTTTGCGTGGTGGTGGCTGAGGTGTTTCGGGTTGGCTGGGGTGGTGTGTCGACTGGAGTGTTTTGGGTTGGGCTAGTGTAGTGCGTCCGCTGGGTAGGTGGGGAAGGGAGTGCCGGCGGTGGTGGTGGGGTTGGTTTAGGGTTAGGGCTGGGTTAAATTTGGGATTTTAACAAAAATTCCCAGTGCATTACAAGTTAAAATTAGTTATTATATATAAGTGAAAAAATTTAGTCAAACTCAATATCTCTATTATATTAGTGAAAGGGAGAGCATTTGGTGTCCATCAAAGATACAATGATATCTTTCATAGCTCAATGGGGAAAATAACAATCAACCAGCATGGGTGGAAAGAAATGTTTGATAATTACAATTACAACTAAAATGGAAACTAATCATTGACAAATCAATCACATTTGGCAAGGTAAAAATTGGCACTAATTATTCAAATAATTTCCATCTATTAAAGAATTTCAATTATGAAGGTACAATCAAGGAAATACAAATCATGGAACTTTTATAATTAAGAAAATTCTATTAAAATGATTAAGGAACTAATTCCACTTTGTCAATAGATGTTTATAACTAATTTTATCAATAATACAATTTTTCTCCTCCTTATTCTTACAAGTACACGAAAAAGGTATAGTTTGTGTGTGTTGATTTTAGAATTAGGAATTCATGTCGTTAAAGAAATATGTTCCAATGCATTAAATACTTTTAATTTATATATATATTATATAAATGTTATTGTATTTTTTTGTGTTATAATCTTCAAAAAGTTGACTATTTTGTTATAATTATGTTATTTTAGTTTTTTAAGAAATTCTACTTTTTTCGTACGTGCATCACAAATGTGTGTTTGGTACACCCAAAAAGTTACAATAAACCGCGCATATATGACTAGTGTAAAAATGCAAAAAGTCAGTATGTCATTCAATAAAGCGGAGGGTATAAATAAAAAAATAAAAAAAGTTGTTTTTGACTTATGTCATTAAAAAAAAATATAATAATAAATAAAAACTTTGGATTATGGATATAATCCTCTTTAGACTTATTCAACTCTTCTACTTGGATCATGCAATTTTCAAGATTTTTTTTCCCACATATTCACTATATTTGATTATATATTTATATTAATTAATTATGAATAAAATATACTACTTTCATTTTTTATTATGTACAACAAAGGAATATTTTATGTATCACAAATAATACCCCTTTATTGCACATAATAAGAAACGGAGGTAGTATAACGAGTTAGCAACATCTTCACCATACAATTAATTATAGCTTGGTCCAATCCGTTTAATTCCACAAATGAACAAGAATGAGCAAATCGATATTAGTTCATTTTGTGCAAGCAAATATAAAATGAAGCAAAATTAGTTTGTTCATATTTCGCTAGTCACAAATTAATTTGCTCATTTTGTTTAAATTATTAGATACAATAATCTTTTGTATATTGCAAGATACAACACCCCGATTGTGTGGAAAAACCTAAGGTTAAGACTTTATCTATTCTTTAATTTTTCATTATTTGAGAAAGATACAATGGAAAAATAAAACTTAATTAAACTACGATTGCTTATGATGAACTAATGGAAGGATCGTCAAATTTGAAGAAATCTTAACCATTATTGTAAATTTACATACATTTCCATAACTTTCCTCCTAAAGAAAACCATGTATGTTGCTTCCCAAAAAAAAAAAAAAAAAAAAACATATGAACATTAGTACAATAGTACTCTTTGTCAATGGCTTCAGTTGTATAAATTAAATTTAGTACACCTTATTTCATAAAATGACCTTTAAGGGCTTTAATAATCAAACGATGTATGGCTACATGTATTCTGACTTTCTCATAGTGTCTACCCCATCCACAATTTCACAATGGCAGGTACCTTTACAAGTTCTCTTGAAGCTGGGAGCTTCAATGGACATACACAAAAGCATGTACGAGTAGTTCAGTAATATTTACTTGGAGGTGTTGTTTATATAATAGTGAGGGGACTATGAACAAGCTTTTTTTTTTTTTACTTGGAGGTGTTTATATATTGGGGAGGGGAATATGAACAAGCTGTTTGTATCGAACCAAGCTAGCACCTCGAATCAGAATATGAGGCTTTTATATAATTATCACATATATACAACAATACCAAAGCCTTATTTCCTCAACTGGTTATGATTAAGATACATAAAATAAAGATTTGAAGCATTCAAGCACTAAATACCCTCATATAACCAAACAAGCAATCCAATCAAAGCACTTTGACACTTTGTTTCAAATATTTTAGAAGTCAAAATAAAAAACTGTTCGTTAAAATCTGCCAAGGACTCCAATAAAACCAAAGAAAAAAAAAAAAAAAAAAAAAAGCTGATTAACTTACTTGAGTAATCTTATAATATCCTGCAAATAGAGTACACAAGATCCAATATCCAAGCCTGTGCAGCTGTGCCACCACCAGATTCAAAATTCAAGCTTGTAAGTGTTGATCCAAATTGAGCAATCAATATCGTCAATACAGACTCACAAGCTGCACCTTTGGTCCTTTCCTCCAAGAAGAGAGGAAAAAAAGAATCCTAAGTAAACGGCAGCTTTCAGATAAAGCAGAGAAGCTATACATATATTGTAATAATGCTCGAAAACACGGAAGACATAGCTAAAATCTACCCGCATAATTGAGGGTCACAGCAGTCCAATATTGCGATTACAATCTAGCTATCATATCTATTTGATATTAAACACATTGAAGTCAGAAACCTCATAGTTGGGTGTTAAGAATCAACTGTTGCCATTATCACCAATCATAGGCTTAAAGCACGAACAGTACCGTAGGCAATAAGTGATAATACAACAAAATAAGGGATGGATAAGGTAATGACTATACTGAAGAAGGATGGGCACATTAAGTGATAGTCTAATGGACTAAGATAAATTCAGTAAAATTGCTGAACAAATTGCAAACCCACGATATTGCCCTTTTCATCATAATTGCTGAACAAATTGCATAAGTGCAGGAACGATTCGACGGAAAAACAATAATGTAATCATCAATGCACAAGTAACCAAACCAATAAGCATCATCCACATCCACAATAATGCATTACAGGATTTCAAATAAAGAAAATTCCACAACTCCTAAGACTTCCCGGAGTTGTCGAAACTTGCTAAAACAAGCAAATCAAGCCATTGCAAGAACCCACAAAATCTATATTTCGGATTTGTCTCTTTTAAAAAAGCAAATCAAGATTAAAACAATTTCTAGTGGAATTTTCAGGTTGTTGAACTCATCATAGTGCAATAACATGAGCTTGTATATGAACTACAATTACGAGTATGAGTAAGTATGATAATTTGGACGAAGAAGAGCAATAATATAATTGGGGTTTTACGAATTCATCAGTTGAAATAATAGAATAACAAATATTTGAAACAGAATTGAAAGGAATTAGGGTTTTTACCGGGTATACTGGGAGAATGAAACCAAAATCAGGTGCTCTGGAATAATTGTGTTGATTTGGGGTTGATGCCGAAACATTTTCGTTGTTTTTCAGAAACTTGGAATCAGCAATATTGCAAATGAAATTATCATCCTCACCATTCAATTTCGCCATTTATTCAAATTTTTCCTTACGAGTATTGTTGATTGCAAAATTTAGTTAAGTTCAGCAGAAACCAATGAAAATCCAATGAAGCTGGAGGAAAGTGAAAATTGAGAGCATTTACTACACCAAAAAATCTATAGTCTACGACTGTACGAGTATTCTGTAAAACATACGTATACAATAAAAATTAGGAAATTTTGAGTTAAATAATTCAACATTTGCCCTAGTTTATTTTTACAATCTAGCATTTTGATTTTTGTTGATTGTTGGATCACTGACTTATATATATGGTTGGCAATAAGGGTGAAACAAATACGGTTTAAAATCAAACCTTACCGTAAACTAAATCGAATGTTATTTTGTTTTTTTTAATATGGTTCGATTTGGTTTGGGAAATTAAAAAAATTCGATTTACGTTTTCGTTTTGGTTTGAGGTTTTGAAAAACCAAAAACCAAACCAAAATTTTGGCCCTTATCTAAATTATAGCGCAATTCTAATTTTCTACCCTACATCTATAAAGCAAACAAAAATAATTAATCTATTGTTCTTCAATCTTAAGGGTTTTGAAAAATCGCCCAAAAAAAGTTATAAATCAAAACCAAATATACTAGACCCAACAATTGCGGTTTGGTTTGGTTTTTTTTCTTTTTTTTTAAATGAATTAAAAACGGTGTAGTTTGGTTTGGACTAAATAGTAATATGATGCGATGTGGTATAAAAAATCTCAAACTAAATTAATATCCTTTAGTTTCAAATTGGGCTATAAACCACACTCCAACCGAACTTTCACCCCTTAGCTAGTCACACCGTGCGCCCAGCCATCATGGATTCATGGGGGTTATTCGATCAGGTTACATTAGTTTCATCAATATTTTAGGTGTAATACCCCGTATTTTTATACGTATTTTAATTTAAATCATTATTTTATAAAGTATTTAAATAATTCGAAATGAATTATTTATGGTATTTTATTAATTTAAAAACGTTTATTTTAAAAATTAAAGGTCCGTTTGTATTAATTAATTATTTTGGAAATATTTTATTTTATTATTATAAAACTTTGGGGCATATTATTTTATAAAAGAAAATTTTAAGTTAACGATATTTAAAGAAAGTCAAATGACTAGTTTGATTAGTAGAAGGAATCATTAAGGATAGAAGTGGAAATTTAAGCTAGGAGGGTTTTGAGAGAGGGTATAAATACCCATCATATGAGCAAGTTAGATCTTGCCCAAGATGGAGAATACCCAAAGGTAAACTCTCTCTCTCCTCTTATTTTTCTCTCCCTTAATTTTTCCTCTCCCCTTTATTTTTACACACCCCACACGCACACACAAGGTGGTCGGCCGCCACCATCACCTCCCACTGGCCGACCACCACCGCCAGCGACAGCCGACAACAGCAGCCGCCGTAGCAGCCCCCTCCCCGTCGTGTGGTTGTGCGGCTTTAACAAAAAGAAAAAGTAAAAATCTTTTTGTTTTAATTCTAATCTAGCCTTGATTCAATTATTATTTTTGGGTTTTTTTTGATGATTTTTATGATATTTGATTATGATTATTATGTATAATTCCAGATTTAGTTTTTGAATTAAAAAGCCCTAAATAACCCTATGTTTCTAAATTAATGTATGTTGATAGATATTGATTGTAGATGATTGAAATTATTAAATTAGATGTTTCTAAATATAATTACAGCAATTTTACATGATTTTATAAAGCTGTTTTTTTATATAAAGGTTAGAATTATGTTTCTTGAAAGGATTTTTAATTACCCATTAATTGGGAATAAAAGTAAGGGTTTAAAATTAATTTTCAGCTTGTTTTAGAGGGTTTATAAGTGATCTAAAGAGTGTATATATTGCTGAAAATTTGTATTGAATAAGTATTAATGTCTCTTTGTAATTTTGGGTTGTAGGAGATTTCCAAATGAGTGATTTCATTTAGTCGTGGCAATTTTGAGACCATATTCGAGGTACGTTTGCGTACTCGATAATTATTGAAGTGTATAAAAACATGGTAGTATCATGATAGGTAGTATCATGATAGGTATGGATTGGAATTGTTGATTTGATTGATGTTGGTGATCGATTTATGGAGTATGAAGTATTTATGATGGATTGATGATTGGAATTAATCATGTTGGCATGTTGAATATGAACTACACTTTTATTATTGGCATGATTGAGAGCATGTTTGATTGTAGTTCATATAATTTTTATTGATGCTTTAAGCATGAGGATCAAGCTATCAAGTGTCTTAGAACACAAAAATAAAATATTTTGCGGTGCCTATGTGCACTTAAAGTGTTCAAAACACCGAGGGATAGAATTTGCGGTGCTTTATGCGCCTAAGGTGTTATTTAACACCGAGGTACTTTAAAAAGGGTTCAACATTAAAACCACGTGGTCACTAATTGTTCAAGAATTGAATTTTGGTATGTTTGATTGCTTGAATGATTTATTATGATTGATTGTGTTATATTTTAAGAGTCATCACCAAGTCTAAATATATGTAAACAACGTAAAATGAAAGAGATTACCCACCAAAACTATTGAAACGTATATACCTTCAGTATGAACATATGAGGGGAGTTATGGGTTTTATATTTAACCATAACTTCTACTGGAAGTACAGGACGCTGTATTTTCTTTTTATTATTATGCGCAGGACGTCCGTCACTTCATGTGATATTTTCCTACCCGGTTAGTTTCCGGTGTAGTCTACCCCAATTCTTTGGGGCAGGGATTTGGTGAGAAACTCATTCGATGCGTAATCAAATTAAATAAGCATTTTATGTATCTATTGGTTGAGTTGATTGTGTTGTATGCTTGTAAACAGGTGCAACAAGGTAAAATGTGTGTTGATAGGATGAAAGCATGTTAGTGTGTACTGTTTACGCTTATATACTCAGTTTTGTTGATTGTGTGTTGTATGCTTGTTTGGCCTTGTCTTTATCTTGGCCCTACTACGACCCAATTCTAATGGCGAGTAGTGAGAACAAAGTAAAGAGAAGCTTTTCAGGTGATGAAGCATGTTCATGATGGGCATGAGTGAAGAGTGAATCATATTTAATTTCCATAAGACTGTGATGTGGTTTGTTGCTTTGAATATTATATATTTTGCTTGTGAGACTAACACAATGGTTTTTAAACATTTATTTTGATTTTGATAAAGGCCTATAATGGTTCCAAGTTGGAGGTTGCCTTTGTTTGACTTTGATTCGACTTTATTTTCGTTTGGTTTGACTTTTTAAATTGACTTGTTTTGATTTTTTTTTCTTTTTAAAGAAAATCTTCCATTGTATGTCTTTCATAATTGCCTTAGCCGTTTTCACGGTGGCGGTAATATCTTAAAATTTCCGATTTAGTATTTAAAAAGAGCAAAATATGTATTTTATAGTGGAGTTTTTCCCGAGTTTTTAGAGCGCCACGTAGGATTTTAATTTTTAAAAAATTATTAGAGCGCCACTTAAGATTAATATATTAAAACGCTATAATAAGATTTTGCCACATAAGATTAGTTTTTTTTAAAGCACTACATAGAATTAAAATAAAAAAAATTGCCACGTAGAATTAATAATTTTGAAACGCTACAATAGGAATTTGTCACGTAAGATTAGAATTTTTTTAAAGCGCTACATATGATTATAATAAAAAATTGCCATGTAGGATTAATAATTTTAAAAAGCTACAATAGGATTATGCCACGTAAGATTAATTAGAGCGTCACATAGGAAATTCTTATATTTTAGCCAATAAAAAAAAATTTGCAATTTGTTTTAGATTAAAAAATTTAGGATTTTTTAGAAAATAACACTACAAAAATCACAGAATTTTGATTATAACACCATAAATTTTAAAACTTTTATTATAACACCACCAAAAAACCCAAAAATTACTCTACTATCCACTGACGGATTTTTGGATGGAACCCGTTAGTGGGACCACTATGGACACGTGTCAACTAGGTATTGGTTTTAAAAAAAATTAAATAAGAAAAAAGAAAAGAACTGTAACCCAGCCATTAGCCTTCCACCGGCAGCCCAGTCCTAGCCGCCGGACGTCAATCCTAAGTCGTCGGCACCCTCTGTCCCACCAAAACCAGTGAAATCAGGCCAACCACCACCCTCATAACTGGCGACAACCATCCTAATCCTATCAATTGTTGCGGAAACGAAATCCACCGCAAAATTCGTCGCCAAGAAATTGATTTGGTTTCTGGGTACGGGTTTGGGTTTGGGTATGGGTGTGGGTTGGGGTTTTGGTGGTTTGGCGACGGTTTTGAGTAGGGGAGAGGATTTCGGCGAAAGTGGTGGGTGTGATGTTTTTGTTTCGGCTGGTTTAGGTTGGGGCTACGGTGGTTCGACGACGGTGTGGACTGGGGTTTCGGCTGGTTTAGGTTGGGGTTACGGTGTTCGGCGAAGGTGTGGGCTGGGGTTTCGACTGGTTTAGATTGGGGTCACGATGGTTCGGCGACGGTTTCGGAGTTTCGTTGACGATTTCGGCAGATCAAGAGCTGGGTATGGGTGACGACGGTAGGATCGGCGCCGGTGGTGGAGGTGGTGGCTGGGTTAGCATTTTTAAAAATTTCTCTTTTTTTTTCCTGTTTTTTTTTTTTAATCCAATAGATGATTGACATGTGTACATTATGTGACCCATTTAAAGGTTTTTTTGGAGGGCAAAGTTAAGTGGTGGTGAAACCAAATTTTTGGGCTTTTTGGTGGTGTTATAATAAAAGTTTTTTTTTTTTTTTTTTTTTTTTTTTGTGGTGTTATAATAAAAATCGAGACTTTTTTTGTGGTGTTATTTTCTAAAATTTTCTAAAATTTATATTAATTATAAAAATAAAATCAGCGTGTTTTTATGTGGCTTGCCATATCGTGTGGTCGACGTGATCGACTGAGACATACCCAACCACTGACCGAGTAACCTCTAACCGTGCATGTAACCCTTGATTAATTGAATAACCCTTGACCAACCAAGTAACTCATGACCAAGTAATCCCGACTATACGGTGTGACCAGCTACATATGAAATTTGTGAAATAAAACTTTGTGAGTATCTTTTTATATTACAAATTTTATCTAAATATGAGAAACAAAATTAATAATTTATTTTATAATAAAAAATTCAAGTAGTATGCAATCGAATATCCCAAAATTTATTAGATAAATATATATTAGTAAAATATTTTATTTGAAAAAGTACAAACAAACCGTATATTGTACGGGATTCATCTAATTAAAATAAATTTAGAGCTGTATATATTATCTCAATTCTCAACACTAATTGACCTACGTACTCAGGCTGGCCCGCTTATATTAACGAATAGATCTAAAACAGTAAAACTCGATACTAATACGGTCATACGGTCATACCATATCGTGTTCAATACGTGGTCTATTGGTGGTATTATATCAACTTTATGAGTTTCTTCTTTTTCTCATTGCTTGACAAAACTCACAAAGCACACATTTCAAACATGTGGTGAAGGTTGATTCCCCGACAAATTTATCAAACCCCATTCTTTGACAAAGTGCACCTAAAACTAAACCTAACCACTTACCGTAAAATATAAGCTGTCCCCTATTTTTCTCTCTTTTTTTTTTTTTTTTTTTTTTTTTTTTAATTTCTTTTCACAAAAATTGGAAATAATATCATCTCAGACTGTCCCAGTTTCTACTACGCCTCTTGTGAGTTTTGTCCACTTCAAATTATCATATTACCCCCCTTTATTTATGCAATTAATTCATACCTCTCGAATCCTCTTTTGTTTTGGGTTTTGATTGTATTTCACGTGATGTTTTTAATTTACGACAATGACATTGCATCTTAAATCACCAAATATAACATTGACCAATGTATAATTTTGTCAAATATTTCTAAAATGGAGTATTAAGTATATTAGAGGTTTGTTTATATTTCTAAGAATTATAGTCATATATACACACTGTGATCTTTAATTTTAAAAAATGATATACATAGTGGATAATTAACTAACTAAGTTGGTTAAAGTCGATGCTATTCAAGATCGGAGATATATGATATATTTATATGATATATTTTCTTCATTCTTTTTTACTTGACCTGTTTCATTTATTACGCTTGCCAATGCGGAACTTAAGCCATTAATAACTTTAATTTTTCATAAGTAATAATTATAAAAGTTATACATTGTGATAATACTGATTGTAACGATTCTAACAAGATCCCACATGAATATGTTTATCGTTGCAATTAATTCACAAAATACGGTCAAAGAAGGGGGGTGTTGAATAGTGTAAAAGTTGAAGCACGTCGAGTAAACAAAAAAAAATGGAAGAAGTATGTAGTGTTAATGAGATTTTTAAACATGTACCATGGGCATACAATTTTATTTGAATCAAAAAGAATCTTATATATAAAATCTATCTACTACTGAGTACATAGTAAATAAAATGAGAATCCTTCTAACTTGATTAATCTAAAGCTATGAAAAATAAGAATTTTCTCTTTAAGTTAACCATTTTATATCCCTTTTTTTATAAGAAAAAAACAATTTCTATTTTACAAGATATTTACAAATTGAACATTAACTCTAATAAACATAGGTTTATATCATCATCTATCATCAATATAATTACGAAGTATAGAGTACTAATAGTGTCAACAATTCAAGAAAGATATGAAATATTGCTCGTAAATACTTATTTGTAGCCTTATCAATTTACTTCGTATGACCGTATCATATACAAGTAATAGTTTATCCAATCTACCAAATTTTTTTTTTTAAAAATAAAATAAAAACCGGATATTGCCAAAAATAAAAAAAGATAAAATCGGATATATTTGGCAACATCAAAATCTGAGAAGAGTATTCTCAACAATTAAGGATTCTTCTTCTCTTTTCTTTTCTTTCCTTTCGTCAGAATGCGAGAGATTTTCCGCGTAAATTGATCAACAAATCCGCCATTGTTGCGCCATTATTTTCTCTCTCCTCTTTCACAACTCTTTTCTTCACTTCTCTGAGTTAACCCTTTTCCTTTTTTAGAGAGAGAAACTAACGAACTCCTAGAATTTAATTTCAAGCGCTCCAAGAGAGAGAGATTCGGCTGAAAATGGAGATGTTACTGTTGCAGAACGATCAACAGCAGTTTCAGCAGCAGAATTTGCAATCACAACAGCATAATTCGCAGCAATTACAGCATAATTCGCAGAATTTGCAAAATTTACAGCAGATTCAGCGACAATTGCAGGTTTCTAGGGTTCCGTTTTCGCTCGATCGTAATGATTCTTTTGTTTTTCATTCTGAGCATCAGCCGCAGCAGCAGCTGCAGTTGCCGTTGTCTTCGACTTCGACGGTTAAGTCTTCGCAGTCGCAGTCGCAGGCTTTGGATCCTCGACAAGGTTTGCTGATTTTTGCGATTAATTTCGACAACAATTTCTTTAATTTTGCATTATTTCCGGTAATTCATATGTTAATTTTACTATTGGATATGTTGAATTGTTGAGTTTTCATTTTTTGCCAGTTGCTAGGGTTTGTGAGGTGATCAGTTATGTTAGGATGTTAATTTGAAAATTTCTGATTAAAAAAACAATATTCCTTGAACTTCTAAGTCAATTAATTTAAAATTTTCCGATTAAAAAACAATATTCTTTGAGCTTCCAAGCCGATTATTTTTCTTGTAGTTTTTTTTTTTTTTTTTTTTTTTTTTTTTTTTTTTTTTTTTTTTTGTCCAACGATGATGAGTAATTGCGGAAAACTTTATGTTTTATAGTCTTACTGGAAATTGAATTAAATTTTAGAGGATTCTGGTAGTTTGTAGCGAATTGTGTATAGTCTTATATGGAGATTTTTTTTAACTTCGGGGTAATTCTGTGCTGGTTAATACTCCGATTATTGATGGCCATAGTATGTGTATTTTGTGGAGGATACTACGAACTGGATATATGCTCAGAATTGTTTACATCTGCGCCTCTTGAATTATATTTTGTGGCGAATGTGCTCCGATTTTTTTGTTCTCCGCTGCAATGATGCATATCTAGACTTTTGCAAAACGTACTTCTTTGTTGCAGTTATTGGGACAGGGCACTGATGATGGTATATGTTTTATGGTCCTCTAAAGAGAAACCTTTTGTTGTATTTCTACAATGTTAACTGTAATTGGCAAAAGATTAAGAAAGGGACAATTGAGCGTCCGTCCATATAAAAAATTTATACATTATGTATTCAGTTTTCACTGTATCACTAATCAACATTAATATGAAAAGAGGAGATGGTAGAAATTGCTTGTTAAAGTCGGGGCCAAAAACTTATCTTTGATATTATCATGTACTTTCCTGTCTTAATTGTTGTACTTCTGGGGTATATTTATATTTGTGTGTTAATTTGGAGTTTTTTTTGTTCAGCTAATGTACATCTTATTGCTATTGCTATATACAAGTAGTATGTTATATTCCATGTGCATAGCAAGTTGTTGTAAATGATGTTTATCTCTCATTTTTGTAGTTGATGACAATTTGTTGCTGACTCTTGCCCATCAAAAGTACAAATCTGGGAACTACAAGCAAGCACTTGACTTCAGCAATAATTTGTTCGAGAGAAACCCTCGCCGTACAGATAATCTTTTGCTATTGGGTGCTATTTATTATCAGGTCTTATGTTGATTTTTTTGGTGGAATATGATTCATTTTGCATGCATTTTTGTTGTGTTTGGATACTTGTAATCTATTAGCTCACCGTTTGTTCCTGTATTTGTTTTAGCTGCATGATTACGATACATGCATCGCAAAAAATGAAGAAGCTCTTCGAATTGATCCTCATTTTGCAGAGTGTTATGGTAACATGGCAAATGCATGGAAGGTACTTTGCAGACCTAATTTATTTGAATATGTTGGCTCTATAATCAGACTTGTGTTGTTTCATGAAAAGTTCAGAAAAATGTATAAACTAAGCTAGTGATAAGTCCTTTTGATCTCTTCTCTACCTGTTTGCAGGAGAAAGGAAATATTGATGTAGCTATCCGCTATTACTTGATTGCAATTGAGGTAACTCTATGAGCCTGAATATGTCAATAGTGTTTACTGATTTTGATTTATGTCACTTTTTGGCTGCCAACTACTTTTGCATACTGTTTTATTTTATCCATCTGCTGTTTTCTTGTAACGGTTTGCAAACCTGAAAATGCTGTGTTCACATCCTTGTCTTATTAGTGTTTTATTGTATTTTGTATGTCACAGCTTCGACCCAATTTTGCTGATGCATGGTCCAATTTAGCCAATGCTTATATGCGGAAAGGACGGGTTACAGAAGCCTCGCAATGCTGCCGACAGGCCCTTGCATTGAATCCTAATCTGGTATTTACTTGGAATTTTGGATCATGTTCATGAATTTATGTGGACTGGATTGCTAGTGGCTTGTTATTGACAGTTTGTCTGTTTTTGAAGGTTGATGCTCGTTGTACGCTGGGTAATTTGATGAAAGCCCAAGGCCTGGTCCAGGAGGTGAGAAAAGTAGCTGAAGCGCTGAGTCTTGACTTGTGTCTTTCATTTCTCACGCGTGAATAAACAGCTCACTATGTCAAAGAGTGTCTCCTTTTATTTTTGTGGATATGGTATCTCTTGCAATAGTCTTTTTGGTAAAATTGATACGTTTTCACTATCTAAATTCTAGTCTCATACCATATGTTAAACTCATTTACGTTGTTTGTTTTTTATTAATTTTTTATTTTTGGTTGGAGGGGGTTTGGGGGGGGGGGGGGGAGTGGGGTGGAGGAATGGCTGTTGGTACATTTTGTATGACTTTACACTTCTACCATCCTTTTTGTCAATTATTGTGCCTCCCAAAATCTTCTTTCCACATTTCAGACTTGTTTAAAATTGATCTTCTCTGCAGGCTTACAATTGTTATGTTGAGGCTCTTCGTGTCCAGCCTAAACTTCCTGTTGCTTGGACTAATCTTGCTGGGCTTTTTACGGAGACAGGAGATTACAATAACGCTGTTCAGTGCTACAAGGTGCTTAGATGGTTTTTGTTCATTCTGTGTGAAGAAAGACAATATATATCTAAATTATACAATTCCTTGTATTATCTACTGCTTAAACTTTTTTTATGACCTTTCTTCTTCATATGTATATCAGGAAGCTATCAAACACAAGCCAACATGTGTAGATGCCTATCTTAATTTAGGAAATGTTTACAAGGTAAGCTGTCCAAGAATATACGCTGTAGTTTTTTTGGAGTAGTTGCACTGCCTTCCCAGAAGGAAAAAAAAAAAAAAGGAAATGATGTTCATGCCATCCATCTAATACTGCATCTGTCCTTGTTACAGACTCTGGGAATGCCCCAAGAAGCTATGTTATGTTACCAACATTCACTGCAGATCCGACCAGACCATGCTATAGCTTATGGTGAGGATACCTATGTTTTACAGATGCGCTTTAAGTTGTAGATGTGACCAAACTGACCATATAGTGATGCAGTTATTATAGCAATAAAACATCTGAATGTGTTTTATATAGCACTTTATTGTTTTATCCGGCTGCTAGTCTGCTACTATATGCTTTTACATCTCCATGTTTCTCTTTCCGTCTTCAAATACTATTAGTGCTACTACATGCTTTTGCATCTCCACGCTTCGCTTTCCATCTCTTTGACAACCTTTCTAATTTGTCTGTGTTTCTTTTGCTTCTACCTATTTTGCTATTGTGTTCTTGTTGAACTTATGTCTATTTTTTAAAGCAGCCTCTGCTAACGTTTGGTTAGGCAAATAATCTTTTAATGTTTAATGCTTAAGAGTAGAGTCAGGGCAAGTTCAACTTATGCTAGACCTTTTGTGGTAGTTGAATACATATGGTGTCTGGTTCTTCGTCATTTTGCCAACGTTAGAATTCATTCTCAAGCCATGGTTGGTGTTGCTGTTTAAAGTTTTATCATATGCTAAGTTATTACTTGATTTTGGCAAGTGTGTGATCGATTAATTTGGAAGAAATAACTTCTCTGATTCTGATGTTATCCTATTGTGGCTCAACTGATCTGTCAAAGATTATTGTTTATTTCCTAAACCTGGTGCTACTTTCTGGTGGACTATAAAGTTTTCTTCAGGGGGATGCCTTTTCGTCCTACTCATCCTTTGCCTGCTACTGCCATTGTAATATTGTATTTCTGTGTAGTCGTGTTGCTCGTTCCTAAACCTGGTGTCACAATTGTTTTTCATTGTTGTTGTGTTACTTTTTTTTTTGGTTGTGTTATATGCTTGTTCTTGAATTCCATATTTGTGTGAGTTATCAATATAAATGCCTAGCTGCGAAACCGGTAAGATATCACATTCTTTCATGTGTTAAGTCCTTAAGAACTTGCTTTATAATGTTTCATTACTTCTGCTCACTAACTTTGATCTTCCCAGGCAATCTTGGTAGTATATATTATGAGCAAGGACAGATGGATATGGCAATTGCTCACTTTGAACGTGCCATTGCTCGTGATCCTGGATTCTTGGAAGCTTACAATAATTTGGTTGGGTTTTATGCTCTGTTCTTTCTCATAGTTTTTGCCCAATTGTTTGCTTGCAGTTTGCTTTGCAAATCCTCAAGTGTCTAATCTTCTTTTCATTGTGATGATCAAGGGTAATGCACTGAAAGATGCTGGCCGAGTTGAGGATGCTGTTCAGTACTATCGTGTATGTGCTAATTACGTGTCCTGTACCTATTGCCTTATGTTTTTCTTTTCTGTTAACGTCTTAACTAATGCATTGATTACTGTATGCAGCAATGTCTCTCACTGCAACCTAGCCATCCACAAGCGCTGACTAATCTTGGTAACATCTATTTGGAGTGGTAAGTTGCTTAAGCTTCCATCTTAGCTACTTGCCTCTCGTGTTGCATTATGGAATTGCTGCTTTAGTTTCTATGAAGTTGATTTCACTGTCTAATATCTAGTTCTTATTACATAAATATTGGGGATATTACAGGAATTTAATTGGTACTGCTGCTCAGTGTTATAAGGCTACCCTTAATGTCACCACAGGATTATCTGCCCCATACAATAACCTTGCAATAATTTATAAGCAGCAGGTATTCTTGTCATTCTGCTTTCTTGAAGGTTTTTCTTTTTAGTTCATGGTGAAATTGTTTGATGCTTAGAGGACATGTATTTTGTTTTTGGTCGTTAAACTATTTTTCATATCTGCTTATTTTTGCACCAGGGTAATTATGCGGATGCTCTGACTTGCTACACAGAAGTTCTTAGGATTGATCCGATGGCAGCTGATGCGCTCCTCAACAGGGGAAATACATATAAGGAAATTGGAAGAGTTAATGAAGCTATCCAGGATTATAAAAGTGCTATTGAGGTTCGCCCTAGTTTGGCAGAGGCTCATGCAAATTTGGCTTCAGCTTATAAAGACAGGTTAAGCATTGTGTTATTTCATCTGCTAGGGATTTTTCTTTTTCTTTTTGTTTGTTTGTTTGTTTGGTTATTTTTTTTTTGTTTTGTTTTGTTTTGCTCATGTTTGTAAACGAGGGCTTTTTTCTATCCACAGTGGCCATGTGGAAGCAGCTATAAAAAGCTATAAGCATGCGTTGTTGTTACGTCCTGACTTCCCAGAGGCAACATGTAATCTCCTTCATACATTACAGGTAAGCTGCTGACACATGGTTTTTCCATAAGTAGGCAATTTGGGTTCCTTTATTCTACAAATCTATATAAAGTCTGCTAGCTTACTGTAATTGTATATTATTGAATTTAGACTTAGATTCCGAGGCTCATTGTAATTTGTATTGTTCAGTCTTGGCTTAGAATCTGAGGCCTTTTGTGTCATGTATGAAAAATGGTCTTTTTTACATGTAATTGCATGTTCTCCATATTCAACTCATCTCTGAAAGGGCATGCCTGTGTGTACATTTTTTACTTGAAACTATGCTGTTCAATTTGCTTGTAACTTTATTTTGTTAACTGCTTATTTTGTGCAGTGTGTATGTGACTGGGAGGGTTTAGATAACAGGCTCATTGAAGTTGAGCGCATACTAAGGCGGCAAATTCAGGTTTTTAATCTTCTATGCATTGCCCTTCTGGATATATCATAGTGGTGCTCTTTATTCTCCATTCATGTCTTTCTAGACTTGAATTTCTATGTGTTAAATGGTTTTTTTAATCTGCTTGTCAGATGTCTGTTGTTCCAAGTGTGCAACCCTTTCATGCCTTTGCTTACCCTCTGGATCCATTGCTCGCACTTGAAATTAGGTGAGTAGCACTTCTGTGGAGATGCTGATGTATTAGTACCCATAGAATTAAATCATTGTTGGTGTTCTAACCTTTTTTTTTCCCCTTTTTTTGTTTGCTGCAGTCGTAAATACGCAGAGCATTGTTCTCTTGTTGCTGCTCGATATTCAATTCCTTCCTTCAGTTATCCTGCTCTGTTGCCTGTAAAGACTGATGAAGGGAGCAGGCGGTTGAGGGTCGGGTATGTTTAAACCCCTTCAACATACTATTAATCTACTTTTAAATTCACTTCTTGTTTGACAGATTATGGTGTGGATTGCAGATATGTCAGTAGTGATTTTGGTAATCATCCCTTGTCACATCTTATGGGTTCTGTCTTTGGTATGCACAACAGAGAAAATGTGGAGGTATACTTTATTTGAGTTGTATTTCATGTCATGTATAAGGATACAATCTTTGCTGTGATTGAAAGTTTGTTGCTATGCTGGCAGGTCTTCTGTTATGCCTTGAGTCCAAGTGACGGTTCTGAGTGGAGGCTGCGCACACAGTCAGAAGCTGAGCACTTTGTTGATGTCTCATCTTTGTCATCTGATGCGATAGCTAAATTAATTAATGCGGACAATATTCAGATCCTTGTTAACCTTAATGGGTATACGAAGGTATGATGCTTTGTTGAATTTGATGCTTATGGATAATGGATTGCTATAGGTTTACTTATTTGTGTGGCTAAAGATAATCTGTTCAGTACTTTTTATGGTTGCTTATATAGGTTGGAACTTTTTTGTCCTTTCTAGTCCTCCTCAATTTGTTCTGTAATTTATTTGTCTTCTGTTATTGACATTTCACTTGGACTGTTTTTTTCCCCTTTGGCCTCACTGCTGCGTATAATTAGGTGCAATATTTGGAAGTTACTGAGTGATTAGTTAAAATTTGGATGTGGTCTTTTGTTAATGGCAGTGGTGGCAGAAATTCACTAAGTCACATGGCTCATGGGGTGATTCCTTTGAGTGGGGACTTGAGGCACTTTTGGTGCTAGGGCTGTAGGGTCTACTCTTGGGCTTTTGTTTACTTTTAAGTTACTTTGATTACAAATAACGAATGTGTGTTAATCACTTTGGCTTTAATTTGATTGATTCTGAATTTTAGGTTCCCTTGGCCAATATAATTTCACTTGCATTTTCAGTGCATAAGTTAGGAATGTTATATGCTTTATACAAGTGGCTCCATCATAAGAGCAAGAGAAATGACCTAGATTCACTTGGGCATGAATTCTTTTGCTTTCCTAGGTGCACATATTTGCTTTAACACTTTATTCTTCAGCTTTGTTATTGGCTATATCTGCTTCATGTCTTCTCAAACTCTGGTCATTGCCAAAATTGAAGTAGGATTAATTATTAATGTGTTTTCATATCCCATACTGCATTTAAATGGTTTTTTACTTTTCTCTATAGAAATAAAGATTGTAAAGAAATTATGTTAGGAAATTGCCTTTAAATGTGTGTTTGTGACTAGATGTTGATATCTGTGACAATGGCATCAACACTTAAGCGTGTTCGTAATAGCAACTGGGAATGTGAGCTTTCGTGTTGTTGGAACTTTGAAGTCACTTTTGAGTTGCGTTGTCATGTTTAGCCCATAACCAGAATATCTGTTATTAACTTGCTTTATAATTTTGCAGGGTGCAAGGAATGAAATATTTGCTATGCAACCTGCTCCTGTACAGGTTTCATACATGGGATTCCCTGGAACCATGGGTGCTTCTTACATACAATATCTGGTGACAGATGAGGTGCGAAGTGAAGTTCTTATCTTTCAATGACTGTTTGAACTAAAATCTTTAATCATAACCAATAAATTTTTTGTTGCAGTTTGTTTCTCCTAGTCATTTGTCACACCTTTACTCGGAGAAGCTAGTTCATGTTCCCAATTGCTACTTTGTTAATGATTATAAACAGGTGTTCTTTTTGACTTATACTTGTAAGCTTCCACTTACTTGCCTTATGGGATTTTTATTAATGTGTGGTGATCAATTTGGTTTCAGAAAAATCGTGACGTATTGGATCCCAGCACCAAACCTAAACGGTCAGATTATGGGCTGCCTGAGGATAAGTTCATCTTTGGATGCTTTAATCAGCTGTACAAGATAGATCGTGACATTTTTGACACTTGGTATATTATGGGTTCTAGTTTGGAGCTTGCAAGTGCACGCTTTTATTTCTCGTGCATTTCAGTTACTGTGACAGTACTTCATGTTCATGATAAGCCAAACTGACATTAAATCAATCTTGTTTCTCCCCCTTCTGCTCAGGTGCAATATTCTTAAGCGTGTTCCAAACAGTGCTCTCTGGCTTCTGAGGTTTCCAGCTGCAGGCGAGACTAGGCTTCGTGCATGTAAGCTCTTGTTTTCTAAAATTTGCTGATTGCCTGATTGTAATTTTCATGTGATTGTTTTAATGCTATCTTGAATTGTAACATCTTCAGACGCTGCTGCAAGGGGTGTGCAACCGGACCAAATAATATTTACTGATGTTGCCATGAAGGGAGAACATATTAGACGCAGTTCTTTGGCAGATCTCTGTCTTGACACGTAAGCACTTGGACTTGAACATTCTATGCCTAAATTATGTTTGTATCTGTGTCTCTAGTTACCTTTTTATTGATTCTTTGACTTCTGTTGAGGTAGGCCATTATGCAATGGGCACACAACTGGCACAGATGTTCTCTGGGCTGGTTTGCCAATGTTGACGCTTCCCTTAGAGAAGATGGCTAGCAGGGTTGCTGGTTCACTGTGTTTGGCGACTGGTGTTGGAGACGAGATGGTGGTTTACAGGTAGCAATTTAGCCAGCTGCGTGCTTGGTACTCCATGGTTCTTTTTCATCCACCAAATGTGTTTCCTCTTTGTCCAATCTGGATTGAGTGGCTTTGGATTGTGTTTAGTATGGATAACTGGTCTGATCTCATGCATTGTGTATGTTGAAGTTGTTTAGTATGTAAGGTTAAAGTTAGAGCATTATCTTGTAGGTGGTTATGATGTAGCATATGATTTTCCTGGATCCTCTGTTGAATCCTCTTGTGGTTATGCCCTTATAATCATCTGGCTGGTTTATTAAGTCACGTGGGTTGTATTGTCAAATTGTATGATGCACCTCTGTTGAATCACACTTCTGTATTGGTGGATAGATTTTAGGCAGTTAATACTTGAAGTCGAATCCACCGTAGCTCCTTTTAGTTGCATTTTTTATGTGTTCGAAGCACATAGTTTATTTGTGCATTGCCCACTTTTTTGTTGTTTGCTTATGTTTTGCTGGTCTTTGTTATGCTTTCATGTGGTATTTTGTGTGCATGAAAAATGCACCATCGCTGATTCCTTTTTTTGTTTGCTGATTGTTGTATATGAAAGCCTGAGAGAATACGAAGAAAAGGCGGTGTCTTTGGCATTAAATAGACCAAAGCTTCAGGATCTTACCAATAGATTGAAGGCTGCTCGCTTGACTTGTCCTCTCTTTGACACTGCTCGCTGGGTGAGTTCATGTCTGCCTTCTTTAATTGATCTGTTACCCTTAGCTCTTGCTAATTAATAAATGAACCTAATATTGTTGCATTGTATATTGCTAATATTTTAAAGGGGATGGGGAACTGGACAAAGCCATTTAAATGTGACAGGATTGGTTAAAGAGCTAGTTATGCATGTTAGTTACTTAACTGAAAAATCATTGTACAGATATCATTCAGGAGATATGATGGCAGTTATTATTCAATACCCTAATTATCTCAAGGGCTAATCATATTATATAATATTTTTTGAATTAAAATTCATTTTTACTACTTGCTTATATATATTGTGTATGGGAAGGCCTTTCTATGCTTTTCTGTATTTATATTTACTTATCATCTACCTTGGTCTTAACCATGCGTTTTTGTTACTTCTCTTTCTAGATATCACCTATGCATTAATATCTCACGAGGTGTACACAACACCTTTTAACCTATTTTAGAAGTTGTAGTGAGCCTATTCATCAAGAATGAATCTTTCTTTTGAATGATAACTCTCCATGAATTCTCTTTATGGGTCATATGATGAACCCACAATATCTCTTACGAATGAAATTTGGCTATATTTTCCGAAAAGCATTTCCAAGTTTAGGTTTCAACTCAAAATCACGATGAGCTATTTTAAGTTTGGCACGCTACTTTTAGCCTGCTTTAAAGAGGCACAGATGTGCATATGATGAAGTTGATGGCTTTCTCATTTGCTTTAGTTGCTATTTTTTCTGTTGTAAACTTTGCAGCTGCTTGCTGATTCTGAGCTCATATTGAATGCAGGTGAGAAACCTTGAGCGAGCCTACTTCAAGATGTGGAATTTATACTGTGCTGGCCAGCATCCTCAGCCATTCAAAGTGACTGAGAATGATTTAGAATACCCTTATGACAGATAGTATGAAATGCAATGCAAGATAACAACATCGTAGATATCCTGAAGAGCATAAGTTAAGGTAGAATGATTTATTATGGAGATTATATTGTGTTATAGGTATTTAAGTGCTGGAGCTGTCAGGCCTTGAAACTCAGGTAATTGTTGCTTTGCACTTACGGGATGATTGGAGAAGGGGGGAAAGATCTGCTTAATTTTTTTTTTTCGGAGTGCATTGCTCCTCTCCATCTCTATTTTTCCACTGATATTTCTTTCTTTGGTCTTTCCTCTTGAGGAACAATAATGGTGTTGTTGTGACATTCAATGAAGAATAACGCTGATGTTGATTCAACAAGGTGGTCTATGCTGACATATATAATATTGAACGGCTAATTCATCATTCAGGTTGAATAGGGTATCAATAAGAAATTAGTTAACATATGCTAATCTTATAGCTGTATGTGATGCCCTCACTGAGATTCGTGGTGATCACCCATGAACTTAATATATTTTCTTGATGCGTGACCGTCGTGCAGCTGCTGTACGCCTGTACGTGGTTGGGTTTAGATGCTGCATATGATGGGTTGATGGAAGTTATGAACTTATAATGTAGTAGGGGGAAGGAGAAGAAAATTTCTGGATGTTGGAAATTTAGGGGTGTGATTTTGCCATTTGAAGGTAAGTACTTGGGTGGCTATGGTTGACCTAGAAAGGCGATAAAATAAGTCTCTGGAAATAGGAAGCTGGGGTGTTAATTTTCGGCAGTCCTAGTGTCTGAATGTTTGAGGGCGGTAGACTCGTAGTTAGAGGCAGAAAGCTTTAGCATTCAGAATGATGTCAACTATGGCAAAGCTGCGCAAAAGGAAGGCAGGTAGTAATTTTATCCATACTAATCCTGGACAGGTAAATGGATTTTCTAAACTCAAAAACGGGATAATATAAACGATAAGTTAAACTATACAATCAAGTTTTGATTGGAAAAAATAAGAGAGTTATTTTTCCTAGGAAATATAGTAAGAGGGGAAGATTTGCACTTGAAAGGGGAGATTCTCACAAATTCAATATTGAAGTATTTACAAGCAAGTACTTACTCGGACTTGTGAAATTATGGTTAAAGATTAGCAACCATTCTTAAACTTTCTATAAGAGACTAACTTGGAACAACTCAAATTTTCTTGCCGAACTTATCAGTGAGTAGAACTTGACATTCGTTTGAAACTTGGTTTACAGGAAAGTTTGAAGATAGATAGTTTTTTTCATTTAAAAGAGCTTGGGGTAAATAATGATATTTTAACGATCCAGCTTTAAGTGATAGACTAACTCATAATCTGTTGTACAAATTATATATTTTTTGGTAAAATAATGCATATACCAGAATTTTTTTGACGGGATAGTACAATTACCGTATTATAAGGACGCAAATTTTCTCCTTCAATGATATTCTTCAAGAGAAAGACCTCGGACCTCAAATATCGTTTTAAGTGCCGGTGGTGCACTGGTGCTCCTAGCCGGTGAGAGATTTACATCGCGATGATATATTTTTTACTCGTTTTCAGCCGTAAACCACTACAACAAAGCTAATATAAAAGTACCGAAAAACCTAAAATGGAAATTAGGGATAATCTGGAAAATTCAAAGTCATTTATTTATTATTGATGGAAGGATGAACAACTTGTTATTGTCAATCACAGAAGTCAGAAGAGCAAATTATCACTAATTAGCATCATCTTTAACCAAAAACAAAAATATTATAAGCTCAGCAGTTTCCTACATTTGATCAGTCGGAACTTCAGAAAATTTGGCCTTGGAGATGGGCCAAAGTTGAGCAATTTTTTGGACTCCTGAACCCAAGGCTTAACCACCACCACCGCATCAAAAGTCCTACTAACACCGCCTTGTACGGCTTCAACCTTAAGGTAGTATTTAATCCCGGAAACCACCTGCCTTTGCGCCTCCACCACCTCCACAAAATCCAACGACTCGTTTGATACGCTTCGAAGCGGGCCTGGCTGCTTGCTTAAGAACTCCCTGTTGTACTCCTCTACTGAAAACTTACCTAGTTCTTGAACTTCCTTATTAGTTTTTACGTCTTTTACTTGTGTTCTTGCTCCTACCATTCTTCCCCTGTGTACTGCATTCACCTTTGTAGTGAAGATGAAGAGTAGTAGTAGAAGAAGAGATAAAATAGTTTGTCTATGCATTTTTAGATTCTTTTTTGGGAAGGGATATGAATTTGTTGAACAAGTGTAAGAGATGGGAGAAAGTGTCAAAATCATTAGAAGTGTAAAAGGGTATAAATAGGTAGAAGAATTTGCGAGAAAGAAAAAGGTGAGAATTTCGAGACGTATAATACGAAAGAGTAGGAGATAGGAAGGAAGGGAAGGTGGAAGCATGAACGGTGTGCCGCGTTTGATATACATGCAAAAAAACAGACATCTATCAGAAAAAACAGCAGTGTGACTATGAGTGGAATTTTGGACTGTAAGGCTAAAGCGGTGAGGGGATAAACTCCAATTTTGGCGTTACCTGATTAAAACTCGAGTCGAATGATACAGAGAAGATTACTCCCATAATACTTACCTAAACCTAAAAGTGGAATGTAGAGAACGGGATTTGGGATGATTAATATAGTAGTAGTCCTAATATAAAATTACTAGATCAAACGTTATACCAAGACATAAATAATTAGGATATGTTTGATGAAGAGTTTATTTGAGATTTATTAGTTTATTTAGCCAACATGAGCTGATCGATCATTATAATTAGCTAATTGAAGTGTTTGGTAGTAAGTTGATTTAAAGAGCTTAATACACTAAATAAGCTCATTTTTAATATTTTATTAGTTGATTTAAGTATTTTACGTAAAATTACAAATATATATCCCATTCAATTCAAAACCCTACCTCAATTAATTATCTACCTCCATTTAATGATTTAATTGGTCATTTTGCATACTAAAATTGCATAAAGCAATTAGTTATTACTCCTACACTTTTATACAATTAACTAGTCAAATAAGTTGATACAATAAATTAGTCAAAACCAATTTAGATTAGATTTAACTTTTCACCAAATACGACTTTAGTCATGCGTAACATAATACGGAGTATTAGTCAATTACAAGTATTGTTACGCAATGCAAGCCTCTAACAGTAGAAAAATTATACTCGTAGTACTAGTAGTAGTACTACTAGTAACACTTTTTGTCGTGGAGTTGAGATGAACCATGCAGTTTGGTTTAAACCTAAAAGCAAGCGTGGCAGCCATGCATGGAAAAACGTGCGCTCTCTCACGTGATTGGAGTAACAGGTGGCGTTTGTAATTGAATTAATCAATCATTTTCTTAGTTTTGGTTTCTTGTATCTTGTACGGTTACGAGTACCATGCTCATCCCATGCCCTATTCCCCGCTTCAAAGTTGCTCAACAGCCTTATCATCCAACTATCCCTCGGGTGTTTAGTTAGGAGCTTTTTGAAACACAGAGAGTTTTTTGACAATTTCAAAAACCTATGTAGATTGGTTAAGAGTTTTTTTTTTTTTTTTTTTTTTTTTTTTTTTTTTTTTTTCATTCATTCATTCAGAAAGCGCCTAATCAAACACCCCAATAACTAAACACCACTTCAATACGAGGAGCTTTTTAAAAGAGCTTTTAACTTTTTAGTTGTTTTATACTAAGACAACTAATAACTAATAAATATTTACCACACCAAACACTTTTGCACAAATAGTTATTACAACAATTTTTTTTTTTTTTTTTTTTTTTTTTGACAATCTATTACAACAAGTTAGTTAAAATAACTATTAAGTAATGCAAATAGATAAAAACTAACAACTGGTCAAGCTGTCAAAGTAGCTAATAGTAACAGCTATAAGCTAATCGTCAGTCAGGGTCCTCTTATTTTTCAAAGGAAGCCTAAAACTTAAGAAGTATGTCTTATACTAACCTTTTGTTATGTTTAAACTAACTTGATTTTAAACAATATGGCTACTTAAATTGGGTTTTTTTGTAAAAATTTATTTAGAAATATGCTTGAAAGACGAATATTACAAGCTACAAATTATGGAGTAAGTTCTGTTAATTGCCCAGAGATGCAATGTTAAAACACTACAAAAGAAACACCTGTACAACCGGTGTTAAAATCCAACTATTTGTCTTCGAACATGTTGTAAGATGTGCCAGACAATACCATTGGTCGACTTTGTATCTCATATTTCATTGATCTTGGTGTTAAGATATATGTGAATATATTTTGTTATTGTATTTTAGTTAAGCATATATTTAGATTGATATGCATATAATCGGTTACCTAAATATATGCCTTGTACTTTGTATATATTGGGAAGTCAGTGAATGAAATCCCTTGAGGAAAATATTTCATCAATTCTATGGTATCAGATTCCTAGGGTTATCTTTACTACTCTTCTTCTTCGATTCTTTTTCCACCTTCCGCAACCCTATTCGGTGGTCTTAACCACTGCTTCTGTTTCATCATCTCTCCACCATGTCGGACAACAAGAGTTCCTTCCATCCAGCTCTTGCGGTTTCGAACATCCGAAACCATATGTCCATTACCCTTGAGATGGAGAACGTCCAATATTCAACGTGGGGGGAGCTTTTCAAAATTACCGCACGTTCTCATAAGGTCCTTCATCACATTATCCTCCGGCCAAAGGCAAAGAGAAGGTACCTTCAACTGAGGATGAAAAAGAATTATGGTCGACCCTTGATGCTACGGTGCTTTCATGGATTTATGCTACTATTTCGAATGACCTTTTGCATACCATTATTGAGCCCGATGCTACGGCTTCGTGACATATTCCAAGATAACAAAAATTCTCGTGTGGTAACCCTTGAAGCCGAGTTCTCCACTACCAAAATGGAGAATTTTCCAAATGCATCGGCTTATTGTCAGCGTCTCAAGTCTCTGGCTGACCAATTGAAGAATGTCGGGGTTCAGTATCGGATAGTCGGCTTGTCACTCAATTAGTTTCGGGAGGCTGGCTTGGCGAAGGGTCAGAATCTGCTATGGTAACCTCTCACACGGATTTTGACGAGTCGAACCCACACCACACCGCGGAAAGCAATCCGGCAACAATGGGGTCCTTTTCCTCCTTGGGCTTGGACGCATGGTTGGGCAACTCCACCTTGTCCTTTTCCAACACAAGGCTGGTCCCAGCAACGTCCTATGGGTCCTAGAGGGCAGCAACCTGCTGTCCTTGGCCCACGACCTCAACATGCCTACTTGGGCTCTACAGTTGGGCAGTCCACTCCATATGCTCCAACAGATATTAAGTCTGCAATGCACACGATGTCCCTAAATCCGCCCGATCTGTCTTGGTACATGGATACCGGAGCCACTTCTCACATGACATCCTCTAATGGTAATTTCTCGTCTTATTTAATTTGAGCAATCATAATAGTGGTATTATTGTTGGTAATGGTCAAATTATTCCAATTCATGGTTATGGTCACACTTCATTGCCATCCCCTAGCCTTCCCTTATCCCTTAAAAATGTCCTTCATGCACCCAAAATTGTTAAAAATCTGATTTCTGTCCGCAAATTTACTACTGATAATTTTGTGACGGTAGAATTTGATCCTTTTGGGTTTCTGTGAAGGATTTTCAGACGAGGGTGCCAATAATAATATGTGAGAGCCGGGGCGACCTTTATCCTCTTACCACTTCTATCAACAATCAAGCTTTTCCGTCATCTTTTGCAGCCATCTCCTCCTCACTTTGGCATGATCGTTTAGGTCATCTGGGTGCTCCTATTTTGGATGTTCTTAGACGTAATAAGAGCATTGATTGTAATAAACTCCCTAGTTCTAACATTTGTCGATTTTGTGTTTTTGGGAAACATGTTAAGTTGCCGTTTGTTCCTTCTAGTTCGAGTACTTCTTTGCCATTTGATATTATTCATAGTGATCTTTGGACATCTCTCGTATTGAGCTCCATGGGGCATAAATATTATGTTTTGTTATTGGATGATTATTCTAATTTCCTATGGACTTTTCCATTAGCTAGGAAGTCAGATGTGTTTGATAAATTTTTAGAGTTCAAAGCTCATATCCTTAACCAATTTGAGCGTAATATTAAAAATGTCCAATGTGATAATGGGAGGGAATTTGACAATGGTCCGTTTTGGGAATTTTGTAAGAAAAATGGCATGTCCTTCCGTCTTTCTTGCCCTCATACCTCTTCTCAAAATGGAAAAGCTGAAAGAAAAATTCGAACTATAAATAATGTCACTCGAACTTTATTAGCACATGCCACTTTTCCACCTTCTTTTTGGCATCATGCGTTACAAATGGCTACTTATCTTCTTAATGTGATTCCTAGCAAGTTATTAGGAAACCTCTCCCCTCTTCAAATTCTATATCAACGGGTTCCCTCTTATGCTCACATCCGGGTTTTTGGTTGCTTGTGTTATCCTTTAATTCCTTCTACTACAATCCACAAATTGCAACTCGATCAACACCTTGTGTATTTTTGGGTTATCCTACTAATCACCGTGGTTACAAATGTTATGATTTATCATCAAACAAAATTATAATTTGTCACCATGTGATATTTGATGAGCATGTGTTTCCTTTTTCACAAATGCATTCCCCATCCCAGTCCTCTTATGATTTCTTATGTGATGATTTGTCTCCTTATACATTACATCATTTACAAAATCATGTTGCTTCTAATTCGTCCCAGCAACAATCATGCAAGCACCACATTCTCCATCATCTACTGTTGGCTCATTTCCCACGCATAAGAGCCCAACATCCTCTCCTATTCCAATCCCAGCCCACACGAGTCCAAGTCATAGTGCTCCCTCTACTGGCCTAGCTCTTACCTCACCACCTAGTCTAAGCCCATCTCCACCCTCTAGCCCAACACCAGCAACCCAGACTCTAGCACCTACTCCTCTCATCTCCAAACAGCCCACTATGGTCACAAGAAGCCAACGGGGTATTTTTAAACCCAACAGAAAATATGACCATGCATATGCTACTAAGGTTACACGGTCACCACTACCTCGTAACCCAGTAGAAGCTCTTCGTGACACGAATTAGAAATTGGCCGTGGATGATGAATATGATGCTCTTATTAAAAATAAGACATGGGAGTTGGTGCCCCGTCCACCTAATGTGAATGTTATTCGTTTTATGTGGGTTTTTGCTCATAAAGAAAAATCTAACGGTGTTTATGAGGCATAAAGCCCGTCTTGTAGGTGATGGGAAAACTCAACAGGTTGGCATTGATTGTGGTGAAACTTTTAGTCCGGTGGTGAAACCGGCTACCATTCGCACAGTCCTTTCTCTCTCTTTATCAAAGGCATGGCCCATTCATCAATTGGATGTGAAAAATGCTTTTCTTCATGGTGTGCTACAGGAAACAGAGTATATGCATCAGCCCTTGGGGTATCGGGATCGTACTCATCCAGATTATGTATGCCTGTTGCGTAAGTCTTTGTATGGGCTCAAGCAGGCACCCCGGGCTTGGTATAGGAGATTTGCAGATTATGTCATTTCCCTTGGGTTCTCAAATAGCAAATGTGATAATTCTTTATTTATCTATTGCAAGGGTCGTGACATGGCTTATCTTTTGCTCTATGTTGATGACATCATTCTCACTGCTTCTTCTCATGCTATTCGGTTGTCTATTATGCAACTACTCAGTTCAAAATTTGCTATGAAGGATCTTGGTCCTTTAAATTATTTTCTTGGTATTGCAGTGTCTAGACATAAGGGTGGTATGTTTCTGTCCCAACGCAAGTATGCTGACCAAATAATTGAGCGAGCCGGAATGTCTTCCTGCAAGCCGTCTCATACTCCTGTTGACACTAAGGAAAAGGTTAGTGCTACGTCTAGTACTACTTATGAGGATCCCACTCTTTATCGGAGTCTTGCTAGGGCTCTTCAATATCTTACTTTCACCCGACCAGATATTTCATATGCTGTTCAACAATGTGTTTACATATGCATGATCCCAGAGTTGACCACATGCAAGCTCTGAAACGAATAATTCGGTATATCTAAGGTACACTTGATTATGGTCTCCATCTCTACCCATCTTCAATGTCGTCTCTTGTTTCTTATACTGATGCTGATTGGGGAGGTTGCCAGATACGAGGCAATCTACATCTGGTTATTGTGTATTTTTGGGTGATAATTTGATTTCTTGGTCTTCTAAGAGACAACCTACTCTATCTAAATCGAGTGCTGAGGCCGAGTATAGGGGTGTAGCCAACGTCGTACCTGAGTCATGTTGGTTACGAAACTTGCTTTTAGAGCTACATCGTCTGATTGAAAAGGCTACAATTGTTTATTGTGACAATGTGAGTGCTATTTATTTATCGGAAAATCCGGTGCAACATCAACGCAGCAAGCATATTGAAATGGATATTCATTTTGTACGAGAAAAGGTTGCTCGTGGTTAGGTTCGTGTTCTGCATGTCCCTTCCCGATATTAGATTGCGGATATTTTTACTAAGGGCCTACCTCGAATTTTGTTTGAAAATTTTCGTGACAGTCTCAGTGTCCGACAATCTCCCGCTTCGACTGCGAGGTGTGTTAAGATATATGTGAATATATTTTGTCATTGTATTTTAGTTAAGCATATATTTAGATTGATATGCATATAATCGGTTACCTAAATATATGCCTTGTACTTTGTATATATTGGGAAGTCAGTGAATGAAATCCCTTGAGAAAAATATTTCATCAATTCTATTACTTGGGAAATGAGCGGAAGAACATGCAAAGAGGACACAAGTATTGACAAACAACAACAGATCGAGCTCAACAGAACACTAATAGTCATGAACATTGAACAATAAGGGAGGGAACAAAAGACAACAAAGTAAAAAAAAAAATAGAGACCTTTCTTACCGTCAACTCCAAACAATAAGGGATATGGGATAGTAATTAATTAATCAATTTATTAATTTAGTTTCAAAATAAAAGGCTACTTCTTAATGATTATCAGCGCTTTTTTAGTGTGATACATCCAAAAAAAGAAAAAAATATAATCATCAAATGTAAAAGTATTTCAAGGAAATGGAAGAATAATTCACTTGGCTATTTATTAAAAAAAAATAAAAAATCACTTGACTGTTATTGAACAAGTCCTTGACCCTCTTCTCATGAGCTTCAACGTGTTGTCAAGTAACATCTTAACTTCGATTGTCACTGGACGCGATGGATGACTAAAACAAATAAGATTGAGTTCCTCCAAAACAAATGAGTTTCTCAAAAAATATTTAACCACTTCCATTTCCCATTCTGTACACAAGTAGTCGTATATTGTGATTCTTTTGAGTTGAACCATTAAACAAGATGGTATTTCTTCAGTTTTACTCCGTGCCTCACATTCCTCCAGGAATACCTCCCTATATCTCTCTTCTAATACATCGTTGCCACCCGTGATTCTCTGCGGAGCAGATCGGAGATTGATATAGTCAATATATATCATTTTCGTACTAATAATAGTAGTAATACTATCTCCGTTAATTTTTAGTTGCAATAAAGGAATTATGTATGTCTCACGGATAAAACCCCTTTGTTACTACTAAAAATTAACGGAGATAGTAATCATAATAATAATCCAGTTAAAGTTAGTACTTCGTATATGAATGGATACTTGAATAGTGAAAGTCAAGTTGTAGCGATTAAATAATTGAAAGAAGAGTAAAAGTAAAAGGCACTAACCTCTGTAAAAGTAAGTGTTGCTAGAAAAGGTGCACGGTGTAGGAGCTCTATTACCTGGAAAATCACGAAGAGATTGTGAAGTAATGTAATTTATATGTATCCAGCAATCAGCATTGAGTACCAAGTCTTGGAGGGATGGACAACTAGCAACTAGCCTAAGCACGGAGTCATTGTTAGGGGTGTGCTTGAGAAAAGTAAGATGGACTACCTTCAAGTTTGGTAAACGAATACGAATAGAATAGGGGATGTTGAGATCAAGATTATTAACATTAACATCGAGTTTCAACACCTCTAGTGTTGCACAAGCTATAATGAAGTGTTCAATAGCAACTATAAAGGGGGGGTTGAATTGTAGTATGGGTAAAGTAGTAGATTTTTTTTGGAAATTAAACGATGTAAAACAATAGAGAGAGATGATATGGGTTTTTCGAATTTCCACTATGTAAGTCAAACTCTTTTACAAGTGAATAATAAACCCGGTACAAGTTCCACAAGAACGGAACTTAGCTTGTTCCCAACTCTCTCAGAAGTTTCGACTCTGTAACTTCCTTTACCTCACAAGTTACAACTCTCACAAATATCCCAAGATCTTAATTACAATAAGTAATACAAGAGCTATGCTCTAGAGAATATAAGAAGTAATTTGAAACCCTCTTCACGCTATTACTCGCTGGAATATTTTTCTCAAGAATTTTGTGTTGCTAAGATTGATTGCATGGGTTTTTATAGAGAGCAAGCTTAGTCAATAACTTCCCACCATAACCACGTACACATGTCAACACTCCCACTAACATGTTGTGGAGTAAACGTGACAAGTGGTGATCATGGGAAGTTTCCTAAACTTGCCCATCAATCCACTACAATCTTAACAATCTCCTATAATGTTGCCATTGAAAGGAGTATGATAAAAACGGTTATTAGACTTAATCAAAATGATAATTTGTTTAAAAAGATATATTATAAAATACTTTATTTATCAATAATATAAAGTAGATATTTTTGTTAAAAAGATAATAACTAAATTAGATTAATTTATTTATTAAAAAAGACAATAAATTAATTTGATTAATTTATTTATAAAACAATAATATAAAATATCCTATTTACTTTTAAACAAACTTCTTAAAGCAGTGTTTATCATATTTCTTCAAAACTAATTCCAATTGAACGTTATTTATTTTAGCCTTAATAATAACGTGCCTCATCGAGTTCCAAACCAACTTATATTCCAAGTACTTACAAATAATCAAGAATGTGATTTTGAACGTTGTACTTGCGCGAATGCTACTCCGCATTCCTGATTTTGTGTTCCTACTCCGGAATGACTACTCCGCATTCCTGATTTTGTGTTCCTACTCCGGAACGATCCTTGTTGCATGAACCTTTCATTTACCAAAGACTTAAAATACTCATTAGTCAAGTTTGTCAGTTTGTTCATCAAAATCATAAGGGTCGACATATAATGTCAAGCACCTTAACCCCACGGGCTAAGGGAAAACTGATCCAAGCATCAAGATGCACAGGGTCCAATACGGGGAGACAACCTTCGAAACATCGAGGATATATCCATATTGTTAGGGTGACATAGTTGCAATACCTTATCAACATACATCTTGAAATTAGGGAAAGAATCAATCATATGTGGACTTCGCATCAAACAATAGTCGTAACAATTAGGTGTATCATCCAAGTTAAGGTATGTTACCCAAGTAAAAACACGCCTCTATCGCCTTGACAATACACTCGTAGCAACCGCGTCCTTTAGGGGAAGGAATGCAAGTATGTCACCTAATATATGATCGGGTAAATGGCGGATCCTATCTTTTTTTATGAGGGTTGTACCTTCATTCCCATTTTGGAGCTTGTTGAGCATCATTCCACCACAAAATTCCAAGACACCTAAA
This sequence comes from Chenopodium quinoa, assembly GCF_001683475.1. Classification (NCBI taxonomy): domain Eukaryota; kingdom Viridiplantae; phylum Streptophyta; class Magnoliopsida; order Caryophyllales; family Amaranthaceae; genus Chenopodium; species Chenopodium quinoa. Next base: position 3,101,062 of record NW_018745281.1, read on the forward strand.
AATTACAAATAGAATGACTATTATAATTATCATAGACAATACCAATTAGTTGTTGGTACAGTGGTGATTGAGACTGCACTTGGTATAGAAAACTTGTGTTCGATCCCCCACATCAACAATTGGGAGAGGACTGAAACCTAACCACCTAGAACTAATCTCGAATTCGAATTAACACAAAAGGTGAACTGGGTGGAACACCAAAAATAAAATAAAATATTATCATAGACAATAAATAAGCATACATATATAGTACCTTATATCCATTAGATACTAATGAAGTATCCATAAGAAAAGATAAACACATAAATTTTGTGTAACCAATTGTCAATTCCCAGCGACATTTATCTTCAACTATGTTAGTATCATAAACATTTAAATTGTTTATTTATAGAGACGAAGATTCCAATTGAGTATGGTTTTTTTCCTGATACGAATCGATTAATTGTTAAGGTCAAATTTGCTCTCTTCAAATGAAAAGTTCTATTCTTTAAAATTATTCATGATAGATTAACACACTTAAAATTGCACAAATGAATACAATAACACATTCAACAGAACAAATTAAATCTATATTATGGATTAAATAATTAATGGCAATAAATTCATCAAACAAATTTTATTTTGAGTTACCTGAATGATACTCTGGAGGTGGATCTGCATGTAATATACTCATTAAAATTAGGTTTTTTTTTTTCTAGAGTGAAATCCTAACTTTTTTTATTGAGATGAAAAATGAGGGATAGCTCAGGTAGCCTATTCAGTTAACCAAACAACATTTATTGATCCAATCTTTCGATTGTTAAGCAATTATATTTCAACCCTAACCGGTCACCAACATAGAGTATCAAGTCACTTGTCACGTGTCACATTTTAATTCGTCCATTTTTTAGAATTATATTTCAATTTAATTATTTTTTGACAGTAGTCAAACAAACTGAAAAGCGAGGGAGATGTACACTAAGCACTTTTCCTAGCCTTGACGGCTAGACAGTCTGCATTAGTTACATCACCTTTAGGAACATAGGAGCGGCATAAATAATTGAGGAGAATGTCGAGCACTAGGTTTTTGACGTTCAAATTCGAATCAACGGGGTTTCTGAGGAAGTTAACTACAACTCTGCAATCTGTTTGCACCTCTATGTTTCTAGAGATCTCATGTCCTTTGATATCTTACCAACTGTATAAAGTTAAAAAAAGTCTGACTGGTCTCACATCCTACCATCGACCTACGTCATTTTGGCGGTGTTTTTAAGGTGGGTCAACACCAGAAATTAAGTCAATGATTGAAATTCGCTCAAAAATGGAAAATTTGACTTTTAATATGGTAGTTTCTTACAACAAATTTTTATCAGATACTCCGTACTATACTTCGGTAGTATCTTACCAAATTTGGATTTCATAAAATAATTTTTCGTAAAAAATCACAAAATATATAAAAAGTCCACTCGGAAATAAGTTTAACTAATAGTAGTAAGGAAATTGTAATCCTCCACGGTCAAAATTAGCAGCCAATTTTAAGTCTTGAATAATTGATTGAAATTTGTAAAGGTAATAACTACTGTATTATTCTGGGTTTCCAATTTTGCAATAAACTCTGTTTAACAAATTTAATGCACCCAAAAAAGCTGAACATTGAATGGTTTTGCTCACATTATCTCCACCAACTTAGATCCTGTGCCAAACTCCAATCTCTCTCCTCTGGCCAAAAACTCCATACCCAGATCACCAAACTTGGTCTCCATCATTATGGCCCAATACCCAACTCCCTAGTTGAAATGTATGGCAAATGTGGTGTTATTGATCATGCCCTCAAAGTGTTCGACGAAATGCCTCAAAGAGATCCTGTATCTTGGGCTTCAATTCTCACTGCTTATAATCATGCTGGTTTTCCCCATAAAACGCTTTCTTTGTTCCTTAGAATGTGGGAGCTTGATAAGTTACTGCCTGATCATTTTGTGATTGCTAGTCTTGTTAGGTCCTGTGCTAGCTTGGTTGATGTTAGGCTTGGTAAACAAGTGCATGCTCATTTTGTTCTGTCACCCTTTTATGAGGATGATGTTGTTAAGTCGTCGCTTGTTGATTTGTATTCGAAATGTGGGTTCCTTGACTATGCTAGGATGGTTTTCGATTCGATTAAGGTGAAAAATACGATTTCTTGGACGGCTTTGGTTTCGGGTTATGCTCGAATTGGACGGAAAACTGATGCTGTGGAGCTTTTCAGGAGGATGCCTGGCAGGAATTTGTTGTCTTGGAGTGCTTTGATATCTGGGTTGGTGCATAGTGGTCATGGGAATGATGCTTGTAGTATCTTCAGGAATATGAGAAGAGAGGTTGATCATGGTGCTGACCCATTTATTCTTTCAAGTGTTATTGCAGCATCTGCTAATATGGCAGCACTACAGCTAGGGAAGCAATTACACTGCTTGGTTATATTGCTCGGGTTTGAACGTAATTTATATATCTCCAATTCACTCGTTGATATGTATGCCAAATGCAGTGATCTTTTAGCAGCAAAAGGCATTTTTTCATATATATCCAATAGAGATGTCGTGTCTTGGACTTCCATCATAGTTGCAATGGCACAACACGGCCAAGCAAAGGAAGCATTGGCGCTATACGATGAGATGGTCATGGATGGTGTAAAACCTAACGAAGTGACATTTCTTGGGTTGATTTATGCATGTAGTCATGTAGGTTTAGTTAACAAAGGTCGGCATTTCTTTAATACAATGGTTCAAGATTATGGAATGAAGCCCTCGTTGCATCATTACACATGCTTATTAGATGTTCTTAGCCGTTCTGGTCACCTTGACGAGGCTGAAAAACTCCTAAAGACAATGCCATATAATCCTGATGAAGCTGCTTGGGCTGCTCTGTTAAGTGCTTGCAGGAAACACAAAAATACAGAGGTTGCTATAAGGGTTGCTGATCATTTACTGTGCTTGGGGCCTGAAGACCCTTCTTCTTATATTTTGCTTTCTAATACATATGCTTCTGCTTCTATGTGGGATAATGTGTCTAAAGTTCGCAAAATAATGTCTACAACATATTTGAAGAGAGAGCCTGGTTATAGCTGTATTGAACTTGCAAAGGTTAGTCAAGTGTTTTATGCAGGGGAGACATCTCATCCTATGCAAGAAAAACTTATTGGTTTGCTTGAGGAGTTGGATTTGGAGATGAGAAAAAGAGGTTATGTTCCAGATACTAGTTATGTTTTACATGAACTGGAGCAGCATGAGAAGGAGAGACATTTGTTGTGGCATAGTGAAAGGTGGGCTGTAGCATATGGCTTGCTTAAATCAGCTCCTGGTACCACCATACGCATAGTGAAAAATTTACGAACTTGTGGGGATTGTCACATGGTTTTAAAATTCATAAGCAGCATCGTAAAGAGGGAGATCATTGTTCGAGATATCAACAGGTTTCATCATTTTAAGGATGGTAGCTGTTCTTGTGGTGATTTTTGGTAGGCACTTACAAGCTGAGTATCTGTATACAGGACGTAATCTACCTCTTCATTGCTCAGGAACTCCATTAAGGAGTCTTATAAAGGTTTATAGCACCCTTTTCTTAAATCTTCATATTTATGGTACTCTAAACACACATACACACCATTACGCTGTCCTTTGAAGTCTTAACTCCTGATGATCCCCGAATTGTGTCTTTGGTTTGTCCGCCAAAATCTTAACTATTGCCTGATGATCCCTAAATTCTGTTATTTGTTAACTTTCTATTGATCTCTGATTCAAGAACCCCAATATCAATTTTCATGAAGCTATTATAAGAGTTTTAACACTGAAGCATTTTCTGACGAAAAAGTTGTGCTCCTTTTCCATCCCTCAGAAGGTTATTAGTTTACAGAAAGAACACATACTTGGCCTTCTCTACATGATCTCCTTTGTCCTAAGTCAGTAATCCATCATTACTCTAGTACATTAGAAAAATTGTATTCTTCTTAGGAGTTAGGATGGCAACTATGTATTTCTTCAGAATAACATATGATCAATATTGTCTGCTTGTAACATGTGATAAAATGCATCTGTTATTTTGTTTGTGTTGGATCTTTGTTAAAAGGAGATGAAGTTAATATTCTGTGTCTCTATCTTTAAATCAATTATTCAACAAACAGAATCAAAAGTGATGTTGTTCCCTTAACTATGTAACAAGTCTTAGTTAGTTCCATTATCGGTTTACCAATATGAAGTCCCATTCTCTTAGAGGTGCATCCTGTTTGTTTAGAATGAGAACGTAACTGGTTGGCTGTTTTCAATGGTTATTTTGATTTGTCCATGTTAGTTTTCATAAAGAGAAATATAGGAAGGTGACTCTTCACTTAGATATCTTTTTTTTTTTTTTTTTTTTTTTTTTTTTTTTTTTTTTTTTTTTAATTCCTGAGCCTAGAAGGACGCTATTGAAGATGCCCTGGCCAGTTTCCAACCCGTCATCTTGGTTCTTGAGGATGTTGCTCGGAGCGAGGCAGAGATTGAAAGAGCCTTGAAGGTAACTCATCACTTAATTATTGCATGTTTTGATGTTTAGGATTTATGAGATCATATTTGGGAAAGAATTAGATATGTTATTGTAGATTAGGGATAAGGTTACTAGATTTAATAATCGATACTGTTTAGTTTATAATATTTTTCTCATAGGAAGATATTTCTCATGAATGAAGAAAAGTAATGTATGGAGATGTCTAGAAGGACATTATTGAAGGCATGAAATCTTTTACTCTGTAATCTATAATTTTCACACCTTTTTTAAAAAAAAAAAAATTCTAATTTGTTCTTCGAATCATTTGGGCTTCTTGGGTAACAATCTGTTAAATAGTGTCAGATAATTGATTTATTTCCTGAGGATGGGAAATTATGGGGTTTTAATGGGGTGAATGGAAGACTGGAGTAGTTTATCTAGATACATATATATTTGGTGATATATAATAAGACACTGCTGAAAGCTTGAACTATAGTTGCCTGCTTTAATGATTATTAGGGAAAGAATCATGAATTTTAGTTAATTTATAACTCTTAGGGTTGATCGATTGATAGAGAAGTCACTAGAGAGAATAAAGGGTTTAACTGTGGAAAAGTAAACCATTTGTAAGTCGTTTTGTAGGGTTCAGCTACTTTATTATACAATATTTGCATAGGGCTTGTGGCTTTGATGTCAAAGAGTTAATGTTATCCGTAATTTCGCTTTGATGGTTGGTCATTGTAGAAAGCTTTGATGATCAGCTATAGTGAGCCTTTCTTGAATGGTCATCCCAAACGTGGGACTGTGGGAGGTGGAGGTGGCTTGAAGAAGATAGTGAGACTTGCTTATGGGTTATGAGCACATACTTGTCTCCTTTATCGCTTCCTTGCGCATTGAATTAGTAGTTGAGGGTTCAACTGAGTGATGATTTCTGACAGAGATCAGATGTGGTGTCCTAGCCACCAATTCGCTGGACCTTTGTTAGGTGTTGTGAGTTGTGACAAGGGCATATCGCGGAAAACACCTTAATGCTGTAAGAGCTCAGTTGGGAATTGTGTTGGGCAGGAAGTTGTGGTGACATCCAGTGCATTAGTAGAGTTTGACATTGAGAAAGAAAGTGACGAAGCAGATTGGTTGTATAGATAAGTGGGGTGATGAAAGAAAAGATTTATTTAGAGAAATATTGCCTTTATTTCACTAATTTTATGTGTAATAATACTCCCTCTGTTTTCCCAATTTCGACAATTCTCCATTTCTCACTTTAATGAGTTTAACAAGATAAAAGAGCCTTCTACAGAGAATGAAGGAGACTCTAACTTCCAATCAAACTCCAAAGCCCCGGATCCTGCTGAATTTAGCTTTTATGCACTTGTTTTTGAAACAGGCAAGTGAGGGAGAGAGGGGGTGAGGCAAGAAAAGAGAAGGTGTGAATGAGCGTTAAGGTGTAGAGTATGTTAATTGACAGCCAAATAGTGGGTAGAGAGGCTTGTAATCACTCACTTTTGTAGCTTCTGTGTGGGAACAGATAAATAAAATCCCTAAGAAATGAATTGTAAATGGTCATATTTTGATTTGTTTGCTTGTTGTTGTCCTGATGCCTGATGGCTGATTTCTTGATATCTACCATCTCATCATGTATTTAGGTATCAGTGTGAGAAGAACAGATAAATAAAAGCATCTAGAAGTGTACCTTCTCTTGTAGTTTAGGTTGTGCTCAGCAAGAAAGGAAAATGATGTCTGCGTTCAGGTCTCATTTTACCAAATTTCTATTGTCAGACAAAAGGAGATTTTGTGCATTATATTCTCGTTATGTTCAATTGGTCAAATTTGAGTAAGCAATATTGTTACACTCCTGGATGTTACTCTTTAACCGCTTGATCTTCTGCTGACTGTCTTGATTGCAGCAGGGCTGTTCCTATTGTTAGCAGTTTTGTTATTCTTGGATAGTACGAAGTATATTTGCTTGTTTGTAATCTTTGTACTGCATAGTTTCGTGTGTCTTTATTCTCAGCATGTTACCATGTTTTTAATTACTAGCATTACTCCTATGTAATAAAAACAATGTATATTATGAAGTATAATCATGCTATATATCTCAGATGTGAGGATTTAGATCCATATTCTAAGTGACTAAGTCTCTATCGAGTAAATGGAAACAGAACAAGTTGTTCATTTTAAAAAAATGATCTATGTGTAGGCACAGAAAATTATAAAATTTGTGTTTATAGTATATTACTGTGATACCTTAGCTTCTTCTAGACAATGTTATATAGGGACTTTAACTCTTACAGGAAGCCAACATGTTGCTTGACGGTTTTTTCTCTCGGTGACTCATTCCAACCGTGCTTATAATTTTAGCATTATAAATTGATTATAGTGCATACGAGAATTTGATTTGGTTAATCTTTCTATGATGTCTTTGCAGAATTCATCTGCTGCGACTACAAGGCAAGTTATGGTGACGATGGCTGGCTGATTATGTTTGTTGACTAATGCTTTGAATATTATGTAACTAATCTACAATGTTAAAATTGTTTCAGGATGTTTAGCTTAAATAGGAGGAATACAATTGTATTTTTGTCCTACAAAGCTAAAGAAGACTTGAATGATGGGAAAAAAAAAGAAAAAGAACCCGGTAACAAGAGATTTGAAGGATGGAGTTAGATTTAAAGGAAAAAGTTTCAACTTTTCAGATTTGTTAAGTTGGATTGGTAATGATTTAAGTATGGGAATAGGTTGTGTCTAATGACATGTATTAAACTTTGAATGTCATTTTGTTGTTGTTCAGGCTTTTATGGGTTGAATTGTGACCAAAGATACTTTTTATTATGTTTGTTGACTTTCTAGCAATGACTGGTTAAGGTTTGGTAACATGATAGCTGATTTTCCCTTATTGCTTCATGTTATCTTCTTTTGTCTACAAAACATTGGTTTTCAAAAGTGCCCTCTAATTACTCTTATGTAATACTAATGCTTTGAATTAAATGCCTAAATATAACAATATTTTTTTAACAAATATATACCAATAAATTTTTTTATTTCACAAAACATATACAAGTGTATGCCGTATGAATAATCCCTGTGCTCTTTAATTATGACTAAACAGCATTGTGGGGGGTGGGAGATTAAGGAGCCCTTGTGATGAGAAGAAAACAAGAGAGAACCCAAAAGCAGAAAGTAACAATTTGTAACTTCCTAAATGGCAAAGTATTAGATTGATTAAGGAACAAAGGAAGTATTGCCTTATTTCTGACAGGAAAGATTTGTGCCTCCCTCCACAGAAGCAGCCTGCAGATATAGCTGACATACAACAATACACAAGTCTCAGCCCCACCACATACATAGTCATAAATCATAACGGGCCTATACTGACAGCTCTCACTCCCCCGGTGTACAAAGACTACAGCCTCAGAGTTTTAACCCAGGAAGCAAGAATATGCACACTAACAAGTCATTACCAAGTCACTTAACCACATAATCTCTGCCTTCCCCTTTACAATTCCAATGAAACAACCATAAGTTATCCTTTTATTCTTATTCTCTAGCTTTTTTTCCCTTTACCATAATAAGATTCTGGATGGAGAAGTACGGCAGCAAAAATACATTATTTACTGACGAGATATGCTTCAAATACACATCAAGATTCCCAAAATACAAATCAGCATGCAACAGTATGAAGAATCACCACGGCATCTAAAAAGAAAGTTGGAGCAACTGACAATATTGACTTACTCTTGATGAAAATTCACAAGCTCGGTAAAATCACGTGAATCTTGGATATGAGTTTGTAAAATATTCCATTGTGACTCTATGACATCCACCTGAAGAAAGACATGCAATAAGTTTAACAAGATAATCCTCAAATAAACTCAGAAGGAGAAGCTAATAAGCACTGTAAGGAATGCAGAAACCATAGCCTGTTAAGGTCATCTATAATCACAAGAAGTACGCAGGACGTGCAACATTTCTGCTTCTTCGGTCCAGTTATATTTGGAGACGTGCGGGTGGGAACTACAAAGTAACAGAGGCAACTTCGCCAATAAAGAAGCCATACTTAACACATAGAAGTCTATGCTAGTTCAATTTTTATAATTTCTTGCCAGTGGGAGCATCTAGAGTCATCTATCTATACTTATGCTTCTCTTTCTCTAGTTTTCTTTGGATATTACTATATTAGTGAAGGTTAGATAGCACTTGGAGCCCTCGAACTCACTATAGCCAATTGAGTTCATCATGCAATTGAAACTCTGATCAAACTATTTGCATCAAATGGGCATAAGAGTGCACATGTACACTGATATATTTTCATGAAGGCATGCCACGCCATTACCCCAGTTCCTCTAATGAGGGCATGCCTATGCAAGAGATTTATTCGAGTAGAAAAAATAATAAAAAATAATAAATAAAAAAAAGACAAGAATGGAGGACAATACCCTCAGATATTTGACGTATCTTACCTGGATATAAAACTGTAGATTCCTAATCAAAAAGGCCATATGTTCTCTAACCCGCCACATTGGTCTAAAACGTTGTCGCCTCTGCTGAGATGTAGGGCACTTAATACGTTCATTGCGATGTTTCGCAAAATCACTATGATCTTGATGCATCACTGAAGCCCATGACTTCTCCAACTCCATTTGTGTCCGTTTAAGGCGTAACAGATACTGAAAAACACGACAATATCTGCAGATTCAGCAGTGAACATATGTTAATAAAAGGGTGGGGATAATTCTTTCACCAATCAACAAATTTCACAAGAAAACAGAAATATATGATACATCCTTCAACAAAATCATAAGAGGGAGTTATTATTAATCGGATATGGTAATGGTATCCACTGTAGAAAAATCCATAGAAAAATCTGAATGCTATAAGGTCAAGGCTTACTTAGACAGCACTTCTTGTGTGAAAAATAATTGCAGGGGCCAATCAATAGAATACTCAAGAGTTATTCCATCCCAGCCATCCACATCCGCTGTAGTGTTTGTTGAGGCAACACTAGAAGTTCCACTGGAGTAAGATTTTGATTTAGCATCCGCTTGTGTTGATTTTACAGCAACTCCGATAGAAGGCATCCTAGAGGTCATCATAAACTACATTAAATGTCAAGGAATAAAGCAAACAGAACCTACAAAAGTCCAAAGTGAAAGGAATACCTAAAAAGCTTTGTGTGTGTGTGTGTGTGGGAGGGGGGGGGGTGTCATAAAAAAGAGAGTGAGGCATTGATAAGCTTGAACAATCAAACGTTACAAGAAAAAAATGAATGAAGTGTGCGTGTGAGAATAAGAAATTTTCCAAGTACTTCGTTCTAAAAAGTTCAACTAATGAAAAGATTAGCACAAGCTCCCACTCAAAGCAATACAAGGGCAGAGAAGTTGTTTCTACAATATTTCAGTTACTCTACAATGTAGTAGCACTTAGAAGTATAGGCAAGATTTATAAGTCACTTTAATCCAATGAATTCGTGGAACACAATATACAGACACATTTATAAGTCACTTTATTCCAATAAAGTTATGAAACACAAAGTATGGACACATAAGAATAAGATAATAACATGTACAAGAAAGTTTTCATGGGGTAACTTAAAGAATTTTTGTCTTCACAAGCATCACTCAATACGACAAAAATAATTTGAGACAATAAAATTGAGAATTATGCTATCCTTGACGAGAGGGTTGATGTGAGTGGACTCAAATGGCCAAAGTCCAAGCCCACTTGCACTACCAATCCGGGTGTACACTAGGAGGCACAAACTGCAGCAAGGCAAAAGCAACAAAGAAGTGCAGCCAGACGTGGGAATGAGGACAAGGATCATTAACCACTAAGGAAAGTAGCAAACAACCTGTTTTCTGACAGTTTGATTCTGTTCAGTAGTAGACAAATAGTCATTAAGAGGGAATCGCTTTTGTAGTAAGAATTGTAATATTGGGGGGGGGGGGGGGGTAGATGGGTATGCTTTTGAGAATTTAGACAAATGTATTGAGATTGGTAACCCTCAAGTTACCCATGGGAGTGATAGTTGTCAACTTCTTGTAAACCTTTTGTTTCAATCAATCAATCATCAAGCTTTCCGCCTATTTTTCTGTTCAATTAGCTACAGTTGCTTAGTTCGAATTTCAGTCCATTACACAGAGAATAGTGTATTACAATTTTTTTGGGGGTACGGTCATAGTGTCTTCTTGGCTTCCGGAGGACGGATGGTCCTCTTTGTCTTGGCCTCAAAGTTTGATCAGTAGTGATGCAAACAGTTTTACCACAAGGAATGTCAAAACCTCAAAGTTATAAAGGAAAAATTACCAAATTGCATAGCAAATCAAAAAAATAAAAAAGAAGTCTGAACAAAGACACAAATCAAATTCTTCAAAACTAGACTACTGTGTCGTAGTGAAAACCTAAAGTAATACTTGAACTTCTAAGGGAATGCTAATTTGCTAAGAGAGTACAGGCTCTCACCTTCATGATACTCTGGAAAAATATTTATCTTCATCGCTGATTGTCTTCACTGCAGCCTGCATCACAAAGAAAGAAAACCATTATCACCACATAATCAAATAGAAATTACTGGGAGTTAGCATATCCACAATTCTACAGCAATAACAACTTTTATGTTGTTTTATCACCAATAATCCATCAATCTAGGAATTTTTACTTATTTGATTCTCTTCTGGGAGCTAATAAGTAATAACCTTTAAGTGTTGAGACTATGCAGAATTTTTTCAATTTATATCAATAACTTTAGCCCCATGCTCTCTTTGGGAAAACGTTCTGCTTAGGATTGGCATTTGCTAGTAATTTTACAAGAATTTTTCAATATGCTATCACCTCTATTTTATATTTTCTATGTTATTTTTTATTTTAATGCCCCAGTTTGACATTTTGCACCATTCACATACTCCACTTTGACCATTGTTGGTGATTTATACATAATAAAAAACATAGTCATGAGGGTTCTTGTTAGAATCGTCTCAAAGTATATTGCATAGTCTCAACTCTCAAAGTACTTCCCCCCCCCCTCCAAAATTTCTTCCCCACATCCTTTCAGGTGTAGACTAAAATCAAACCAAGGATTACTGATTTGCCACCCTGGAACACGGATTTTTTACTGACTTGCCCAGCATGCAAAACCCAACACAAAAAATCTGCCTTTGAAATGGAATCTGGTCTTCAGTCACTCCAAACAATCCTTAATCTCATCCTCTGTTTAGATCTATGAAGCTGGGTAAAGATCAATTGATAACATGACACATCCACATGCCCATAGCCATAGCCATCAAAAACCACCTCTTACAACTTTACAAATTACTTGTATTAAGTCAATGTTTTGGTGGAGAATAATTTACAAGAGTTGTTTTAACAAATTTTTATTTCAAAAGAAGTAATGAGTGTTAAACGTTATCTATTCATTCAAACAACTTTTTTTGACCCTCATTGACAATTGCAAATAAAATGAATTTGATGTGCTAGAATAACTAACTATTCACTAAGTGTGGCTTATTGTTTGTTTATGTGGTCAACAATTAATACTAATTCTTATACGAATGATGATACATTGATGTGTGATGGCGATAACGCCATAGTGAGAGCTGTTTTTGGTGATTTTATCTATCATATTGTTTTCATTTGACTATTTAACCTTTAAATTTTAAACCTCACTTGTATTTTATTGAGATATTAAGCTTTTTTTAATTAAATTTTGGTAGATAATTTGTACTTGTTTTGTACTCACTCGAGTATGGCATAACACCCCTTCTACTTCCACTGTTTTATTATACATGTCATCATAAATCCAAGAGTAATTGAGTTAATTCCAAGGTGTTACAATTTTTGACAATATAAAAGTTTATTTTGAAAAATTTCAGACAAAATAAGTTTACTTTGAATAATTTCAGTTTATTTCTGACAATTTTAGAAAAAAAAGTTTATTTAAGACATTTCAGATTATATCAAAACCAATATCAAATAAGTTCAGACAAAAATATATTTCAGATGAGTCCTCACAAAATAAACTTACTCCGTTTTTTTTTTTTTAATAAAACGTTAGGAGTTTTACACTATTCAGACACACTCCTTTAATCGTCTTTTGTGATTATACATTGGAAAAAATATAGTCATGTGAGATCTTATTAGATTCCGAAATATACTTTCATTATATCAACTTTATATAATGTTTACTACCAACTTAGATATTTGAATCTGAAATGTGCATTGGCAAGCGTGAAATCCCCAACACTGCGATTACAAAATAATACTAGTTCAGATAGGTTCAAATATAATATAGTCATGTGAGATCTTGCTAAATTCATATCAATTTATATTTTCACAATATTAAGTTTTATATTTTTACTTATCTATAATTAGAAATAAAGGGATAATATTTTACGCATTGGCAAGCGTGAAAGTCAAAAAGTTGCAACTAAAAGGCACGCAGGAAGTATAAGTTCAAATAAATTTAGATAAAACAGTTTTGTTCAAATAATAAAATTTCAGACTAGATCAAATGATCCGAACACAGCCTTAACCCTTCCTTAATCATACATTTGTAGCTTGACTGCTGACAAGGAGTAAGATGTCTAGCCTGTGATCATCAGTTATTCACTTACAACAAGATGAAAAGCATTCTATGATTAAATTTTGTTAATATATATTAAATAGATGATTAGAGAACAAGTGTCACCCGTGTATAAAAGGATAGCCAGAACCAAAAATGTCATGCCCTATATCAAACATGTGTAATTTATTTATGAAGTATAGCAAATTTATCAGGTACTATTCTTACATATATAACATCCTAATGATAAGCTCGCAGAAATATAGATCAATGCCAGATTACACATCAATATGAAAAGATATTTAAGTGGTGCACTATACCAGCTGGAATGGCACCATAAGATCAGCTTCAGCAGTTGATTGGCGAGGTGGTAAACGCATCAATTGTCGACTTTCCTCCAAAAAGCACTGAAGACATTATGATTCAGTGATTTCAGTGGCTTAAAAAAACATAGAATACAATGCACTACTATAGCTGAACTGTTCAAAACAACAAACACAGAAATTACAACAAAAAACCACTGTACCCTACAGTCCAAGAGTTTGTGAAACTAATTTGGGTCAGCTATATAGCATGAACACGTATGAGATGACCATGAAACACTATTCCAAGGAACAACAAATTAGCATATGCCTAGAGATGATTACTCAAGTAGCAATTATACAAACTAAATAGCATGAGAAATAAGCACAAAGAGGATATTTGAATCAGAGGAGTTCAAAAACCGGTCGGACCGGAAATATGGACTAGACAGGGCCAAAGAAACCAGTCCAGTAACCGGTCGAGAAATTTAAAATATCGGTCTTTGGTCCAGTCCAAATCAAGACCGGTTTTTTTGTATAAATTTATAAATAAAACTTCAATAATGTTTAGTTTTTACCTTCAATATGCTATGATTATTTTTATATTATGAGCTATATTTTAGATGTTCAAACTATGCATAAAACAATCATTTTCCTTAATTTATTTTTTCATTTTTTCATAATATTAAAATAATAAAGTAATGAAAATATTGAAAACCGTTTTGGTCCGGGTTTTGGACAGGTTTTATCGGTCCAGTTCGGGTCCAGTCCAAGAAAACTGGTCTGGTCTCTAGGAGTCAACTTTTAAATTTCCAGTCTTTGTTTCGGTCTGGTCTTGAACAGCCTTAATTTGAATGAAAAAAAGATTTACGCAAAAATTTGATAACAAACAAATATCATCAGATTACCCACAACCAATAACTGGAAGCTTTGGGTTGTACAATAGGAAGAACAACATACAAGACACTCATCAAACTATTTCCAAATAGCATAATTTTGAGCAACTTTGATCAGTAATAAATAATCCATTAGATGCACTGGTAAAAAAAGTTTTAAAAAATGGAGAAAAAATTGCATGATCAAGAGCTAAAGGAAAGGTGCCAAAGACAGAAAAACAGGATGTTAAATCCAACAGACAAATGAAGGATGCAAAAATCCATGATGAAAGCTGAACATAACCCAATGTCAAGTTGAATAATTACTCTGCTAAACTACCAACACAAACAGCATTCCCTATGAAAAGTCAGTGATATTAAAAAAGAGGAATTGTGGAATGAAAACAACAATTCACCAACTAAATGCCACGGAACCCTGATACAAGCAAAATTGACAAACTAAAAGATGATGGTGAAGCTTTATACACAATGAAATACAAAATCAGCATAGCAAGTAAAACTTGAAATCTTGAATATTTCCATAACTAACCTGGAAGAAATCTCCCTTGGCCAACAGAAAATAGACTTTAAGGGCCTTCAAATGGCCATTCAGATCAGCACGGACAACAACAAGCTGCATTTGTCATTCAAGAATTTTCATATAGCACCCTAAAAATATAGAAACAAATTTGTTAAAAAATTTGCATAAACCACCTGCCATAGATGACTGGCTGCAATAGATCGAATGGAATCAACAGCATACTCAAATGACCTTTTGTGAAATTCTGTTGATTCCTGCATATCAAAGCAAGAATTTCATGTTTGAATGCTATCAGCATCTCAGGACAGCAAAATTTGGTTCTTGCTCCATTAATTTTTTTCTTAAGGATTTTGAGTGAACCCTTGAATTGGAAAAAGACCAATAAGTAGCACCAGAAGAAACTACAGTCACCGGTTATATATTCCATAACTAGTTACAAGCCAAATATATCCCGTAAACTCCTCAGCTACAAGAAAGAAACATACTGCAAGAAAGAAACCTTTAGGTCCTGGAGCATTGCTTCAATCTTATCTGCCTCAGCCTGTGGTAGTAATTCTTCTTCTCCTGTAAGTTCTGAATCTGATGAAGAATCCTTTTGAACCGAAAAGCGATCAGATTTAATTATGTAGGATTCCCTTGGAATTTTGGGGTGGTACAATGAATCTTGTGCAAAGCCAGGACTGGGATTCCGAAGCACCCTAACAGCTTTACCAGCAAACAGAACAGACTCTGCAACACAGATGTGGACATATTCAGAAAGCATATCCTGCATTGCCATATTATGAAAGTTATCCATTTGAAGCAGAAGCACTACAAAGTAAAAATCAACAAGGATAATAAACAGACAAAAATCACGAGTTCAAGAGAGATTCAAGAGGAAGATGCTCTACTGACAAACATGCTTAAATATTACGGTCATTTGACAGGATGTGAGGGTGGGTGGCTCCTGGAACATAACAAATTGGACCTTAAACAACTAACACGTTCCTCACTAGTGCAAAGACAGCTTCAAATGCAGCACATCTGCATTCGCTGCAATTCCAGTTAGCAAACAAAGCCAATACAGAGAAGTCTTTTTCTGGTTGGTGAACTTCTTTAGATGGATCCTTTTTATGCTTTGAAACTACAAAGGATATATCCTCCATGCACTTGAGATAGATATGTATGACTTGAAAAGCCCACCAATCATGTCATATCTGAGTGGAAATAAGAAAGAATGCAAAGAAGAAACCATAACAGATAATGGTCCCTGTAGCACCAACATTTCAAGCACACATAATAATAGCAACAGAAAACAAGTTTGAGGCAAATTGAAAGGTAAACTAGAGTATAGCTAGCCATCACAAGCGGTAGCCAATACATTAATATAGAATAAGCATCTCCGACAGCTGAAAAATACCAAAGTTATATGAAATCCCAAGTGCCAATCAGCTAGAGAGGAATCTTCTATGGTTAAGCGTGTCAATTTCTGAATCATGTCAGGATTTGAAGAGTCCTTCCCCAACTCCCTGCCTTCTTCACTGTCAAAGAGACATGGGTAAGTAAGGACATAAACTTCACATTGAATCTAACTAATTAGATTTAATTAAGGGATGGATAAATAAAAAATACAAAGGAGAATTTCCTTTTATCTCACACTGAAGTTTCTAGCTTCTTTCTCTAGGAACATTACAGGGCATAATCAATCTTTTTCCTTCATATGTCTCCTTCGTATTTACCTTTAATTACAAATGAATATATGTAGCAAATCTCTCCTTTTTGTAAATAGATATCTTGAGCAAAGATCAATAACCATATCTAAAAATCGAAGAACCTACAAGTCAAAGGATCCATCTTGAAAAAATAATGAGCTCCAAATGACACCCCACCCTACAGCCAAAGTAGAACCCAGCACATGCGCCATTAAGAAAACCAAACACCCCTCCCCAAAAAAAAAGGAGAGGGGGGGGGGGGTGAGAGGAGGGACAAATAGAGAAAACCTATAATAAAAGTTATTTCTGCAAGATATCAAGTAGAAGATTATGTTATTGTTCTAACATTCAAGTACATTTTCTTTCAAATTGTTACAGCACCTCTAATACTCTATGAATCTGGCTTCTGGATACTGCCAGTGCCAGGCATACGGACAGGACTGGTGGAATTGATAACAGCTTTCCCGTACAAAAGAAGCAACTAACAAAGTTCCCGCGAGTTGTAACTAGAAAGTGAGTTAATATAACACTGCTTAGTGAACTCTCACTGCACAAGATAAAATTAGACATAAAGCGATTTCTTTCACAAACTTATGACAAAACATGAAGAGCTAAATTGAAAAAAGCAAGCATTTTATCCAATAAAATATGATATAAATCCACAGAAATGCAGAGCAGCATATCTCTAAAAATGAAGAACAAACATAACATAACAAGCCACACAGTATAATAGCAAAAACGAAAGGTCTCAGGAGATAGCAGGCAGCTCAATGAAAATAAATCAGGTCTATGCTATTACCTTTTGATGAAGAATTCTCCATAAGGATCTTGAAGAATACCATAAACCATCCAAGATGCAAGTTGGTTGAACAACACTTGGTGCCCGTGCCAAAGCAGCCTAAAACATATATGTCAAAAAGTAAATAAGTAACAATTAACTAAACATAATCCCATCTCAGTGTAAAATGCATAATAGTATGATATGACTTAACATCAGAAGCATCAAGCATACATCTCCCACTGATTCACAGTCATGATATACTATAGTTATAATGCATCGAATTAAAAGCACTTTCAAGAAACCATCAAGGATTCAAACAAAAGACAAAAGACAAATATTGATCATATGTTAATACTACAGAAATTATCACAAATTTTTGGATAAAGAAAATTTTGTTCCATTTAAGAAAATTAAAATACAAAGAAGAAGAAACAGTGATCCAAGAGAGAATTAGCAGGCATCAAAATAGCCCTCAGAATCTTTCAGACGTCTAAAAGAGAAATTACAGGGATAGCCCCATGTTGCCTAGAGAGGCACAATATATTGCTCTATACCGTAAAAACCAACTAGAATCCCAATAGCAAATGATTCAACCATGCCTCTCCCAACAAATCACCTAAACTGGTCATACGATAAAGATTAAAGTTGCATTGCAATTCTTTAATCCTCTTATTCCTTCAAAACCACATCATAATTTCATAGGCACTCCACAATTGACAAGGAACCCTCAGACACACCTAATGCAACCCTATAGCACCAGAAACTTATTCTCAAAAACGAAGCCACCATATGACGCAAAGTCAAGTTACAGGTTTATTGCAGCCTCTCTCCCCCGCCAGCAAAGCACATACCAAACATTGGGCAATAAAATCTTAATGTGTCTCTGCATCGAGAACAGGAAACAATTCTTTCTAACAAAGCCATCCATACAAAATATTTGACTCAATTTGGGACCCTAGCCTTCTAAATAAATGTAAAAAGGATGAGGGAATACGATAATATGTTACAACCAAACAAAACTATCTTAGAATCTGTATTGGGAACTAAATCAAAGACATGAACAGGTAAGCAAGAGAAGCAACCTCCCAAGTCCCAATTCATGGAATATCTATTAAATCAAATTTCTGGGAGACAGGACTACCATTACTCCACTAAAGTAGAAGCGGAAGCACCATGAACAGAAGACAAACAATTCAGAATCCCACATGACACTCTCAAATATCTCAACTACACAAGTTAAAACTTGATAAGGAAAAGAAAAACAAAGGAACCTAAAGAGACAAGACTAAAGACATTATTCCAACCTCAAGATGAATTTGCCTATGTTTTCATCTGATTAGCATTGACCCCTAAATGCCAAAAGGAACCCTTTGTAAGACTGCATGCTTTGCATGAATCACAAGGAAGGTAAAGGAAGATTCTTTAACTAAAATACCCAATTTAGATACGGTAATTCATAAAGCCCGAAAACCAGGGCCATCTCGGGAGATTTAGAGGCCTTGTGCTAAGTACAATATTTAGGCCCCTATTATAACAAACTTCACACTCACATTTTTTTATAATAGTAATTTTAAATACAATGATAATTACAGCAATTGGAAAACCAACAAGAAATAATATCAAAATCAGGGCATCGAAGCAAAATAGATACAACCTGGCCTGGATTTTAATTGATGAATTAATTATTGGAAAATCATCAATGGCAAAATGAAAGAATATTGCTTCCCTTTTTCCCCTTTTGCAGTGGATTAAACAAATATAAAGAGTGAGAAATAGTAGGAATAGAGAGCTTAATTCTGATATAAATTATTTCAAAAAAAAAATGCCGTTAAACATAATTATTTAGGGTAGATTATTTGAAATAGATGGTGTCCTCATACTTGCTTGCTGAAAGGAAAAAAAAACAAGTCAAGGAAACTATATATGGGAAGATGGGAGTGATAATTAAGAGAACAAACTTTGGGAAAAAAAGAGAATAAGAAGCATTTATAACCTCGGGAAATTTTAGGCTTTGAATAGTTTGTTGAATTGTTGTTAATGGTGAGCATTGTAATTGGTAATTAGGGGAAAATTATTATTAATTTTATTTTTTTTAATACTCAGAGAATTATTTTTTTTATTTTTTTTAATACTCAGAGAATTCAAAAAGTTGAAGAGATCAAGCATCTTTGAAAGTTACCTCTCCTTTGTAAGGAAACCAACTCAATCACCAACCATAGGTCTGTCACATTTATTAGTTGCGTAAATGGTTTGAAACGTCATACAGTCATCATAGATTACTCTAACAAGATAAGATTATAAAATACCAACTCTAATTAAGCTTTCACTAACAAAGAAACAAAGTTGCACTGACTTTTGAGTATGCTAAATGCAAGGCTTTCTACAGTGAGGAACATCATCATGCTAAATGGGGTTGCCCCTTCCTCCCCACCCCCTTATTCCAAACCCAAACACTCCATTTCTCAAAAGTCAAATCGACTATATATGATGGACTATTATCAGATAAATGACTATACCAAAACTCATCTTTTCAAATTTTTAATAATAATAGTGAAAAGAAGTAAACTAAATTCATGTGACCAGGAAAACAGGCCGAAACAGATTTTCCAAATTGAATTACTCTGTATTAACTTACCTTTGAAGGCAGGTTTGAAGTTTAGGCACCCCACAATGACATCTTTTATGCAAGAGATTGAGAAGTTTTCCTCCACGAACATCATCACGCTTTATCTCTAAAATAAGCTCATAAAGAGGAGGCAAAAGAACTGGAGAAAAATCCTTCAGTTACAACTTTGAAATTATGTGACACAAACTTTAAAAATAAATAAAAAGGTCACAATACTCCACCGAGTAAGAAAATAACAAGTTCAAAAAGATATTATTTTTCCCCTCAAGACGAAGTTGCTAAAGTTGAGAACTGCAACTATGTGAGAATTAGCATGGGATTTATAATAGTGAATTTGACGACAGTATGAAAACAATACGTTGTTAGCGAAGAAAAGGAAACTATATCCTAATGTTGGCTAACTGAAAGAAGTAGCCACCAACGATGCATCTTGCATGAAATCATAAGTAGGAGGAAAGTGAGATTTAAGGTCAGATATTTGAAAAGGTTGAGCACAATTTTCTTACATATTGATCTCTTCGGCTAATATATACTATGTTAAATGTGTTAATTTCTTTTCTAGCTTTGTTCAGCATATCCCATCTTCCATGGCATAGCAAAAGGTTGGACAACAATACAAATTATGAGCAATTAATGTTTGTTTGACTTGAGATTTCCTTAGACATCATTTGGTGATTGGAAGAATGGTTGTATACTTAAAGTCACAAACTTCACCTTAAAGAAATGGTAAAGATAGGTTTTGAGTAGGATCAGTTTTGTATGGAACTCATGGATCATTTAGTAAGTAGTATAAAATTGCAGTAATTTCTATTGAATATATACTTAACTTTGCCAAGAAAGTCTCATGCCGATATCCATTATGAATCCAATCCATCCCACATATATTTTCTTTGTAATTTTTTATTACAGTTTTAAAGTTAATAGTGAGTGGTAATAAGAATTTGTATGTAGAAAAACACATGTTTAGTATTGATGTTTCCTTATCAGGGACGACACTGGCTTGACACTGCCATATATAGAGGCTATCAAACAAGTCATCAAGATTCCTGGCAAGTCAACCTCTAGGACAATGGATGGGGTGCTAGGGAGCATTGAGGCATAACAAGTTTCATCGATGGTCAAAGAGACAGAATGCAATGTCTAATGAGGAATTTAGCTCTTCAAAATGCCAACTTTCTACCCTATAACTTTAATTTTTATGCCTAAAAAGAAATCACTTTTCCTACATTTTCTGTTTGATATGGAAAAGATGAGAAAGTCTTATATGAGCTCACTATCTCCCATTGAGTTCCTCAAACCTTCTTTATTACCTACCACCACTCATAAAAAGGGCAAAGCTTTATTTCTTGCAAATTGTATATCAACTTTCAATTGCTACTACTTATTTATCTCCTTTTACCCATAAAAACCTCAACTTGATCAAGAACAATTCTCTTTATCATAAAATATGAAAGCTTTCACCCATATATTCTCGCAACAAGTTTTTATAAATGAGCCCTTCATCACACTATCCTCCATCCCAAATTCTAAGAATAAATACCATAGTCAATATATATAGGGAGTCAAGTATGTTACCTACAGTTTAAGTAACCCAAGTAAATTCAAACTATTTTACGAATTCAATTTCAACAAGGCAGGAATGTTCTTTGGAGACATAAACATGTTCATTTCAATAAGGTATACTATACCTAATTTTAGCAGAAAAATACTTTCGCTTCTCAATAAAAAGAATTAGGCCTAAAAAAGATGAAAGAACAACCTGATTGAGGCCCTGAGTAACAGTGGCCAAAATAGGAAGAGGATCCGCTAACAACTTCTGCTCAATCTGCAAAACCGCGGACCGATAAACCAAAAGAATCTCAACAATGGCATTAGCAATAGCACGCCGATACACACTCTGATTCTCACTCTTCCTCTTAGAAATATCCTCACTCTTTTCCAATGGCGATACATTCGCACTCGCCGATCTAATCTAGCTCAAGTTCCTCGATTTTGTAGCAAATCGATCCAACTCCCTGTAGTAAAACCCTAAAAAAATAATCCTCTCAATCACATCCCTGAAAAATCAACCAAATTCCACAATTCCAACAAAATTCAACAATTAACTCAAAATTACTACAATTGAAGAAAGAAATAGAGAGAGTGATGAAGGAAAACCTGTCACTGGGAGCAATGAAGGAGAGGTCAGGGGCGAGCTTGAAGGTAAGGATATCGGCGACCGGAGAATCAGGAGAGAGAATTCCGAAGGAATCGCGGCATTCTCGTTCGTCAACGATTAGGTTGCCGGTGTATCCGAGCAATGCTAGAAGAATTTCGTGCAGCATTTTTGGTCTGTGCTGTATTAAACTCAAAAACAATGTAGTCCTTGAGCTATTAGGTAACACTCTCTTTACCGGAACGGTATTAAACTTACGAACTTATAAGCCCTAAAAGTTCTAATTCTACCTTAAAAGCCTTAAGCTTATCATTATCGGAAGTTATCGGACCTAAATCTATCTTTTCATTTCATATTCGACATCAAATTATATTATCTTATCAGCCTGGAACTTAATAGACCTTAATGAACTTATTTCAAAACTAACTTAACCCAAAACGACCAAAACCACTTCTACAATTTGGAAAGAATAACACGGAACAATTAATTACTAGTCACAGAGCACTTAGGAATTAATATATGCAGAAGTATTTAGAACTTAGTGGAACATCTTCCTCCATTGTTAGGCTGAAAATGAAACCCAAAAAAAAAAAAAAAAAAAAGTATTAGTAAAACAGGATACATTATTAGTTGAATTCAAACATTAAAGGGTTGTTCGCAATCAAATTTGATTCAATTATCAGATCATCAAATAATGCTGATAATTTTAGGGATATGTGATTCAATTATCAAATTTCTAGCAACACAATCGCTGGTTATAATCTTAGTATGTAGTTCAGATTTTCGAACCCTACACTTGACAATTAAATTAAACTAAATTAAACACTAGATTATGAAATTCATATGATAATTACTAAAAGAAACCAACAACTTACCTCGAACAAATAATTTGTAATGTAGAACGTCAAGTGCGATGTCGAAGTGCGATGTCGAGTGCGCTTCAATGGAGAATTGAGAGAGAGTGGAGCAATTCAAAATAAAACCCTAACCTGCCTAGTAATATATGCCATATAGGTCAGTTCCGTCCAATAAACAAATGGGCCGGGTCTCGATACGTTTACAAAGTGTTGTCAAGTGTCTTCACCCCGGTGTAACCAGATTTTCCTGCACCCCACTGGCCACTCCTGTCTAATTATTAAATGTTCATTTTTTGGAATGAATTATTAAATACTTAATTTAATTATGCTAGTAAGACGTGAAATGTTTAAAATATTACTGGTATATTTTTGTATTTGTGTTTTTTTATGACTATTTTGTTATTAATAAGTTTAGTTATTTAATGAATTTACTTTTGTTTGAAAAATACCTTTTGATATTATACAAAATTAATTCAATTAACTATAATATCATTGGTGCTTTATCATTCGAAATTGGAAAAAGCTAGCAAACGTTTTGGAGGCGTTGGATGAGATAACTAAAAGTCGAAAAATTATATCAAAATGAACATTAATTACACCGATCGACGCGTGATTTTGACATGCATTCTCAAATTAATACCACTTTAGGAAATATTTTCAATGAGTATCTAACGTCCCGGGGGTGCTCATTAGCAAAATCTTTTGAAATTATTACACATCCACTGTTTCTTAGGCGTAAACGGGAACATCTTTAACTTCCCAAATGTACATTTACTATTTGAAAAATACACGTCTAGTAATGTAGAGCTATCATCCGTGTTCACCCAAAATCCAATGTTGTTGCGTGTTTTGCTTACAATCAAAATCTCGACACCATTATATATAACACCTTCAACTTCTCTATGACCCGAAAAGTGATTATATCACTCAAAAGATAATTATATCATTCGAAAAGTAATTATAATATTTATAAGGCAAGTATATCATCCAAAAATTGATTACATCATCTAAAAGATGATTATATTATTTAAAATGTAATTATATCATTTAACAAATAATTATACCATTTAAACGATAATTATATCATCCAAAAGATAATTATATCATCTAAAAAGTTTATATCATCTAACTAAATTATTTAAAATACAACTCACAACTAGATAATTATTTCAGCAGTGATTTTGTTCCTACTTTAAAGGAGTTATAGACCCAGTTGTTTTATACATTTGGATAAGGGATTTCGGCTTATATACTTTGAACTATCCTGTTATAATTTTTAGACCCATGTGTAAGCATAAATCTCTTTTCAAGTTGTTTCCAAATCTCAGCATTTTTGATAGATTCAGAGACATATGAAGCCAAGAGATTACCATGGCATTTGTTTTATCTTCCTTGTTTCGTGTCACAGTTTTCTCTTGGATGAGATCTGTATTTCCAGAGCCATTCTCCAAGATTTGTATTCAATTGCTCCTTCTAGCTTAGTAACATTGACTTAATGAGGTCCATCAATGGGTGAACAAACAGAGGATTTTGCATTTCGGCAAATGTAAACTTAGACATGGTTGCAAAAAAGAAGAAAAAAGCCGTAATTTGGTTGGACTTCCTGACCCCTTATTTATTCATTCGATTTGGAATAGCTCTTTCTCTCTGGCACTCTGTATGTGCTCTTATGATAGTAAGATCTTCCTCTTCTCGTATGCCAAGATAAAGGAGAATTCTCACTCAATGAATCCATATCCCGGGTTTTGGCTATATTATTTGAGAGGATTAAATTATTGAGTCTACGATAATTTTAGTGTAGACCGGATTCATACAAAACCTAAGCATCTCAATAGGTTTATAAAGCTGAAATATAGTCATGCTACTTATTACTTCAAACCGATAAAGAATTGCTATATTGTTACTATGAAATAAAATAAAAGCTAAGAAACACCTAAGGATCCTTTAAAACACCCTAAAGCCTTCAACTAGTCAATTCATTATCCTTCCTATTAGTGAACTGTTTGTAGCTCCTTGGATCAAATTTGGGATCATCATCTTCATCCTCCATGGGTTCAGGAGTTTGAGGCAAAATTACCTACTTCACTATTAAGTCTACACTGTACATTTAAGGGAAGAGAAGAGCTGACTCGTGGACAAGGGCAATGGGGGTGAAAGAACTATGGTGTATAGTTAAATCACCTTTACTGTTTTTCACGGAGTGTTTCAAACATGCAATTTAATGTTAACCTAGATTACTTGAAAATTTTAGAACATGGAAAACTTTAAAGAAATTTTGTATTTTATCACCCATAAATAACCCACTTTTTGAAATTACCACCTAAAAAAAATATATTTAAATAACCACCTATAAAAGACAAAAAAAATTAGATTTTACCACCAAAACCGTTAAATCTAACGTTTTAAAATAAAGATTCGATTTTTGTGTCAAAAACATGCTCTTTAGAGATTTTGGGTGTCATTTGCCTCAATTTGCGTGTGTCACACAAACCGAGGTATCTTCTAGTACGCAAAAACGAGGCTTTTTCACTCATTTTTTGTAAATTTTGACATCAAATCAGATCCAAAGGGTAAAAATGACCTCCAAAACATCTAAAAAACATACTTTTTACTCGAAAATCAAAAAATGTTTTATAAACGTAAACTTAATGGTTTTTTTAACAAAGAGTGGTAAAATCTTTTTATTCTTTTATGGGTGGTAATTAAAAAAAATAAAATTGGGTGGTAATTTTAAAAGGTGGGTTATTTATGGGTGGTAAAATATAAAATTTCCAAACTTAAAACATTTTTGTTGATGTCTAAATACTTCGTATAACATGATATGTTGACAACAATCAGTAGAATTATTTACATATTTGACATAAGTTCCACATTTCAAATTATTAACAGTTAACTATGAATCTGATACTGCAAATCACGATAAAGAGACATAATATGTATGTGACCAAAGCAAAGATAATTCGGGAGACAATCAGATTTCTATCCTTGAGTCTAACTAAAGCAACTCAGACAAACTACTTGGCCATACTTCAATGTAATCCTAGCACAAATGACACCATTATCCAGCGACCAATCTCACAAGAATAAAGGCTACAGCTATTCAGAACATATTTCTGTCCAACATATTTTCCACACTTCCACTAGGCTAATACTACTCTCGGATGACATTGGCATAAAAGGGGCCATCCGCAGAATCAGGCCATCAGCAGCTCACGCGAGTCAGGTGACTGCAAAATTACTTTGGATTCCTTAAGACAATGATAACTGAGTCTCCTCGAAGGAACATCTTGCTAATGAACCTGTCCTTGTTCACTGGCTGTGCCTTTTTCTTCCCTTTCCCAGTCTTCGGAGTCTGCGACATGACAACAAGAAATTACATTAATATCACAGCATGTGAAAAGCCATGAAATAGATAACTTTGCTCCCTCCACCTTCAAAAAATAGTGACAGTTCTGTTTTTCCTTTCAAGGGTTAAACTGCATAAACAATTATATGTTCCATTCTCAGGATCTGATACTAAGTAATATTTAATCATGGGGCAAAGAGGGAAGGGGATTGTAGATAGTTAAGACAAACCTCAGTCCACATCTCCCTGACATTTTCAAGAACCATATTGCAGTGACGATCAAAAGCTCTCACACGTCCAAACAATTTTCTGTTGTTTCGGCAATTGATAAGGACCTGAAGAGGTAATCAGAAGATTTAAATACCAACAGAGCAAATTGCGATATAAAGGGATGTGTAAACATGCTCCTCTTGCTAGGAAATATTTTGGAATATGAAAGCAAATACAGAAGGGAGTGTATATCAATATATTGTGGAAATTGTAAATAATGATAAATTCAACTTAAATGAGAAAATGTGAATAAAGTAGTTATCTGGTACCTGCGTGTTATTCTTGACACTCATCATAAGTACAGATAGTGGACCAGTATTAAACTCCTCTTCCTCATTCTTCCCCTTCAAAAGTTATCAAACAGTACAGTTGTTCATCAGCTTGAGTGTAGAGGCAACATAATTAGTTAACACGCTTAACAGAAGACGAGTCAGACAGGCCATCTAAAGCATAGTTCATGCAGAAGCCATTTTAATATAGTCCAAAATATTCCAGGTGCACCTTATTATAACACCTTAGCACAGAAGAGTGAGCACATTACCTTACAAAACTAATATGCAAAGCACCTTCTAAGTCACAACAATATTGATACTGATTTAACAAATCTACAGTGATATAGATTTCATTTCCAACTTGAAACAACATTTATCTACTCCGCAAATTCCTCTTGCAGTCCATCTAATATACAGTTTATATCCCCTATTATTATTTTAGAAATGTTATATTGCAAGAAGCTTTCAAGACTTATACAACAAAATGCCACTGTGGTGATTAATCAATCAATCAAAGCCTTAATCCCATAAGTGGGGTGGCTACATAAACCAAAAGTGATTATTCCGTATAGTCATCCTGAAAAATCTTCTTCCTCCATCCCTTACGATCAAATACCTCATTCTCGTGCAGCATTTTTGGTCTGTGCTGTATTAAACTCAAAAACAATGTAGTCCTTGAGCTATTAGGTAACACTCTCTTTACCGGAACGGTATTAAACTTACGAACTTATAAGCCCTAAAAGTTCTAATTCTACCTTAAAAGCCTTAAGCTTATCATTATCGGAAGTTATCGGACCTAAATCTATCTTTTCATTTCATATTCGACATCAAATTATATTATCTTATCAGCCTGGAACTTAATAGACCTTAATGAACTTATTTCAAAACTAACTTAACCCAAAACGACCAAAACCACTTCTACAATTTGGAAAGAATAACACGGAACAATTAATTACTAGTCACAGAGCACTTAGGAATTAATATATGCAGAAATATTTAGAACTTACTGGAACATCTTCCTCCATTGTTAGGCTGAAAATGAAACCCAAAAAAAAAAAAAAGGTATTAGTAAAACAGGATACATTATTAGTTGAATCCAAACATTAAAGGGTTGTTCGCAATCAAATTTGATTCAATTATCAGATCATCAAATAATGCTGATAATTTTAGGGATATGTGATTCAATTATCAAATTTCTAGCAACACAATCGCTGGTTATAATCTTAGTATGTAGTTCAGATTTTCGAACCCTACACAGTGGTGGTGAATTTCTCAAATTAAAATCTCTTATGTAAGATGGTAAGGTTTCAGACTTGCTGGAGAAAGCGCAGAAGGTTGTAAAAAAGTGGGAAAATGAGAATAGGTGGGTTTGGTTTTAGACTTGCCGGAGAAAGCGCAGATTGCTGTAAAGCTAAGTTATACGGCCGAGAAAACAACAAGTTGGCAACCATAGAACTTGGACGCTTTTGTTAACAATATAAATTAAACCAAAAAATCAGAAATTATATGAACAAGAACAACAATATAAATTAAAAATTACATGAACAACAATATCAATCAGAATTATATGAACAACAAAATAAATCAGAACTAAAAATCAAAAAAAAATCACATGCAAAATATCCTTTCCCGTCAAACAACAAATCAGCAACTGGTCTACCCTTTCCCGTAAAAAAAAAAAAACAAATCAACAATAGAAATTAACAACAAAAAATTTAGGCATATTAAGACTATTATCGAGCAAGAACAACAACAAAAACTGTATTAAAAAAAAAAAAAAAAAACGAAACGGAAACAAAAGCAATTAACTGAAACTTACCTTTGAGCTTTGACGGCTTGAAGGAGAGGAAGATTTGAATATGGAACTGGAGATCGAAAAAAATAAACCGAGAATGGAGAACTTCAGAAATCAGGGAACTTGAGATCGAAAAAAAAACCGAAACGAAAACAAAAACAACTTACAAAAAAATTACCTTTGAGCTTCAGAGTTTGAGACGTTGAGCTAATGAGCTTGAGCGTTCAGATGAGATGAGAATGGAGAAGCTCAGAAGACAGAAGCAAGAGAAGTGAGAAGACTGAGAAGTGAGAACGAAAGATTTGAGGAGAGAGAAAATGTGAAAACTGAAATGATGAAAAACGGCTGTTTAGGTTTTTTTAGGGTTTTAAGTTTTCCTCATTTTAGGTTTCAATTTGGGCTTGGGCAGTTGGGCCAAGTAATAAACGAAAAAAAAAAAAAACAACTCTTTTTTCGGGTTATAAGGTCGGGTTCGGGTTGACCCGATCTAATTTTGACCCGAAAATAATTTTGGGTTATGTGGGTCATTTCCGGGTTGAAATTTTCAACCTTAACCTAACCCATTTAATTTCGAGTCGAGTTCGTGTCAACCCATTTAAGTTTTCGTGTTGAAATTCTCAACCCTAACCCGCTATTTTCGGATCGGGTCAGTTTTTGCCATTCCTACAGCCATAATAATGAAGCTAACCACCCTTTGCAATTTACTTTGTTCCGCATCATGAATCCAAATTTTAGGAACAAATGAATAAAAAGATGATATATTGCTATTCCTCATCATTTTCAAGTAGATATTCAAGAACTTAGACTACGTAGTATATAGATACGAGTACATTTTTTTGCTTGTTCCTCAAGGCAAAAGTTAATATTGTTAACTTTTTTGAAAAAGTACAAGCAAAACTCACACAAGCAATTACATTTAATTGACAACAAAAGCAATTACATTTAATTGACAACAAAAGCAATTACGTTTAATTGTCAAATTGTAGGGCCTACATCATGTAGTTTATACTCAAATTTACTAAGTTTTTTATATCACTCACCTAATTAATTACTTCCTCCGTTTCTAATTAGATGACACGTTTCTTTTATCACGTTTGCCAACGTACAATTTTAACGATTTATATCTCCCATTATCAACATTGTAAAATTATAAAAAGAAAATATAAATAAAATATACATTAAGACTATTCAAACAAGATCCCACATGATTATATTTTATCGTAACTACAAATCACAAAAGCTAGTCAAAGTGTTGTTTATAAATAGGTGCAAAAGTCAAACTGTATCATCTAAAAAGGAACGAGGGAGGTACTAAATAAAACATAAGAATATTCATGATTTCATATTCTAAATTAAATAAATAAGAAATAATTTTCTGTTGGACAACTCTTGTTCATTTTATATAATAAAGTGAAACGGCAAGTTTTACAAATCAGTGAAACAATTTAAAGTTCCTATATCATGTAACACTATATTATTCAATGCAATTGTTATCACCATCATGCATATCAATTGCAGATTCATTTATTGAATTGAATTTGCATCCTACTCATCACAGTATTGAATTGAATTTTCAGCCTATTCATCACATTGTAAAATCAATCAAGTAATTAACAGCTCCTACATCATATAACACTATGCTCTCTTATTTTTGATAGCACAAAAAGAAAATTGATTCAATATAAAACAACTTCTATATTTATACCTAATGAACAACACCTATTAATCACACTTAACAAGTCTGATAATTCTCAGTCATATACATAACCACAAGTAATACACATGATAACTAAGGGTTTGTTCTGATTTACTGAACTAAACTGAACTATTTATGAGAGAAGAAAATTAGGAACTGAACTGAACAGAAGTTAAGCTGAAGAGAACAAGCCCTAATACACAATATTGCTACACATATAAGTACACATACTACATATTATAATATCCCTCCATAGTCTCTTTATTATCACCAAACGATCGATACTTAGCAAATAATCCCGATAACTTGGGGAACCGCACGCAACACGCGTGGGTCCACAACTAGTAAAGTTAAAAATAAGGAGCAACACCACATGATTTGATTATCATGTCCACAACTAAATTTAAAGACTTAACATACTACATTTGACTTAATAAACAAATTAATAAACATGTGTTCCCATACAGAAGGAATTACCGTTCAACATTGCATCCTATTTACTGTCACAAAATTTAAGAGGTAAAATAAGTTAGGGCTCGTTTGGTTGAATGAGGGAAATGCAAATTCCTAGTAAATTTATATTTCCATGTAATTGGAACTCCTAAGAAATGTCAAATTGTGTTTGGTTTAATCATGGGTAGTGGAAATTCCCATGAGAAGTTTTACTCCCAGGTCTCCCTAGGTGATTAAATTCTAATCAAATTCCTCTATTTTGTGGGAAGTGGAACTTCAATTCCTAGAAATTTTATTTCCATGGATTTGTCAATCAAACAACACCTTATTCCCAATCAATCGAATTATGTATATATGGATATAAGAAGAAAAAAAAAATGGTCCCTAGGATAATTAAGGCCTAAACTAGCAATGCTAGATAAAATCAATGGTTAATAAAGATTATAAACTTGAGCATAGAGTATTACTAGAGGTGTCAATTCGGATGTGAGGGTTAGATTCGATGAGGTCAGGTCTAATTTCAAACTTGAGTCATGCTAAATTATTGTGCTCATGTGTAGACACTTAAAAATGTCTCCCCGACTGAAACCCGATGATGAGTAAAACATTTCATCGCCATTTGATTCGAGTAAAGTGTTGAAATAAAGGAGTACTTAATTTTATTTCTAGATCCAATCCATTTCACTTTTCTAGCCCATACCTATTTCAATTTCAAGCCCAAACCATTTATTTTAATACTTTCTCAAGCCCAATTTTAAATATTCAATAACCATCCGATTTACAAAACAATCCAAGTTTGATACGAACTTCTAGAACTCCTAAACGTGTACAAAGCCGGGTAAAACAGATAATTTTCCACATGGGAACACATGAAAGAGATAAAATATTAGTATTCCAGATTTAGCAAAATGTCGTCACGCGACATTTTCATCACGTCGCGGTAAATAGTCGTCACGCAACATTTTCATCTCGTCGCGCCAGAAAACTCCGTCACGGCGCGATGGTCGTTTTGTTTAGGCGCCAACTTTTCTATCTTTTTTCCCGAATTTATTCCTATAAATACTGTAGCCTTTCAAGGGTTATGGGCATCATTTTCTGCTCACATTCTCCCTAATACTCTTGTTCCTTAATCTCTCATCTCTCAAATCTTTTACAATTCCTCCTTCTAGTACTCCTAGGCATCAATACTTTACCCAAACCTCTATCGGCGGTACATTGCGTGAACGGTTGATCATAAACTTTGAGGGTTTCAATCTAAACTCAATTTACTTTACTTTAATTTAATTTTGTTTTATTTAGTTTGTTTTGATTTATATTTTATTGAAGTTTACTAATGGATTATTCATGATGTAGTTGCAAGGTTTCACATACAATCAAAGTAAGTAAATTTAATCATTCATTTGTTTAATTAATTCTACAATGTTTATTCTTGGTAGCATCATGTTTAGGATCGTTATTTTTAATTATTATTATTAGTATCATGTTTAGGCGTTTTATTAATCATGTTAATTAGTATCATGCCTAGAATTTTATTTAAATTTATAAGTATCATGTTAGGATGCATTTAATTTGTTCCTTTAATTATTATCTAATTGCTTCCTATATTTATGCATGCTTATTTAATTTTGGATTTATTCTATTTGTTTTGATCACAATATTGCATGTGTTAATCAAGACTTGTAATTGAGAATCACGCCTAATAAGATAATTTGGACAACCGGTTTAGATTTCCATTAATCATGTTGTTTAATTTAAGTGATCACAATAATTAGAATTATGTGTGCATTAATATTCAACCGACGTAGATTAATTAGTTTGGAGCGATTTGAATATTGTTTGTCTTTTGAGTTGCAATTAATACATGTTGCTATTAGAATCGAATTGAGGTCAATACAAGCAGAATTGACTTCATCATGACGTATTCAATCTGTACCATCATCCCTAAATATCCAGTCATGGTTAAGGACCACTATGAAGTTAGTAATCTCATAGATTATGAATGGGGTATAACCTTCATGGATCAAATCCTTGTTGCCTTTGGTTTGTCCCTTTTCGTGGTTGCCTTTAATGTTCCATGAACAGTTTACAATCAATTCCTTAAAAATTTATTGGCGGCTCCCTACTTTTATCCCTAATCGTTTTAATGTCAAATCCAATCAACTTCCTATGATTGCCAATCATATTCACAACTGCACTTCGAGCGACGCCTACACCATGCGAGTCGAAATCTGAATTGGATATTTTTCGAGTTGGTTTCGAATCGGGTCGGTTGGGTCAGGTTTTTACACCTCAGAGTACTAAAAGTATTAAGGAGTTCAACATAGTGTATACAACGTATTTGAGAAGGATAGTATAGTCCAAAGAAATTCCAAACCATTGTAACCCCTTTTCTATAAAGAAATGTAGATGAGTACTTTCTCCGTTTTTTTATAGTTGCAACACTTTGACTTTTACACTATTCATGTGTTTCACTTTGACAATTTATACTTAAGTGGAAATATAGTCATGTGAGATCTTGTTAGATTCGTTTCAATTTATACAATTTTAATATCTAATATTTATAATTTTTACATATTGGTAATCAAAGATATTAACGATTGAAAACATGCAACGACAAGCGTGAAAATAAAAGTGTTGCAACTATAAAAAAAGCAGAGGAAATATTACATAAGTGAAGGGAAAGGTAGTAGGTACTAGGCTACTAGCCACTAGGTAGTGTTGTCCAAATTAAACTCCCAATATGCCCTTATTATTTCACAGAAAAAACGACAACTATAGCTCAAAATTATCAACCCAAAAAGGCAAATTGTGATATTAATCAAGCGAATAAAACACAGTTAAACCAAAAAAAAAAAAGTTATCAAGCAATTGTGATTGATGATCTTATGTTCTTTCTACTCAAAACAAATTAAGAAAATCACATACCGGAAAAGAAGAATCACACAATATTCCTTATTATCTTAACTTCCTATAATATATCACATATATCTTTTCACAATAATATCTTATATGATATTATTATCATAATATCATATCACAATATACATTCATATCTCAATACCCTCCCTCAAGTCGGAGGTGTAGATCTCGAACGTTCGACTTGGACAATAAAATAAAATCTGCATCATGTCACCATCAAGTAGCAATATGTAATCATCAAACGATTCGCCGAAAATCACAAAAATAATCCCCTTGAACTTGATCAGCATGCCACGTTATTCGTCTTCATTAAAATCATCATAATGGAGATTGCTTTTTTTCTTTGGTCGTTTTAATTTTTACAAAAATTTGGGTTTTTTCATTCTAAGTTTCTAACAATTTGGCCCTTTAATTTTTCTTTGATATTAACGGGATGTCAATAAAAGCCCTTTATTAACCCTATATCTTAAACCCTTTACTCCTTTAGTGACCCTGTACATTAAAATATTAAAGGGTTAGGATCCTTTAAATTTAGGCCCAACCCTATTATCAATGGGCAACCCTGTCCATTAACCACCCCTAGTTCTCCTGATTACATCCCAGACATCAAAGTTCAAATACTGCTCGCTAAGTTGAACTCAAAACAAAACGGATAACAATATAAGGTAACCATAGTCCACAAAACATATGTTTTGTGCAAAAATATACAAGCATGCTATGATATAGAATATTCCAGGCTCATGCATTCCCAGAAAGTTTACGAAGAGGAAACAACTGTTCTAGGCAATCTAGCATACCATCACACTATTTGATTAGGGGATTTTTATCCACCAAGCGCCGTTTGACAAGTGGACCAACCAGGTTCCGCCACGCGTCCTCCACGGACCACTTAAGACACGCCACGTGTCCACCCATGCCAAATGGGACAACCGGCCATCAAGGCCCATTTCAGTCTAGAAGCCCGTTCGGCCCTAGGTTTACCTTAAACCTAGAGAGTTGCACGCTTCCCAAGGCTATAAATACTCGATTAATCCTCATTAATCAAGGGACCGAATAATTGACAGAACACACTAATAACCGGCTGATCTCGCTAGCAAAGCAGATTACCTACATTAAATACTCTCACCTAGAGAGACCTTATTACTTTAATTTCTGTATTAATTACTCCTTAATCAGGTACTAACTTGACCGTTGGAGGCGGAGCTCTCAGGAGTCTCCGTTATTTTGCAGGTACAGGCGTCCGGTTCCAGTCTCGGAATTGTAACTCTCCCGCAGGACATCAGAAAACCCCGAAACATTTGGCGCCGTCTGTGGGGAGAGTACTTCAGAGATGGCATCCAAGTCTGTACCGACCCCAGAAGAGAGGCGTCCCCTAGACGACCCTCAAGTTCAGTCGGACCATGATACCG
The DNA here is from genome assembly GCF_001683475.1 of Chenopodium quinoa. Lineage (NCBI taxonomy): Eukaryota > Viridiplantae > Streptophyta > Magnoliopsida > Caryophyllales > Amaranthaceae > Chenopodium > Chenopodium quinoa. The sequence continues at coordinate 3,136,071 of NW_018745281.1, forward strand.
AAAGTGAATTTGAAGTTGAAACTCATACAGCTCCAGACGGGACCCTAAGGGCCCGCCGTACCCGTCATACTGAAATAAGGGAACGGGAGTATCTTCAAACAGGAAGCGAGCCAGCAGGCGCACCGCTTGCTCGGCAACAGCCGACTGATGGGTCTGCTCCCATCACAAGGAACGAACTCATGATCTTCATGAGGGGATTCAAGGGAGAGATCCAAGAGTTGATCAACAAAAAACCACCTGCTTCAGTCAAAGAGCAGGCGGCCAAAAAACCTTCCACTTCACTGAAGAGGAAGCCAGTTCAAGGGCGAGAGGCGACTCCCCATCCTAAATCTAAGAAGCGGGAGCCGTCTGCTCTTGATTTCACAAAACTCCGTTATCCTACGGGAAATAGGAAACCGGTTCGTCATATTCAGGCGGATGGGTCAAAGCAAACGTTCACAGATGCTCGGCACCTGCTAGAGCAGAAGAAGAGTGACCGATTATCAGAGTCGGCTTCTACTTCAAATTTTCAGGACAGTTTGCGAAATGCCTCGATGAGGCCAACTCAGTCGTACCATGAGAGTTAGTCAGGCGGCACCTCCCGTCAGTCTGGCTTTCATAGTGCGCAGGCGGTACCAAATTTGCCATTTGTGCCGCAACAACAATATTTTATGCAGCCACCTCCATTTGGTGGACCTGCAGCAAAAAACGTCCAACCTATGGACTGGCAGCTACGGCTGCTTAGACTTGGTGAACAGCCGTCGGCCTTCTCCAAGGAAATTACTGAAGCCGCTCAGCCGGCCAAAGTAAAAAATGTTTTAGTAGGCGCCTATGATGGCACTACTAACCCGGAAGACCATCTGATGGCATTCACCAACCTGATGTACCTTCAAGGGTTGGATGATCCCACTTGGTGCAAGTGTTTCCCAGCAACTCTCAAGGGAATTGCACAGCAATGGTTCGGCAACCTGCCGACTGGTTGTGTAAACAGTTTCAGGACGCTTGCTTACTTATTTGCCTCCAACTTTGCAATGAACATCCCTGCGAAGAAAACGACCCTTGATTTGGGAACAATTCAGCAGGGTGAAAAGGAGGGGCTTCGTTCCTACATCAGGCGGTTCAACCTGATGAGAATACAGATTCAAGGGTTACCGGATGAGGTAGCTTATACTGACTTTTTTAGAGGTCTCAAAGACGGGTCTACCTTCAAATTTGATTTAGTTCGAAAAAGGGTGGCGACTCTTCAAGAGGCCTTGATTGAAGCAGAAGCCTATATACAGGCGACTGATCTGTGTACAATGAAACAGTCGGACGGGAAGAGGTTCGACAATAGAGAAGGACGACAGAAACAGTCGTCCAACAAAGATGAAAAAAGAAAAGGGGTCTGGGCGGCTGATTCCTCTAAACAGCCGGCCAAGAAGAAAAAGGAATTCAAACCATACTCCCCAAAGTATGTGTTTAACAAGGATAACCAGTTTATCCTAAAAGAAATAAAGGGACGGCTCTCAATTGAGAAACCGCTCCCCATGAAGGGTTCTGCGAGCAACCGGAACCAAGACAAAATCTGTGCTTATCATGATGACATTGGTCATCACACCAACGACTGCATTAGTCTCATGCGGTACCTAGACCGCTTGGCTGATCAAGGTGATCTTGACACTTATGTCAAGAAATCTACGGGGAATACTTCCTCAAAAAAGCAGTCGGCCAAAAAGAATCAACAGGCCGACAGTTCCGATACAGATGATGCAGTCGTCTACACCATTGCAGGCGGCTTCTCAGGAGGCGGCCCCACTATTAGGGGCAACAAAGATAATATAAGGCGGTTAGATGTAAATTCTGTTCACCAAGAACGACCGTCCAAATATACATTTCCTGAGATTGTCATCACTGAAGAGGATCTAGGAGGAATAAGGGGGCCGCATGACGACCCTCTCGTTATTGAATGTAAAGTGGCCAACCAGAGAGTTGGTCGAATCCTCATAGATACTGGGAGCTCTTCAGATCTCATCAGCAGCAAATGTCTGTCAAAACTGAAATATCAGACGGACTGCATACATCCGGCCTCCCACCCTTTAATAGGGTTTGGAGGAGGAGTCGTCCACCCACTGGGACGAGTTGATCTACCCGTCCGCCTGGGCGAAAAAGGGGAAGGACGACACATGGTAGTCCGATTCCTAGTTGTAGAGGAACTCTCTGCCTACAACATGATTCTGGGTCGCCCAACCCTGAATAGTGCCAAGGCTGTTATAATCCCGTCACTTATGCTGCTTAAGTTTGAAAGGGACAATGGAACAGTCGGCTCCCTAAGGGGAGATCAGAGGATGGCCCGAGAGTGCTATCTCTCGGATGTCAAACCCACTGCTAAGGCCACTGGGTCAAGTGGAGAAAAAACAGACCTTGACAATGTCAAGGAAAGTGCGCCTGTTCAAGAAACAGGCGACAGAAAAAGAAAGGCGTCCCAGACAGAGTCCGCCAGAAAGGCAAGAAAATAGCAATCATTGGCAGAGGACCGGCCGGATGAGTTCCGCCCTCAGCCGGCTGGTGAGCATACGGACCTGATATTAGACGACTCCCGCCCTGACCGAACAGTCAAAGTTGGGACGACTGCTCTGAGAAACCTTGGTGATGACTTTCACAACCTGTTGAAAGAATACAAGGACATCTTTGCATTTGAAGTCCATGAAATGCCAGGCATTAGTCCTGATCTGGCAGTACACAAACTCGCTGTGGATCCGAAAAAGAAGCCGGTACGGCAAAAGAAGCGGAACCATGGTGAAGAAAGAGGTCAGGCGGCCGCCGCCGAAGTCAAAAAATTACTTGATGCAGGGTTCATTCGGCAATGTTACTTCCCAGATTGGGTTGCAAATGTGGTACTTGTTAAAAAGCCGAATGGCACCTGGCGAATGTGTGTAGACTACACAGACTTGAACAAGGCGTGCCCCAAAGACAGTTACCCTCTGCCCAAAATTGATAACCTGGTCGACTCAACAGCCGGCCATGCCTTGATGAGTTTTATGGACGCCTATTCTGGTTTTCATCAAATTCCTTTGTGGAAGAAAGATCAGGAGAAGACGGCCTTCGTCACTGATCAGGGATTATACTGTTATACGGTCATGCCGTTTGGTCTTAAGAATGCCCCGGCTACATTCCAACGAATGATAAACACAGTGTTCTTTGATCAGATTGGGAGAAACGTCGAGGCATACATTGATGATATGATTGTTAAGACTAAACTTCAGAAAGATCATCTGACGGACCTCCGAGAAACTTTCGCCACACTCAGGCGGCACCATGTCATGCTCAATCCCAAGAAATGTGTATTTGGAGTTGAGTGGGAAATTTCTCGGATTCCTTATCAACCAGAGAGGAATAGAGGCGAACCCTGAGAAGGTACAGGCGGTCATTGACATGCAGTCGCCTCGTACCGTCCGAGAGGTTCAGAAGTTAACAGGTTGTCTGGCGGCCTTGGGAAGATTTCTAAGCCGATCAGGCGACAAATGCCTATACTTTTTCCAGGCAATTAAGAAAAAGGCAAGGTTTGAATGGGGGCCGGATGCTGAGGCCGCCTTCCAGAAATTAAAGGTTCACTTGCATTCCTTGCCAAGGCTGGTCAGCCCTTTGCCAAAAGAAAATCTCTACATGTACCTGGCCGTCTCTGATCATGCGTTAAGCGCGGTGCTCCTTGCTGAAAGGGACGGCTGTCAACTTCCGGTCTACTTTGTCAGTCACGTACTGAAAAATGCCGAGTTGAGGTATCCCCTAGTGGAGAAATTTGGTCTTGCACTCTTCATGGCTGTTAAAAAATTGAAGCCCTACTTTCTGGCACATGCAGTCGTCGTGTATACCGACCAACCGATCAAACGGCCCCTTACCACCATGGAGTCCTCCGGACGAATGATCAAATGGGCCATAGAAATGCAGAGTCTCGAAGTTACTTTCGAGCCTAGAAAAGCAGTGAAGGGGCAAGCCTTTGCTGACTTTATTGTAGAGATGACTCGTCCTCCTGACTCTCAAGTTCCAGACCAAGTCTGGAAGGTATATGTGGACGGAAGCTCTACTATTCAATTTTGTATTACGAGGGGCATGACCGTCTGTACCTTTACAGTCGGCTACTCTCCATTGAGTTTCACTCTTTATCTTTACAGTCGGCTACTCTCCATTGAGTATTTTACTCACAATACTTAGCTAAAAAGATTAGGGCCTGGCCGACCCTGTGCCTAACAGGCGGCTACCCTTCTTTGACTTAGCACCTACGTTCACCAAGAACTTACCAAGGCCACCGGCCGAATGATCAGACCAGGCGCCTAGTCAACTGATCTAACTTTTAAAAACTAATCCGACCTGTCCCAACATTATAGCAGGCGTCCGGCGGCATCCATTCGGATGAAATTCGTCGCAGAGAGCAGCTCCCTTTTGGGTGGAACATTGTTCTATAAACTAATTACACGGCACCTATACGACTGTCCCAAAGGGCAACCACGTAGCCGTTTTTGAGACAAGGATAACTCTATCACTAACCAAACCAGTGGTAGCAGTTGACATCTGAGTCAGATGACCGCCTGTATTACTTGGGATAAATGCAGGGGGTACCTATTGAGTTAATAGCCAACAAACATTGGCGAATCAAGGGGTCTAGCCGGCCTACGCCGCCTGGTACCTCTACTTCTCAAACAAAAGTGACGGCGACTGAGTAACTCCAAAGTTAACTCATAGTCACTCCTTCAAATTTGGTATGGAACCTAAAAAGTTTGAGTCGTCCGCCTGTTTTATACAAACAAGGGCACTCGAACCCCTATTCCTACTGGATAACCTATTGAGTAAATAGCCAACAAACATTGGTAAATCAAGGGGTCTAGCCGGCCTACGCCGCCTGATACCTTTACTACTCAATCAAGATTGTGACGAAGACTAAGTAACTCCTATGTTAACTTAATAGTCACTCAAACTTAGTACTGAGCCTAAAAGGTACGAGTCGTCCACTTGTTTTTAATAAACAAAGGCTCTCAACCAATACTCTTGCTAGGTTAACAAATAACAAATTAGAGGCCAACATTGGCAATAAAGGGAAACAACCGGTACCCGCCGCTTGTTTTCCTACTTAAATTCCTTGGCTACTTGGTAATTCTAATTACTTGGTCAAATTGAATAAAGAGTTCGAATACCGATTGATTAAATGGCCGACTGATCATCTATCCTGGAAACAGACAACCAGTCGTCCAGGGGCATAGGCGGCATACTTACTATTTGTACCTGTCTTAACGTTCGGCCATACACAACAGTCTGTCTAGTGAGCAAATTTCAAATACTTAGACAAATTTGAACAAAAACAAAAAATTTGATTAAAATGAGCCGGCCATAAAAGACCAGCAGAATATTCAAAACCCCGGCCCCCTGGCCGGGTAATTACAAAGCAAACGGCACGCAGGCCGTGGAAAGAAAAAATATACTTAAAGCTTAAGAAGGGGGCAGTTCAGTATCAGCAGCAGCCGCCTGGTCAGCACTCTTCTTGCTGGACTCGGCCTTAGCTGCATCATCTTTTGATGCCTTACCCCCAAGTGGCACAAGCGCCACAACCGGCTCTTCCTCCTCCAACGCAACGTCCATCGCCTCTTCTTCAGCAGCCGCCAGGATCTGTTGATTATATATTTCCGAACACTGGCGGTACGTTCTTTCCCATGAGGCAAAGTCGGCACTGGGGAACAGTCGTTCCCAGGTCATGCGTTGGATTTGGGCGGAGTCTTCCACCATCTCCCGGACGAGCTCTTGTTTCTCTTGCTCGGCCTTGTCCGAGAGCTCTTGGGTAAGACTCTTCTCCTGGTTCACCAGGCGTTCTTTTACGTTAGCCAAAGATTTCTCCATGGCTTCGTAAGAGTGCATTTTCTGACGAAGGGGCTTCAGCTCGGCTTTAAGTTTGGTGACGGTCCCCTCCAGCTCGTCAACCTTCTTTTGGG